>NC_057861.1:504322208-504633319 GCF_019393635.1 Dromiciops gliroides | reverse complement strand
TGGCTGGGTCCACAGGATGCGCCGGTACCAGAATGTGTATCCACTGTCCACCTGCTCCATCTCTGAGGCTACATCGAGGATGTAGTCCCGCCGGCTCAAGGGACAGACGTTCTGGCCTGAGTAAGGAAAGCAGTGGAGCTTTGTGTATGGGTGCATTGTGTGCCCCCATGTACAAGGTGTACCTACAGCTTTGTTTATTTCTCTGGCTCTGTCCAACAATTTACTCAGTTATGATTTATTAAGCACCTAATGCATGCAGAGTGCTGTGCTTGGTACTGGTTGAGGTATGAAGTTTAGCTAATAATTTTTTTTTTTGATGAGGCAATTAGAGTTAAGTGACTTGCCCAGGGTCACACAGCTAGTAAGTGTTAAGTGTCTGAGGCTGGATTTGAACTCAGGTTCTCCTGACTCCAGGGCCGGTGCTCTATCCACTGTGCCACCTAGCTGCCCTTTTAGCTAATAACTTAATAGAATGTAAGCTCCTTTTCTTTTCTTTTTCTTTCTTTTTGTGTGTGTGTGTGTGTGTGTGTGTGTGGCAATTGGGGTTAAGTGACTTGCCCAGGGTCACACAGCTAGTAAGTGTTAAGTGTCTGAGGCTGGATTTGAACTCAGGTCCTCCTGACTCCAGGGCCGGTGCTCTATCCACTGCGCCACCTAGCTGCCCTTAGAATGTAAGCTTCTTGAAGGGTAGGGACTTTTGTTTTTGTATCCTCAGCAGAGTTTGCTACATATAAGATACCTAAACGCTTGTTGATTGATTAATAAGACCTAATCTCTACCCCCATAGAATTTATGGGTTAGTAGTATATGTATCTCAGTGGAAAATACACTGGGGCTGGAGTGAGGAAGCTCTGAGTTCAAATCTGGACTCGGATATTTACTAGCTGTGTGACCCTGGGCAAGTCGCTTAATCCTGTTTGCCTCAGTTTTCTCATCTGTAAAATGAGCTGAAGAAAGACATGGCAAGTATCGTTGCCAAGAAAATCCAAAATAGGGTCACAAAGAGTTGGACATGACTGAAATGATTGAACAATAATGACAAGCATATGTATATGGACATGTATGTAAGTATATGCATGTGTGTGCATGCATGCACGTGCACTTATTTTGGTTTACGTTTATAAATGTAAAGACATCATGGCTTAGGGAAGAGTGCTAGCCTTGGAGCCAGGAAAACCTGGGTTCAGGTTCTGCCTCTGAACTTACTGCCTATATGACCCTGAATAATCACTGCCCCCCAGCGATGAGATTTCCCTTTTTGGACCATCTTTTAACCTCCTGCCCAAACTTTCCCCTGATGTTTCAGAAGTTGAGGCCTCCTGCCAGAGGGGCCTAGGAGGTAGTCTCAGGGACCCAGGATCATACATAGCCACCAACAGGGGGACACTTTCTGTCCTTAGAGCTAGATCCTGGGTCTCCATGTCAAGGGACATGGGGCAGGGAGGGGAGACCTCTTAGATTAAATTCCTCTACCCCCACCCTCATACACCCCAGCCAGGCTTCCTGAGAAGGGCACTTATCATGAGCCTCGGGGGTAAAGGTGGGAAGGGGGTCTCTTCCCCTTTCTTCCCTGACCTCTTACCTTGGTTGGTGACAGCGAAGATCACATATTCACTGACAGCCTCAGCCCTTGTCAGGCCCATCTCGATGCAGATCTCTGACACCACATCTAGGGCCACCTAGAAAGAGAGGTCCCAATGACGGGAGCAAATGAGCAGTTGCCTCCTGCTAGTCAGATACCCATCAGGCAAGCTGAAAGAGGGCCGTGCCAGAGGGGTAGCTCTTTGGTGTCAGTGCCACAGGGCATGCTTTTTTTTGGTGGGGCAATGAGGGTTAAGTGCCTTGCCCAAGGTCACACAGCTAGTAAGTGTCAAGTGTCCCAGGCTGGATTTGAACTCAGGTCCTCCTGAATCCAGGGCCAGTGCTTTATCCACTGTGCCACCTAGCCGCCCCCAGGGGTAGCTCTTTGGAATGGGATCCATGAGGGAAGGGTTCTTTTGTGGAAGACACCGAAGGGGTCATGCAGGACCAGCTCCAGTATCCCAGAGTTTCAACTCCCTCATCATCACCACCACCAATAACATTTATTGAGGACCCATCAATGGCCAAGCACTATGTTAGGCTCTGGGCACATGAAAGAGCCCTGGCTTTCACAACACTTACGTCCTATTGGGGAACTAGAAGTATATCCAAGGTGATTTTTATAGGGGGAGTGCTAGCAGCTAAGGAGATCAGGAAACACTGCATGTAGAAAGTGATGGCTGAGCTGAGCTCTGGAGGAAGTTAGGGAATCTATGAAGGGGAAGTGAGGAGGGAATGCATTCCATGCAGGGAGTACCCCTGGAGTGGGGCAGTGGTGCCAGCCTGGAGAAAGGCATGGAGAAGAGGACAAGGAGGCTAGATCGGCTGGACGCTGGATCGTAGAGGAGGTAAAGAGTCATAAGCCTGGAATACATGTTGCCTCCTGTCCTATACCCTCAGTCTCTCCCTTCAAAGAATCAGGTGGCTCTGGGGTCATCCAGGAAACCCTCATCAGTGTGTCTGACCTGGAGGAGCAAAGGGCTGTGTCTCTATCAATATCAGATGGGTCTGGGGCCTGGTTCTCGCTTTACCGTGCAGGTCTTGATCTTCAGGTGGCGTTCAATCCCTCCAGGAAGGAGAAACAGTTGCCTCTTGGAACTGCGGCCAGCCTGTGGGTGAGGAGGGAATGAGAGTGTGTGTGTGTGTGTGTGTGTGTGTGTGTGTGTGTTGGGGCGGGGCAAAGATTCAAAGGAGGTAGATCCCTCAGGATCTTGAAAGGGCAGAAGTAGATAGAGATTGCAGAGAGGGAAATCTCATTCTGATGTTAGGGAAGGGGCAGCTAGGTGGCACAGTGGATAAAGCACTGGCCCTGGATTCAGGAGGACCTGAGTTCAAATTTGACCTCAGACACTTGACACTTACTAGCTGTGTGACCCTGGGCAAGTCACTTAACCCTCATTGCCCTGCAAAAGAATTTTTTTAAATGACTGATATAAGAAAGCAAATGTCACCTGATGTTAGGGAAGACTTCCTTTTACAACCATCCAATTAGAGCTATCCCAAAGTAGAACCTTGGGAGGGGGTGGGTTCTCTCTCATAGGAGCTCTATAAGACACTATTATTGGATATGTCGTAGTGGGGATTCCTTACAGGTTGGACTAGAAGGTTTCTGAGGCCCCATCCAACTCTAAGATCCCGTGATTCTGTGAATCCAGTTTCTTCTTCCTTTCTAGGGATCTCTTTCTACTGAGGGTACTGGGAGTCGTGGGGGTGACCTATACATGTCCAAGTAGGAGTACCTGGATGAGCTGACTTATCCCAGTGTCCCATTCAAGGACCATATTCTTTTCCAAACCACCTCTTTGGGAAGGATCTCTCTGATCACTTTGAACACATAATAATTTTCTTCTGGACTCTTATAGTACTTGGTACTGGTCTTGCTCATCTTGGCACTTGACCATATACTGTCCCAAGTTGCTCCCCAATTATTTCTTTTCTTTCTTTTTTTTTTGGTGGGGCAATGAGGGTTAAGGTCACACAGGGTCACGCAGGGTAACACAGCTAGTAAGTGTCAAGTGTCTGAGGCTGGATTTGAACTCAGGTCCTCCTGAATCCAGGGCCAATGCTTTATCCACCGTACCACCTAGCTGCCCCCTTCCCAATTATTTCATATACAGGAGTCTTTCCAATTAGACTGCAAGCCCCTTGAGGGCAAGGACTAGGTTTTGAAGTTTTATGTGCCTATGTAAGTCTGGGTTCACAATAGGTACTTGGTATAGACTGGGTGATTGGTGTGATCAGCCAAGTTATAAGCTTCCCTAGATCAGGTGTGGGTGGCACCTCTGCTGTCTGATGAAACCCAGAGACCAATCTAGGGGGTGTGTCTGGGCTAGGCTGGAGGAGGAGCTCCCACCTACATTACTCCCATCTCTCCCTCCCTCCGCACTTCCCAGCTTACCAATATGGCCCTCAACTCCATATTGCTGGGAAGTTCACTTCGACCACCAAACTGGAAGGTTTTCTGAAGGTTCTGCTCACAGGCCTTTGCAATCCCTGTCAACATTGTGCCATGTTTAGTGGTTTATTTACCACTCCCCTCTCCACCCACAAATTTCCTTTCTCAATTCAACAAGCATTTATTAAGCACCCACAGTGTGTCAGGCACTGATGACACAAAGATAAAAGCCCAAACAGTTCCTGTCCTCACGGAGCTGATATTATCTTCCTTGACTTCCTCTGCCTAGGTTCTCAAAGGGCATAGCTATGCTGTCAGTTCCATGGAACATTTGTAATCCTGTGCACATGCTCAAGTGTGTCCTCAGCAAAGGATAATACTGTACCTTGAATAACAAGTTTGAGAACCACTGGAGTAGAATCTCCATCAAACCTGTCTTATTTAACCCCCTTGGAAGCCTCTCCACCTTATCTCTTCCCCCATTGCTGTCTCCAACTCCAGGGAGTTTTCCTTCTCCCTGGCGGGGGGGGGGGGGGGGGGGGGGGGGGGGGGGGGGGGGGAAGCTCTCATAAAAAATACTAGAGTTACACCCACCCCTGACCCACCCCCTTCTGAAGGAATAACCTCATAATAATAATAACAACAATACTGATAATAATTTGATTATTATAATAAATTGATAATAATAATATTGATAATGATAATAGTAATGATGATGATAATAACCACCTCCACAGAGCTGCCAAGTGGATTTTCCTAAAGCACAAGTCTGACCATGTCAACTACCTGGGGGCTCCCTATTATCTTTAGTTCTCTATTTGGCACTTAAGGCCCTTTACAATCTGGCTCCAATCTATCTTTCCAGCCTTATTCTACATTTTCCCCCTTCACGTATGATACAACTAATCAAAGAAACCTTTTTACTCTCTCTCCTGTCCCTGCACTTTTGCATAGGGATGTCCTCTTTTCTTTTCTTTTCTTTCTTTCTTTTTTTTTTTTTTTGGCAGGGCAATGAGGGTTAAGTGAATTGCCCAGGGTCATACAGCTAGTAAGTATCAAGTGTCTGAGGCCAAATTTGAACTCAGGTCCTCCTGAATCCAGGGCCAGTGCTCTATCCACTGTGCCACCTAGCTGCCCCTGTTCTCTTTTCTGAGAGTAAACTCCTCTACCTCCCTTGGGACTAATTAGTTTGTCACTACATCAGTCTTCTTACTTTCCTTCCCCATTACTTGGAAAGAGTAGTCAAAAGAAGGAGTTCTCTCTTCTCAAAATCCATCTCCCCTTCCATTCCCCTTCTGGCTATGGCAAGAGACTTCTCAGGGATCCTTAGCCTTGCTTCCTTTTACCACCATCCATCCTTTCACTAAACCTTACTAAGGAGCTGGAGATAGAAACCTAGAGAGTAGAAAGCAGGAGGTGCTAGACCTCAACTTAACTAGGGATAGAGAGAGCTTAGACCCGTGATTCTACTGGACAAAAAGTGACACAGGTTGACACTGTCTTGGCAACTTATAGTCTTAGAGCATTGAGAAGTTAAGTGACTTGCTCAGAGCACTGAGAGATTAGGTGATTTGCCCAGGGTTACACAGCTAGTATGTGTCAAATGTGGGTGTGGGCTATAACCTATGTCTTCCTGCCTTGAGGCTAGCTCCCTCTACTATCTTATGTTGCTTGTGTAATTGAACTATGACCCTAAAAGCAGAACAATTTTTACCCCCTTTTCAAGTCCCCAATAACAATGTAATGCAAGAACCAGAAGGGACTTTGGAGATCATCCAGTGACTAGGCTATAAAATGAAGAGGTTGGACTACATGACTTCTTTTTTTTTTTTTTTTTTTTTTTAGTGAGGCAATTGGGGTTAAGTGACTTGCCCAGGGTCACACAGCTAGTAAGTGTTAAGTGTCTGAGGCCGGATTTGAACTCAGGTCCTACTGAGTCTAGGGCCGGTGCTCTATCCACTGCGCCACCTAGCTGCCCCTACATGACTTCTTAACATGGGGTCTATAAGCCTGTTTTAAAATATTTTGATAATGGTAGTTTGTTAGAATCGGATTCTTTTGTAATCTATTTTAAGCATTTAAAAACATTATTCTAAGAAGGGTTCCATAGTTTTAGTAGACAGAGGGGAGGGGGTGGAGGTGGGTTAAGAAACTCTGCCCTAGTCTAACTCTCAAGAAACAAAAGACCCAAAATGGGGAAGACTTGCATAGTCCACAGATGAGTCAGGACCAAGGACAGATCCCAGACCAGGGAACAGGTATGACAAGAACCTGGGTCTCCTCTGAACCCCATGTTCTTTCCAATAAAGCAAGCTAACCTCCTTCAAATATAATCAAATGGATTTTTAAAAACAGAATCAAAATTATTATTTTAGAAAAATTTTTGGTGAGGCAATTGGGGTTAAGTGACTTGCCCAGGGTCACACAGCTAGTAAGTGTTAAGTGTCTGAGGTCAAATTTAAACTCAGGTCCTTCTGAATCCAGGGCTGATGCTCTATTCACTGCACCACCTAGCTGCCCCTCAGAATCAAAATTAAAACAGAAAAAAGCCTCTAGAGATTCACTTTGAACTGGACCAAATGATATTTTCTTTGGCATAATAGTTAGAGGTTGACACTAGAATCAGGAAAGACCCACCTCTTATACACACCTTCTGACCATGGATAAATGATTTAGTTTCTCGGGGCTTTAGGAAACTTTCTAAGACTGTAAGGAGTTTCAAATATGTCAATAGAGGGAGTTTCCATAAGAGGAATTGCCCATGTCAATTATATCCAGACCAGACTCCTACCTCCCCTCCAAGCAGAGGGAAACAAGATCACAAAACTGACATTTTCTCTAGCCTAGCATATCACAGGATCATATCATTAGGGTTGGGAGGGACCTTAGATGTCAAGTTATCCAACCTCTTCATTTTATAGAGGAGCAAAACTAAGGTTTAGAGGGGTTAAATAATTTACCTAAGGTCACAGAGGGACCAGTTGGGTAGGATTTCATCCCAGGTCTTTTTTGAATCTAAATTCAGCCCTCTTTCATGCAACAGGGATGTTCATATATGTAATATATGTTTGTCGAATGACTGGAATTGAGCCTGACCCAAAAGACTGCCTTAAACATAACCACAATAAATTGTCAACAAGAGAGCTGAGAATTGAGAGGAACTGAAAGGCATAGGAAAGCACCTCCCCCTTCCCTGAGGTATCTCCCCTACCAGGTGCCATTCATCTTTCAAGGTTAAAGTCTTGCCCTCTTCTCATTCTTCCTTTACAATACAAAGCCCTGGGAGGGAAGCCCATTCAGTCTCCAACATGTCCCTGGGAATGAGACTATCAGACACATTTCTCTCTCAGAAGGAATCCCTAAAAAAACCAAGTGGACTAGATGGGTCTGAAGGTGGGGAGAGGCTCTGAAAAAAAAGAAAAGAATAAGAAGGGAGAAATGAGAGCCCTCAAGGACAAATTTAGGTATCATAATTTTGCAAAGAGATGCTGAAGGAAAGATAATGACTCTAAGTCTCCCTCCCCTCGCCCCCAAAGAAGGCCCCTTCCTCACTTTCCCTCTGTGGGGGAAGGGAGGGCTTCTGAGGGTTTCCTTCAGTGATAAAGAAGAGGTCAATGATCAGCCTCTTTGTTCAGACCCTAGATAGCATCTCTGGGAATTAGGGAGGGAGGCAGTGGTTCAGGGCTGGGCTCTAGGAAGAACTCCATTGATTGGAAGGATCCTGAGAATTTCTTTTTTTTCCTTTTTCTTCTGGGGCAGGTTCACAAATTTTCCAAGTTGTAGCTCTTCTACAGCTTAATTTTGACTTGGTATCTTTGTATTGTTCACTGAATAGAATCCAAACCTCCAAGAGCTTCTCAGGCTGGCTCAACCCTACTTTTTTTCTTTTTCTTTTTTTCTTTCACATCAGCTGTTTCTATTTGTACTCTTTTGTTTTTCTTTGTTTTGTTTTGTTTTGCAGGGTAATGAGGGTTAAGTGACTTGCCTAGGGTCACACAGCTAGTAAGTGTCAAGTGTCTGAGGCCAAATTTGAACTCAGGTTCTCCTGAATCTAGGGCCAGTGCTTTATCCACTGCAGCACCTAACTGCCCCCTCTACCCTACTTTTCTAGGCTTGTTTTCCTGGCCTTTCTGTTCTTTTGGCTGAGTATGACCCAAGTATGCATCTCTGCCTTTTGATTTTTCCTGCTCATTTACTCTTGAGGTGTTTTTTTTTCACTTATTAACAAGCATTTATTGAGTGCCTGCTACATCCCAGGTACCATGCTAGGCATTGGGAATACAAAGAAAAAAAAGTAAAATGGGGGGGGGGTCAGTAAAATTGAATGGAAAAAAATCTATCTTTATTTTCACTAGCTTATAACTGGAATTTGGAATTTACTTTAATTACTTAAAAAACATTATTCTGAGAAAGGGCCCATAGGTTTCACCATCCTGCTTTGGTAGTCCAAAACACAAAATAATCTAAAAATTTCTGGTCTAAATGGAGAGAGTAGGGGCAGCTAGGTGGTGCAGTGGATAAAGCACCAGCCCTGGATTCAGGAGTACCTGAGCTCAAATCCAGCCTCAGACACTTGACACTTACTAGCTGTGTGACCCTGGGCAAGTCACTTAACCCCCATTGCCTTGAAAACAAAACAAATAAAAGGAGAGAGTGGTCAATATTGTCAAATGTTGCAGAGTAACCAAGGATAAAGGGTGAGAAAGAAATCATTGGATCATTGGTGTGAGAAAATGGGTAGTTGTCTCCTCTCAATGAGGATATAATAGTCAATCATACTCCTCCTGACCTGTTTGTAGTACAAAGGTCTCCGATCCCCTCCTCCCCCTCAGGCTAACAAAATCACATGGTTCAAGGAGTCCTGTTCTCAATAAGGTCCACTCTGGAGTTGTGTCCATATAAGGAAGAATAAGGTCCACTGCTGAGTTATGCCCATAAAAGGAAGAGGGATGAGAATACTGTGTTCTGATTAGCTAGTTTTTGTGTGTAGAGTGTAACCCTTGAGTAATTGGACCAATGATGAAGAAGGGGAGGGTCCATTTGCATTAGGGACTAGAATATAAAACAGGGCCTGCAAGCCCCCTTTCTTTGCACCCACTAGCTGCACACTAGGGTGCCTCCTCATGAGAAGGAAATAAAAGAGCCTTTGTCACATCGCTGCTGAGTTCCTGAGAATTAATGAGAAGAGGATTGATTTTCCCTCACAATTAGTAACTTTGGAGAGGGTAGTTTTCAACAAGTAGGTAGACAGAAGTCAGATAACTTGAGGTTATGGATTAGGAAGTGAGAAAGTAGAAGCAATGAGTATGCAGATGGTCTTTCTGGAAGCTGGACTGTGAAAAGGAAGAGAGATATAGGATGGTAGCTTAAGGGGATGGTAGAGTCAAATGAAGACTTTTCAGACTGAAATCCAATTCAACCTTCAAGGCATACCTCATTCTTGTTTTTGGTTTTTTTTTTGTGAGGCAATCGGGGTTAAGTCACTTGCCCAGGGTCACACAGCTAGTAGGTGTCAAGTGTCAGAGTCCGGATTTGAACTCAGGTCCTCCTGAATCCAGGGCCAGTGTTTTATCCACTGTGCCACCTAGCTGCCCCTGCCTACCTCATTCTTGAAGTCATTCATAATTGCTATCAGTCACACTGATCTCTCTTCTTTCCCTCCCATGAACACCTATGGCATATACACTTGTTATGGCCCCTGGGTACCTCAGAAGTTTTCTGGGGGTAAATCAAAGAATATTCTCCTTGAGAAACTAAACCAAAGGACAAATACAACTAAAGAGATAAGTGGAACTGGGTTAGCTCCAGGACCACCATCCTTCATTCCAGTCTCCCCCACCCCTCTGGGAGATAAGATTAGGTGTGGCTGCTGCCTTTGTGGCATGAGGAGGACAGAGATGGCTTGAGAGATCCAGAGCCCCCCCCTCACCCAACTTCCCCCAGCCACCACCAGTGGGGAATGGTCCTCCCCCAACAAGGGAACTTTCCATAGTCAGATGATCACCTCATGGGAACACCATGGTCCTCTATAAAAGCATCTGCCCGTCTCCTGCTCAAGGAGATAGGTATCTCAGAGAGCTATGCCTCTGTGCCATGCCTTCTCCCCATGAGAAGTCCAAGGACTTCTCTCTTGGTTTCTTTTCCCTAGCACCTAAATAAACTATTCTAATTGGATTTGTGTGCAAGAGGGTGTAATTCTTTACAGAATTCCTAAGAACCCCTACCCCAAACCCCCATAATTTCCCCCATAACACACTCATCAATGGTCATTTACCAAGTATTACCTGATACTGTTATGTATTTTTTCATATCTGTGGTGTTGTATCCCCAGTTAGACTTACTGAGGGCAAGGAGGGTGTGTGTGTGTATGTGTGTGTGTGTGTGTGTGTGTTTACATATATTTTGCTTTTGCTTCTCCCCACTTCCCCCTCCCTGGGCATAGTAGGCACTCAAAATAGAATTGTGGAAATTTGGTGGTTGTGTCCCTAGCTCCTCCATCCCCGCCCCAAAGCTAATTGTGCCTAATTAGCAGTAAACTCTTAACTAGCAACTTTGGCAGCAGCATAGAACTCACCCTTAAATAAACTTTTGTTTTGTTTTTGTTTTGTTTTTTTTTAGTGAGGCAATTGGGGTTAAGTGACTTGCCCAGGGTCACACAGCTAGTATGTGTTAAGTGTCTGAGGCCGGATTTGAACTCAGGTACTCCTGAATCCAGGGCCAGTGCTCTATCCACTGCACCATCTAGCTGCCCCTTAAATAAACTTTTAAAGACAAATTCAATTGAAGGGTAGAGAGCCTCCAGGGCATGGAACCCAACTCCTGGTCACCTGAAGTGTCCAAGTCTTGGAGAACAGTCAGGAGAGGAAACAGGACTAGGCCAACTAGAGAGGTGAATACTTGGGCTATAGTTTAGGGTGGAGAGGGAGATGGGGTGGAGAGAAGGAAGTAGCCCATCTGATAGCTTCCTATTTTAACTGATTATTCTTGCTAACTAGGTGCCAAATTCAGCTGCTTCTAAGCTGCTAAAGGAATGTAAAATGCTTTCAACACCTTCTAAACTATAGGGCCCCGGGGGAAAAGATGGGGTTCCTTAGTTATGGTTTTCATGGCCAATCACAGTTTCCATGAGGTGACAAATGCTTCCTGAACCCTGGCGAGGACAGTTTGCTGCCCCCACCATCAGCCTCTCCTCTCAGGAGCACTCACCCTGGAAGTGCAAGCCGGGACTTCTGCATACATCCTGAAAGAATCGGAAGAGGTATGGCTTCAGGACATCTGAGCACTTGTGGTAGGCGGCCAGGATGTGCAGCAGCCTCCAGCCTCTTTGGCAGCTGTCCCTGTTGAGGTACACAGGAGGATGCTATCATTAGGCCAGGCTGCTGCCCCAGATTCAATAGGTGTGCCTTGGAATTATCAAAGCTCGCCCAGCCCCTCCATCTGAGGTATTTTCCTCCCGGGCATGATGGTTGGACATGGGAATTTGGAATCTAAGAGATTCTAAAGCTCTTGGGAAGGGTGGAGTGAAAACCTGAGAGAGTGAAGGGGATTAGAGGGAGGAAAGAGGGGAGAGGAAGGGGGGGGGAGATAAAGAATGGAGAGTAGGTGAGGAACAAGGGAAGAGGGAGGTGGGTAGACCAGGAGGGGAGAGAAGCAAAGAGGAAAGGGGGAAGGTCTGAGGATGGGAGTGAGGCTGGAACATCAGGATCATAGCATCATCAGACTGCCACCTGATACATTTAGGGGATTTGTCCAGAAGCCTGTGGGGCAGCTGACATCATGTACTCTATTTAAAGGTGTAGTTGCTGGTTATCCTGGACAAGGGCCTCAGAACCCAGAGTGCGCCCTATTTCTTCCCTCATGCCCAACTTTGGAGTGAGCCAGCCTGGAGGCTGGGATGGCTCTCCAAATGGGAGGAACCTGAGACTTTACCATCCTCTGCGGTTCTACAAGTCTGGAGGAAAGGAGCAGAGGGAAGCTGGAAGATTTCTGTGCTCCAGGGTGGGCCAGGGGCCTCACTCACGGTTTGGAGCTGGTGTTGTCTGTGATCTGCTTGATGACCTGGCAGTAGGCTTCATCTCGAAGTACTTCATGGTCCCTGCAGAGCTGCAAAAAGGACAATAAGTTTAGAGATGGAGGAGACATGAGAGACCACCAAATCCAACCCCGTCATTTTACCAGTGAAGAAACCAAAATTCCAGGATTCAAAATGATTTGTTCAGGTTATACACAGAATTAAGTGGCAGGGTGAGATTCAAACTCAGGACCTCTAACCTCAAATATAATACCACACAAACCCCGCACTGGATCTCTGGGTTACAAACCCAAACCTTAAGCAATATATTGCTTTCATAACTCCTAACACTCTTTTTTGTTTGTTTGTTTTTGTTTTTGTTTTTTTGAAGGGCAATGTGGGTTAAGTGACTTGCCCAGGGTCACACAGCTAGTAAGTGTGTCAAGTGTCTGAACCTGGATTTGAACTCAGGTCCTCCTGAATTCAGAGCTGGTGCTTTATCCACTGCGCCACCTAGCTGCCCCCAACTCCTAACACTCTTAACATTGCTTTCGTAACTCCCAGAGATACCACCTTAGTTCTGGCCCTCATCACCTTTTCCCCAGCTATTCCAAAGACCTCCTAATTGGCCTCCCTGCTTCAAGTCTCTCTAACCCATCCTCCCACAGATGCCAATGTGACTTTTCTAAAGCATAAATCTGACCAGATCACTCCCCTGCTCAATAAACTCTCTATGACTCCTGGGATAAAATACATACTTTTCTTTTGATTTATAAAGCTCTTCATGACCTGGCTCCAACCCAGCCTTATTATACATTACTCCCCTTTCCACATACCATAGTCCAGGTAAACAGACCTTCTCTCTGTTACTCAGAACTCCATCTCCTGTCTCCATATTTGCCTAGAATGCCCTTGCTTCTCTGCTTCATAGAATACTTCCTTCAACTAAAGCACTTTGAGTGGTTTTTGTTGTCGTTTTGTTTTATTTTTGTGGGGCAATGAGGGTTAAGTGACTTGCCCAGGGTCACACAGCTAGTAAGTGTCAAGTGTCTGAGGCCAGATCTGAACTCAGGCCCTCCTGAATCCAGGGCTGGTGCTTTATCTACTGTGCTGCCTAGCTGCCCTGCACTTTGAGTTTTAATGGCTTAAAACTACACTAAGACTTTTGGAACACTGTGTGCATATGTACATGAGTGTGTATACTTATATACGTACCTGTTCCAATGGAATGTCAACCCCTTGAAAGCAGAGATTGTTTAATTTTTTTGGCCAACTTCCTGAAGTCCTTTTAGGTAATTAGGAACTGAGATATAAAAACAGCCTTGGGTCATGTTATAAAAATGCTTAGTGTGTTCTCATACTTCTGGTGCTTCTAATAATATTATAACTACCTACTATGTGTAAGGCACTGTGCTAAGCACTTTTTAATTATTATCTCATTGGATCCTCACAACAACCCTGGGAGGTAGGTCCTATTATTATCTCCATTTTACAGATGAGGAAACTGAGGCAAGCATCAATTAAGTGATTTGTCCAGGGTCATACAGCTAGTAAATATCCAAGGCCAGATTTGAACCCAGGGCAACTAGGTGGTGCAATGGATGGAGTGCTGGGCCTGGAGTAAGGAAGACTTATCTTCATGAGTTCAGATACTTAATCTTGTTTGTCTCAGTTTCCTCATCTGTAAAATGAGCTGGAAAAGAAAATGGCAAAAACTACTCCAGTATCTTTTTTTTTTAAATAATCATTCTCTCTCATTACTTGTTTTATTTATTTATTTATTTTTTTAGTGAGGCAATTGGGGTTAAGTGACTTGCCCAGGGTCACACAGCTAGTAAGTGTTAAATGTCTGAGGCCGTATTTGAACTCAGGTACTCCTGATTCCAGGGCCACTGCTTTATCTACTACACCACCTAGCTGCTCCCCACTCCAGTATCCTAGCCAAGAAAATCCCAAAATGGGGTCACAAAGAGTTTGATGCAACTGAAATGACTGAAACAACAACAGCTTCCTGACTCCATGCCCAGGGGGCCACCTAGGTGCCTCTATGACCTATATGTTATGGTATAATATCTAAAATCAGTGAAGCACCTGTGGGTGCTCTAATCTCCTCTCCATGTCCCCTTGATTCTCAGCCTCCTCTCTTCTCCAGCAGATTGTCCCTATTATTATCTCCTTTCTCTCTCTAATCTCCAATTTTTCCCTATCTACTGGAACCTGAGTTGAAATCCTGTCTCAGACTCTAAAGTCACTTAGCCTTAGTGCCCCAGTCATACACAAACATTCTAGGCATTCCTTTATTTTATTTATTTTTAGGCAATGGGGGTTAAGTGACTTGCCCACAGTCACACAGCTAGTAAGTGTCAAGTGTCTGAGGCCGGATTTGAACTCAGGTACTCCTGAATCCAGGGCCGGTGCTTTAACCACTGCACCATCTAGCTGCCCCATTCTAGGCATTCCTATAATAAGATCTGCACTATTTTCTCAGCTCAGCTCCTAATTACCTAGAAGGACTTCAGGAAGTTGGGGACCAAGAGGACTCTACAGCTACATGGTCTTGGCTTGACTCATCTAGGCCTAGCTTGGTCCTCGAGTGCATACTGACCTTGAGCCTATTCTCACTCCAAAGCCACTGCCCTGGGCCCAAGATGGAGACTGGGAAGGGCAGGGGGAGCCAACCACATAGTCTCCCACTGATTCCCCTGAAGACACAGAACTAGCTTAGGGCCTTTCCCCACCCCTGATTCTGTCTACCCCTCCAGTGAGCACAACTCAAACTCCAGGATGGAAAGAAAGTAAGAAATAGTATTGGTTAGTACCCATTCATGATTCCCCAGGGTTGGAGTGAAAGTCTCCCAAAGGTCATCACAGCATCTGCCCAATGTCTTTTGGGGGTAGCTCCAGGTGGAAAAGTCAGGGTATCTCATTCTCCTTCTACCCTTAAGTTTCCCTTTATCTCTGTCCTTGATTCTACCCCAGGCACATTGCACTAGAGAAACCCAAACCTTCTGCTGTTTCTTCCCCAGCCACAGGAGCCCACACTGATCTCTTCCTCCTTTTGGAGTCCTATGACACTGGCAAGGACATTTACTTAACAAACACTGACTGGTCGGGGAAGCTAGGTAGCGCAGTGGACAAAGCACTGGCCATGGATTCAGGAGGACCTGAGTTCAAATCCAGCCTCAGATACTTGATGTTTACTAGCTGTGTGACCCTGGGCAAGTCACTTAACACTCATTGACCTACAAAAACAACAACAAAAAGAAAAACAAACAAACACTGACTGGTATCTAGTTATCTTTTCATCTGTTTATATCTTCTTCCCACTGCTAGACCCAGAAGTTAAGAAGGAGTATGGTGTAGTAAGCAGTATTCAACATTGAGTCAGAAAGACCCAAGTCCAAGTTCCACTCCCAATCCACTTAATATAAGTTACTTAACATCTTTGAGTCTCAGTTTCCTCATCTGTAAAATGGGGATAATCACACCAATGTTGTTGTGAGGCTCAAAGGAGATAATATATGCAAAGCACTTTAAAAATGTCAGCTACCAGGGCAGTTAGGTGGCACAGTGGATAGAACACCGGCCCTGGAGTCAGGAGTACCTGAGTTCAAATCCGGCCTCAGACACTTAACACTTACTAGCTGTGTGACCCTGGGCAAGTCACTTAACCCCAATTGCCTCACTAAAAAAAAAAAATGTCAGCTACCATTACTCTTCACAAGCAGTGAAGGTTTCTTATTTATCTTTTGTATCTCCCATAACATTGTGCCTAGCACAGGTCAACACCCAGCCACCCCCACCCCCAACCTGTCAACATCCTGCCTCCTTTACATCTTGGATATTCTGTCCATGGATGTGGGAAATGGCTTTCAGGGAAGTGAGTGGGGGTGGGGGGGGTCCCATGAGTTTTGCATTTTTGTAATGGAATGAGAGGAACAATAATTGGACCATTGGGACATTGTTTGGTGTCTGTCCCTCCAGGGTATGTACCTGGATTCCACTGGTGAGACTATCCCACTCCTGATAATGCCCTGGATTTTCCCAGCCTAATCTGGAGAGATTGTCCCACCCTCAATCCACTCCTTCCACAGTTTTAGAAGCAACAACCTATTCATCCTCCCAGATCCTGGAGTCATTGACCTGCCCATTAGTACCCCCTGAACTTCCCCAGTCCTGGTCTCAGAGGGCAGCTCTGAACCATAGAATGTCACAGCTGGAAGGAGACTGAGAGGTCAACTTCTGAAACACCTTTGCTTTACAGATAGGAAAAATTAGGCCACAGAGAAGTGAGAAACAAACCTTTAAGAAGGAGCGGAGCACATCCAGCTCGGTCTGGGCCTTCATTGGGAAATCCCCCATGAACTTCATCACAGCTGTAGGAGGTACATACCCACCCGACCCCAAAACCCCAAATTAGCTTCACTCTTCATCTACCTTAATAGCTTTCTTCCTGAACTCTGAGCCTTTCTCTGCCACTGGGGACTCACAAAGAGGAAACTTTTTTCTCAAGTGGCAGGATAGGAAGAAGAGGTCTTTGGGCAAATGGGATACTGGGGCTGTCTTGGATGGGCAGGCATGAGCCAGGCCCAGGAGCAGGAAGAAAGCATTTTGGAACACAAGGTTCTGGAGGTCAGGAGCGCTTTTGTTTCTGTCTTGGTCTCCCAAATGCCTGGCACATGTGAAGTACTTAATGCATGTTTGTTGATGGAATATTGGACAGGGCAGTATTAAGGATGCTACAATAAAGAGGTTATAGCCTGTAACTCAAAGTATATCTGGAGAACAGCCCAAGAGCTGGGGGGTGGGAGGAGTGGGAAGGGGAGGGGGGCAAGAAGGTATGCATGGACTTATTTGTCCTTGGTATCATTCATTTGCTAAAAATGATCTCATTTTCTGAGATGGAATAAGAGGGCTCGGTCCTGGAAATGGGGATTCGGTCCCAGGGTTTGGGGTTTAGTCTAAGAGTTGGAGGCTCAGTCTCAGGATAGGAGTTCAGTCCTGGGGATGCGAATAGGAACCCGGAAATTAATTGGGGTCAGCAATACTTTGCCACCGGACCACCTACCCCATTACTGGAGCTCTCAAAAGAGATGCCGAGCCCTGAGTGTGGGTCAGCTTCATAAAGGGACACCCAATGAGACACACACCCAGACCTTCCCCAAGAAAAGCCCTTATTTCTGCCTCATCTCTTGTATGCTGGGGGTAGGGGCAGAGAAAAGGGGGAAAATGCACTCTTGATGGACGTGTTCCCAAGTCCTTTCAAGGAAAACTACCCCCCAAGAGCCTTGGAAGGCTTCTTTTCCCACCCTCCTCCAGTACCTAGGAACATCTCTGTGGCAATTTTGTTCAGGCTGCTGTTGCTGAATTCAATGAGGGATTCCTGGATTGGTGTCTATATGAAAGAGAGAAAAATGAAGGAGCGTGAAATCAGTGGGGAGCGGGTGGTGGTGGTGGAGAAAACTCTTTGAGCTGAAGGGTCCTCAGAAGTCTAGTCTCACCCTTTCTTTTTACAAAGGGGGAAACTTAGACCTGGAGAAGTCAGGTGATTTGTCCAAGGTCACACAGCCAGTAAGTGTCAGAGCAAGGATTTGAACCCAGATCTTTAGACTCCAAACCCATTACTCTTTCCATAGCACCATGATCTAGAAGCAGAGGCTGTTGGCTGATGACAACAAAATCCAGAAACCACAGAGGAGCACAGCGTTTTCTGGGTCAAAGAGCCAGGAACGTGACACCATTGATAAGGAGGGTCAGGAACACTGTGAAGTGGAGGTGTTCCAATAGATCAAAGACATCTCGTGACATGAAGGACCGTGTTATCTCACAGGGCATCCCCATACAGGACTCCAGTTTGGGGCCAATATCTTTATCAGAGGTTAGCCTCCTGAAGGTCACAGAGACAGCATTTCACAGAAATATTATGATACAAGCTCATTCCTACATCACCGAGTCACTTTGGAGGTCCAGCGGGTAGTCCTAAGCCCACCAGGGACTCTCTACCCCTCCTTTTTGAGAGGGCAACTTAAAACTATAGAATGCTAGAGATACAAGAAAATGTGAACATTGTCAAATGGAAAAAGGGATGTTAAGGAGGCTTTTACCTCTTTGGCCACTCCATTCCAGAAAGTGAAGATATGGGCATGCCCACAGTCATGACGTCAACTCATTATATCATTGTGTTAGATACTATGGTGATGACATCATCGTGTCAGATATCATGGTGATGACATTATCATGTCAGATATCACAGTGATGGCATCATTGTGTTAGATATCATGGTGATGGCATCATCCTGTTTGGTTGGGAAGTGGCAGAGGCAGAGAGCCAGTGATGGAGAAAGAAGGTGGGTGAGAAAATCAAGTGTTCAGGGACTGACTCTATGTACATATTCTTCACTATCCTTGTGCCTGGTATGTTAGCCTCTTCCTGGGGAGGGGGAGAGGGAGAGGAGTGGGCAGAAGGAGGAGATGTGAAAACATTTTTTTGGCTCAATCTTCCCTTTCCAATCTATCTTCCACATGACTGCCAAATTGATATTCTGAAAGCACAGATCTGGCCTTGTCACTCTGCTCACAAAGCTCTAGTGGTTGTATCTTGATTCTCTGTTTGGATTTTAAGGGCTTTCACAATATGGTTCTATTGTCAGTTTCCTCTTCTGTAAAATGGGGGTAATAATAGTACTCATGGGGCAGCTAGGTGGCACAGTGGATAGAGCACTGCCTCTGGATTCAGGAGGACCTGAGTTCAAATCTGGCCTCAGACACTTGACACTTGACACTTACTAGCTGTGTGACCCTGGGCAAGTCACTTAACCCCCATTGCCTCACCAAAAAAACAAAAACAAAAACAAAACCTGTTAATAGTACTCATATCCCAGGGTTCTTCTGAGGATAAAATGAGATGATATTTGTAAAGCACTTTGTAAACCTTAAAGTACTATACTAATGCTGCTGTTGCCTCTTTTTCTGTCTCATCCTCCTCTTCTACTTTTTCCTCTTCTTCTTCCTCGTCCTCCTTCTTCTTCCATCATCATCATCACCACCACCATTACCTTTCCAGGTATATTGTACATCACTCTCCTGGTTGTAACCAAATTGGCTCGCTTGCTATTCCCCACATATGACATTCCATCTTAGGCTGATTCCCCTGTCTTGAATGTGCTTCCTCACAAGTTCTTCCTAAAATCCCTGACTTCCTTCAGAGCTCAGCTTAAGGGCCAACTCCTACAAGAAGCCCATCCCAATTCCCTGTGATATTTTGGTTTTATTTTTTAAACCTTACGTCTCTGTGTGCATGGTGTTTACCTCCAATAAGAACTACGTTCTTTGAAGGTAGAGACTGGTTTGCTTTCTATCTTTGTGTCCCCGTTGCCGAGTACCTGTCCTGGCATACAGTAGATGACTACTGAATGCTGCTTGAATGAATGGGTCAGGAGATGGGGGGAGGGAAGGTGGAAGAAGAAATGAGGGAGCTGCTCTTTTGCTGATACTCCCTAAGCAGGTCCCTAAGGGCAGGGGAAGAGGTGAAGTGGAGATGGGTGGGGAATGATGACCAGTAACTTGGAACTGGAGCCAGGAACCGCGTTCAAGGGTTTCAGGAGACTCCCGGGGAGTAGACCACCAGTCTAAGCCTGGGCGGATGGCTTCCCTCCCCTCTCCACCTCCTGGCCAAGGAAGTACCTTGGAAAATTTCAGCATGTTGCTCATGTCTCTGGATTCTCTTCCTTTCTTGGATTTCTGCCTGAAAGAATCCCTGACACAGGAAACAGGAGAGCTGGTGATTTTCCAACCTTTCTGCCTTTGCTTATGCTACTTCCCTCCTCCAAGAATTATGGGGAATATGACTCATCTTTTCATGCAGATAAGTCTTCCCCCCTTTATTAGGCTGTAAGTTTCTAGAAGGCAGGAACTAGCTTTATACTTCCCCATGTTCCTCCTCTTCTTACCTCCCCATCCAGGGCTGGGCATATTGTGGGATTCATCCAATATTGCTTGACTGACCAATCCAATGGGCAGGTAGGTCTTTGAGGTTGAGGACTGGGTCTGCTCTTACTGGGTTACCCAGGCCAAGCGTGGCCATTACACAAAGTCCGGCTCACCTTGGGGAGGAGCTAATGTCACCCTCAAGCCCTCCCCGACCAGGGCTCCCCCAGAGCCCCCAAAGGGGAAGCCTTTCTCCTTCCTGACCTGCCCCATAGCCCATTCAGAACTCCAGAGATTGGTTTCTCCTCTGGACTTTTGACATCTCCCCAATCTCATCTTTCTCTTTCTTCCATCGTGCACACAGAATCAGAACTCACATGCATCGTCTTTGTGGATCCCGGAAATACTTCTGAGCAAATTCCAGCATTGTGTACTGATGACTGGGAAATAGAGATGCCCCATAGACTTCCTGCCGAGATGTTTCCTCTCCAAACTCCCTGGACCCCTGCAGGGACAAAGGAAGGGTGGAAACTGGGGGAAAACATCTAAAGGATAGAAAATATCTAGTTCTAGACAAAAATATAGTCCTAAGGGATACTATCTGGAACTGAGTGAATCAAGAGCCAACGTAGAGTACTGGATTTGGAATTAAGAGACCTTTAATCTCATCTCTGCCACTAACAAGCTGTGTGGGACCTTGGACAAGCAATTTAACATCCCTGGGCCTCAGTTTCCTCATTTGTAGAACAAATGTTGAAATAGACCAGATCTAACATTCTTGTAATCTAGGAATGAGGGATGAAAATGGGCAGTGGGACAGATTCTTTCTTCCAACAGCTGAGGGGCCTGGACTTGCCCTCTCTTCCCTTGGACAATGTCCATGTGCTAACAGGACCACCTCCCCACCCCTGGCCTTCTGGGTCTTCAAGATCCTTTGAGAAGGAATCATCACCTCCGTCTTCCTGCCAAACTCCTGGGCCACGGTAGAAGAAGCCACGGCTACAGCCACAGCAGCTGCTCTGCCTGACTGGTCCCGAGGTCCCCCCATGTCCAGCTCTGAGGGTAGCTGGAGGAAGTCAGGGGCAGCTACGGGCTGTACCAGGTCCATGGGGAATCGGCCAGGCCTCCCGTGGATGGCCCCAAACTTCCACCCTGTGGGAATCAGGCAGAGGAAAGGGGTTCAGAGAATGTGCCACAGATTTTCCTTATCCCTCAGCATCTTGTGGCCCACCTAAAATGAGTTTGTATTTATTGTGAACATATTTTGTATCGACTGGTATGTTCATCTTCTGTTCCCTGAGAGCAATGTATAAGCGACAAATGAGGTTAATCTGAAAAGCACCATATAAAGGCTAGCTTTTATTACATCATTGTTCCTATTTAAGGGCAGAAGCTTTCATTTTCATCTCTGTATCCCTGGTATCTAGCACAGTGCCTGGTATATAGCCTATGATTAGTACATTTTTCTCGAATGAATGAATAAATGGAGATGGGAAGGCTTAGGGGTTGTGTTCCCTTGAGAGGTGGGTGGAGGTTGAAGAGAGGAGTTTCAGAGGCTGCCCAGATGAATGCCTCCTGTCTTTTCTTCTCTCTATTCGCCCCCACCCCACCACTTCACTCCCCTACCTCCACCAAGGAGCAAAGGGCTAAAAATCTAGTATGATAATCAATGTGATCAGGAGGAGACTCCAGAGGTCTGGCTTCCAATGTCCGACTCTTAAACCATATTTTCCCCAAAATTATTTGGTCCATGACACGTACTTTGGAATCTGCTGGAACCCATCAAAGGGATCAAAATTATAAGCAATCCAATGGGCAAAAAAGATCTGTGTGTGAATAGGCTGCAAAAATGACTTTCACTGAGGAAGAACAAAGACCCTCATTAGTCTTTTCTACTGTGGGGGAGATAATTGATGCAATATTGGTGTGAACCTTGGGGCAGAACTGACCTGGATGGTGAGTGTAGGGTTAGCATCACAAAAATGCTCATTCCTCTATGGCCAGCCAGGCCCCAGGACTCTGCTGAACCCTACCTGGGCTATCACCCCCCTTTCACCTCTTGCTTAGGGGCTGATAATTAAATCGACATGACCACTGCCTCTCTGAAGGATGTGATTATCTCCTACCCTAGGATTCCACTCAGAATCCCTGCAATTTGGAATTGTAGACTGTTTAGGCTGAAGCTTCCTTCCCTGGTCACTACTCCTGTTCCCTCATACCCATCCATGTGAGCGCCCATCCCTCCAGCACCTTACCCCACCATTTATTTCCACTGTGCTGTTCCCTGTTCTGTTAACAAACTGCCCTTTATATTAAATCTGTGCCCTCCCCTGGAAATAAATCAGGTTGCATTCATAGTGTATTTACTTATATGTGTACATATCCACTCCTAATAGGATGCAAGTTCTTTGACGTCAGGGATTCTATTCCCCTTCCCACACCCTGTGGTCCAAACTTTTCCTAACACACAACAGTTTGTCTTCCAACTCTGTGACTTTGCACAACTGTCCCTCCTTCCTGGAATATACTCCCTCTCTCTACGCTCCTGCCTCATTTTCCTCAAGACTCAGCTTAAGCACTGCCTTCCTGGCTGTGCAGCTCCTAGTGCCTCCCCTCCCCAAACTACCTTGTATTTATGGATGCCAACAAAAGAGGTAAATGAATGTTGCTAGTGCTGACTATTTTTTTAAAAAAAGAATCAAAGAAAGGCTTGTGGCCTTTTGGTAGATCCTTCCTGAAAGAGTGAAGGGACCTAGAAGATAATCTTGAGATAGAAAGGGGTTGTAATGTGCCCTAGCAGAGTGAATACTCACACTGTGATGAGATCACAGAGCCATCTACAAAGACAAACAGTTCTGAATCTGCTGGCATTTGGGAGGTGGATCAATCAACCATCTATTCCCTGACAGTGTTGTGCGCTCTCTCTCTCTCTCTCTCTCTCTCTCTCTCTCTCTCTCTCTCTCTCTCTCTCTCACACACACACACACACACACACACACACACACACACACACATAAAAATATACACTTAGAGAGACAGACTTGAAGAGCAATGGACATACCTAGAGATACATAATGTTTGTTTTTCTTTTTTTTTCTTTTCTTTTCTTTTTTTTGGGGGGGGGCAGGACCTGTGATTTAATTGGATTTAGGGAACTCCTCAGCAGGAACTTCTACGGATGCAATGCAACACCTGCTCAGCAACTTATAATCTCATTCTCTTTGTTTCTTTCTCCCCCTCACCCCCGTGTGTCTCTGTCTCTTCCCATGTATCTGTTTCTCACCATGTGTCCCTGTTTTTGTCCATCTGTCTGTCTATCTCTCCTCATGAATCTTTGTCTCTGTCTCTCTCCCCATATGTCTCTACGTAGACAGACAGACAAACAGAGATGGATAGATAGAGAGATAGATAGATAGAGAGATAGATAGATAGATAGATAGATAGATAGATAGATAGATAGATAGATAGATAGATAGATGATAGATAGACAGATAGATATAGAAAGACTATTTCAGGCTATTTTCCCTTCTCCCTGCCTTTCCCTAACCCTCCCCTCCCCCACCCCTACACACATGCATATGTGTGCTTGTGCACACATGTGTGTAGAGTGCATGTATGTGTGTGTGTGTGTAGGTAAGATGGGCTCAGAAATTTTGACCTTTTCCATTATTGACCTGTTCTTCTCTACCTCCTTCCCAGTGCTCCCAGAGACCCACTCTATGGGTATCAGACTAAAGTTTAGATACCCAATTGACTTTAAACCTAAAACAGCCCAGAACTCTCAAAATTAAGAGGTCCAGCAGCCTCCGCTTTCCCTAGGAGCAGGAATTACAGGCTTTGGCCACTATGTTTACCAAGTAAACAACTTATAGTCTTAAAGAAATGCCATGGGGAGGGGCAGCTAGGTGGCAAAGTGTATAAAGCACTGGCCCTGGATTCAGGAGGACCTGAGTTCAGATCCGGCCTCAGACACTTGACACCTACTAGCTGTGTGATCCTGGGCAAGTCACTTAACCCTCATTGCCCCGCAAAAAACAAAATAAAAACAAAAAACAAACAAAAAGAAATGTCTAGGGGTGGCTAGGTGGCATAGTAGAGAGAGCCCTCGTCCTGAGTCAGGAGGACCTTGAGTTCAAATAATGCCTTAGACACTTAACACTTACTAACTGTGTGACCCAAGTCAAGTCACTTAACCCCTGATTACCTAAAAAAAAAAAAAAAAAAGAGGTGCCTAGAGAGCTGGCTGAGAGATGAGATGATTTGCCCAGAATCACATAGTCAGGATACATCAGAGTTAGAATTTAGTTTGGGTTGGTTTTTTTGGTTTTTTTGTTTTTTGGTTTTTTGGTGAGGCAGTTCGGATTAAGTGATTTGCCCAGGGTCACATAGCTACTGAGGCCGGATTTGAACTCAGGTCCTCCTGACCCCAGTGCCAGCGCTCTATCTACTGTGACACCCAGCGGTCCCCCAGAGGTAGAATTTGAACCCAGATCTTCCTGACCTAGATGCTGCTTTCTATGACACACTGTGCCTATGACACATATAAACTTAGAGACATACATATACAGACACATTTAAACACTCTGAGATGAATACATAGGGATGGGCACATATGTGTAGAGAGAGTCATGGGAAGACAGATACTCAGAGATACAAAAACACATGTAAGAAACTATACACAGAGACACAGAGAGTAAGAAACCAAAGGAGCACACATGCCTTTATCCAGGTTCTGGGGTGTGGCAAGAACTGGCCCCACCTTGTGGCTTAGCCCAACTTGTCCTTTAATGGGACCATGTTGAGGCTGAAGCTAATATGGCACCAGCCACAAATGAAGGATTCTGAGGGCTGGGAACTTTAGAAACAGGTTCAATTTCAGTTCTTTTATTTCCTCTGTGACCTTCAGCAAGTCACTTGGCTCCTCTAGGCCCCAGTTTCTTCTTTTGAATGAAGAAGTTGGATTAAATGACCTTAAAAGCCTCTTTCAGTTCTAAATCCTGTGGTTCTGCATGGCAGGATTCTTTGGATTCCTACACTGCACCTCTCAGTGCTGTCTGCCCTGGGCCAGCAGAAAGGGGACCTAAGTAAGCCAATCCCTCTGTGTGTGTGTGTGTCTGTATATATTTATGTATGTGTATATATATATATATATATATATATATATATATATATATATATATATATACACACACACATATGGAGAGAGAGAGAAAGAGAGAGACACAGACACAGACAGAGAAAACTGACCCTGGAGTCAGGAGGAACTAAGTTAAAATCTGGCCTCAGACACTTACTAGCTGTGTGACCATGGGTAAGTCACTTAACCTTGTTTGCCTTGGTTACCTCATCTGGAAAATGAACTGGACAAGGAAGTGGCAAACCACTCCAGTATCTTTGCCAAAAAAACCCTAAATGGGGTCATGAAGATAATCTACTACGCAATGAATCCATAATACTATGTGTAGACTTTTTTTTTTCCTAGTACCTACCAAAGTCCTGGGTGCCCCTCTTCAGCTCCTCCAGGTAGATGACCTTCTTCCTGACTACGTAGCCATAATTGTAGCCTGGGAGGCATAGGTAGGAAAGATGGGAGGCAGAGAGGTTTAATCAACTCATGACCCTTAAGTCTTCCCATCCACCCATTACTCCCAGTAAGTCATGGCCTAGGGGCTGGTAGAATTATGACTTTTTGCTACTGAGCAAAGCTTAAACGTTGTAATAGCCAGGAAAAAAAATAGGATCTGGTTGTGGGAAGTTGGGATGGAATCAATAAACATTGTTGAATGAAGATAATCATATAATAAATCACATGCCATCTATTCTTGGCCAGGGGTGGGGGTGGGGGTGGGGAAATTAAGAAGTCAAGAAGCTTAGGGCTGTCATGCATGCAGGGATCTGTGGGCATGTGAAGGTGTGGGACAAGGAAGAGCAGTGTCTTGTGCTAATCACTGGTCTACTATCCACTAACTAGCTCCTGGAATTACTGCTCTTTCTTGGTGCTGAGTTAGGGTTCAGTTGGGGCCCCCCATCAGGCACTGACCCCTCTCAGGCCACTCTGAAGACTGTAGATGGATGATGTCACCCTTGTGGAAGCTCAGGAGATTCGGGTCATCCGGCAGGTAGTTTCTCACAGCAACCACATAATCAGAATCCTAAAGCCCAGGGGAGTTTGGGGACATTGGGATCCAATGGACAAAAGTCTGCCATTTTTACCCAGAATGCTTCTATACTCACGCACTACAGCCTAGCTTCTTCCGCAGTCCTCTCACCCTTAGGGAACATATACCTTTATTCTTTTTTATTCTGATCTGTGAATTCCTTGGGATAGGAAACTTTTGCTGGGAAACTCCCCTCACCAATATAGATGGCAAATCCTCTGTGATTTATAGTCAAAGAATAGCCTAGAGGCACCGAGAGCAACTTGTTCATAGTCACAGAACTAATGTCAGAAGCACGGCTTGAACCTGGTCTTCCTGGTTTCTGTCTTACCCCCATGCTGCCTCTGACCCAGACTCGTATGTGCACATGCACATGTATGTGCACATATATATGTATATATACATATATGTGATATATATAGGTAGTTACACACGCATGTATAAGTGTATCTTAACAAATACTCCTGTGCCCTAGTTCTTCCCCCACACATGGGTATCCTCCAAACACCCAGACTTAAACATACACATAGGAATACACAGGCATCCCACATCTCAACATAAACGAAATCAATCTTCACTGCCACCTCCCCTCCATCCCCTACACTCTATGTATATTCATACAACAATTGCTGTTTGTCTAAACACACACATACAGTCAGAAACACATACGCATACATTAATCCCAATCGCAAGAACTGCTCAGATATTTATGTGGTTATGAAGGATGAAGAGAACAATGACCCTTGTCCTAGGGACATTGCCTTTCCCTCTATACTCTGTTCCTTACTCCCTGGTCTCTTACCTTTTTCAGCTCCAGAATAAAGTCGTCCACCATGTTCTTCACCTGAGGAGCTCTTGCTGAGAAGAGAATGAGTTTCTCACTGGCCAGGTTGAATTCCAGCATGTTTATGGAAGGGATGGTCACAAAGAGGATGTCTGTATAGCTAGAAGGGAGAGGGGCAGGGCCAGGTGAGGTTCATGTGAGGAACTCCTGTGCCCAGGTCCTTCCTAAATGGGGGGAGGGCTGTGAATTGACAACTGATGATAAACTAAGATTCTCATTCATTTAGACATATCTGCAGATTACATAAATTTGGAGCAAAGACGTCCCTCCTCTCAGTCTCATCCCCTAACCTCTCTCATGTCTCCTGATACAATAAGAGATGACTTCTCTATGACTTCCTCCAAAAAGTCTAAAGACATCTTCCTTCTTCCCTGTATCTGGCTATAGTCTCAATGGAAGGTAAAAGGTTGGAAAGTGGGATAAACCACATAAAGGAGAAGGGAGATGGGGAGGGCTGTTTTGTGCCAGTCACAGGCTGGAATTGGCATCATTAAGGGTGTAATTCCAAATCATGTGTCCAACATTGGCATATGACCAATGGAGAGATCCCTGAGACAAGGGTAGGAAAGGAAGAAAAGACTGCCCCTGGCTTTTTCCTCATGGGAAGATGGTGGCAGTATAATCAGGAAATAACCTCTTTAATACTGTTTAATATAGGAGAGACCTGTTTTGTTTGATGATATCCAAATGTTCCAAAGAAATAATGACCTGGTCCCTTTATGAAAAAATAAGTGGCAAAATGGTCCAAAAATGAACCAGTGGTGACAGTATGGATCACCAGAGGTATTGCCTTTTAAAAGGGCCCTTCAAGGGGCAGCTAGGTGGCACAGTGGATAAAGCACAGGCCCTGGATTCAGGAGGACCTGAGTTCAAATCTGACCTCAGACACTTGACACTCACTAGCTGTGTGACCCCTAGGCAAGTCACTTAACCCTTATTGCCCTGCCAAAAAAACATACACACACAAAAACCCCCAAAAAATAAAAATAAAAAGGCCCTTCAGAAAAGAGAGCACACCAAGGCTAGAAACTCCTAAAAACCTAACAGAGTACTCAGAAGTGCCAATGAAGTCATTTACACCTGAACTCCAAATAGCAACTGAGTATACAGGCTCCCAGAAAGGAGCCAGAAGCTTGAAAAGTTGCCTTGGACAGCCCCAGATATGGTGGGAAATAGAAACAGAACAGCATTCAGAGAAACATGTAACATGTAACAGTTAAGTGAAGTATAAACTGTAGTTTGTACTTAGAGGATCTTGGTTCATTTAATCATTACCCTTACTGGGCTGTTGCATGATTTGAAAGTTAAAAGTCAAAGTAACCCATTTACAACTTAAAAAATACTATTTAAATTTAAAATTTAATTTTAAAAATTTAACAAAATTAAAATTTAAAAAAAAAAAGAAGGCCACAGTTCATTATCTAAGGGAAAGCTACAAGGAAATGAAAGAAAATGAAAAGCTCTAACCCTCTAACTCAAATTGCATGTTTATTTTTAATATAATATAAAGAATCTATCTGTACAACTATTATGCAAACCCTGGTTTCTCTTTACAAGATCTGATTCATTGGATTACTTATTCTTCTGAACAAAGGGCAGGGTGATATGAGTTGAGGAGCTTTATAGCAGACCTAAACTGACCTGGTTTGAGATCCCTGCTTTACCAGACTTTCCCAGAAATCTCACACCCTTTTCGGATAATAATAAGCATTTGGATAGCACCTTTAAGCTTTGCAAAGCACTTTACCAATATTGACTCATTTTTGTCCCCTGGGAGACAGGTGCTATTATTATCCCCATTTTCCAGATGAAGAAACTGAAGCAGACAGGCATTAAGTGATTTGTCCAGGGTCACCTAACTAGTAACTAAGTATCTAGGGCTAAATTTAAATTCAGGTCCTTCCTGTCACCAGGTCCAGCACTTTATCCACCATGGCACCCAGCTGTGATGGAAAAGGGCACCTCTTCTTCCAACTCAGAGAGGCCAGCCCTCCACCCAACGCTTGTCCTTACTAACACACATTGGCTTCCACCCCGAGTGCCTGTTACCTGTAACTCCGCAAGACCCGAAACTGTTCTCCTGATGACCAGCTGCCCTTTACCAAGCGAAGGAGCTTGATGCCCACATGAGACACAGCCAGGATCTGCACACCTGTGCCCACGCTGCCCTGCAGGGGAACAATAGTATGTGGATTCAAGAGTCCAGGGTAGCATGGACAGCAGGGACGAGTGTGGACAGCAGAAGAGGGAACCGAGAAAACAAGGGAAAAGGAGGGGAGGAACACATCTCAGCTGGTTGGTAGTGCCAGCGACCCTTCTTCCCCTGCCCTGGCCCTTCTCCATTCTCTTCCTAGGAAGCAAGAGAAGACTGGACCCAGGGGTAGCTTATTCAGCATCCTCTTCTCTTAGGGGAACAGGCCTGACTGGCCCTCTGAGAAGAGACGGCTCCACACCCTCCACCTTTTGGCAATGAAGGGGAAAGCCCTCAGCCAGGATTCCCCGAGAGATGCTCAGGGCCTTCCCCGCTTCTGTGCACGGGGCCCAGCTCATGCTAGCGGGAGCAGGAAGATGGAGAAGGACCTTACTTACCGTGGCTGGGAAGAGGCGGGAGAAATAGACTTCCCAGCCCGCTCGAGCTTCACTGACCACTGCTCTCTTGATACTCTCATTCACCACCGGATGTAGCGAATCCAACTTGTTCTGGACTAAGAGAAGGAGAGCCCCAAGCATCATTTTCCCTTCCTCCTTCTCGTTCTCCTTCCCTTCTTTCCTAAGAGACAAACTTATAGAAACTGAGGCCCAGAAAAAGGCAGTGATCTCTCCAGACTGGTTACTTGCAGACCTGGCACTAGAACCCAGTCTCTTGACTCTCCAGATTAGGGCTGCTTCCACTGATTATTATTTGGATGCTTCTCCCATGAGACCATGATAATCCTCTTGGAGCTTTTTTTCTAGGGGACTGATTCCCAGGGCTTTCTTTACTTGACCTCTAGGGCCTGGACGAGTCACATGAACTCGGGGCTCCAGGGTAGTCCTGAGTGTAATGCATCTAAGACATAGTGATTTAAGAAAAAGGAAGATATATATGGGGGCCCTTTAAAACTGAGATAATTTTGCATGACTACACATGTATAACTTATATTGAATTGTTTGAGTTCTTAAGGGGGGGTGGGGAGGGAGGGAGGAAGAGAATTTGGGACACAAAGTTTTAAAAATCAATGTTGGGGGGGCAGCTAGGTGGCGCAGTGGATAAAACACCAGCCCTGGATTCAGGAGTACCTGAGTTCAAATCTGGCCTCAGACACTTGACACTTACTAGCTGTGTGACCCTGGGCAAGTCACTTAACCCCCATTGCCCCGCAAAAAAAAAAATCAATGTTGGGGCAGCTAGGTGGTGCAGTGGGATAAAGCATTAGCCCTGGATTCAGGAGGACCTGAGTTAAAATCCGGCCTCAGACACTTGACACTTACTAGCTATGTGACCCTGGGCAAGTCACTTAACCCTCATTGTCCCACAAAAAACCCCCCAAAACCCAAACAAACAAAAAAATCGATGTTAAAATTTGTTTTTATATGTAATTTGGGAAAAATAAAATTCTAAATAAATAAAAAATTAAAACTGAGATAAGAGAGAATGGAATTGTGTTTGGCTATGACTACAACATCCCAGCCCCAGGAGGGACACTGAACCTCAGTGAAAAGCAAAGGGGATGGTCTCAAGGAAATTTGTCTGCACTTTGGGTTAGAAGCCACCTGACAGCTAGCCAACTCTAGGCTAAGCTCTCAGGAGCAAGTGGAAGGGGTGTCAGTTCCCAGGCCTTCAATGCTCTGATCTGCTCACCCCCAAGCCTACCCCATCCCCCTACTACCAAAGATGGATTTCATCTTCATCCTCTCTTCTTTAGAGATTCTGATGCAGGCTTCAGAGAAAGTGTCATGGAGGATCTGAGGGGAGAGGGTCAAGGCTTATTTAGGTTCCTGATGGCGCCAGGGTAGGATTCCCAGCACTGCCATCACCCCACCGCCCAGACAGAGAGAGATCTGGCAGTGCCAGGCAGGGGGTGTGCTGTGGTGAGTCTGGTTTCTGAATTTGTCAAGTCATTCAAGAAACATTTAATAAGCCTGTAGTTTGCAGTTCTATGAAGGGGACAATGAGAGCACTAGAAAGGCTCCTTACAGGAAGGGAATCCTGAGATAGGTCTCGGAGGTACCTATCCAGCATCCTCTTCTCTTAGGGGAAAAGGCCTGCCCGGCCAGCTGAGAAGAGACCAGCCCCACACCCTCCACCCTTTGGGAATGAAGGGCAAAGCCTTCTGCCAGGATTCCCTCAGAGATCTTCCCTCTGCTATGGGGGCTGTCAGGAGCTGGGGTCTCACCTGTCTGAACAGGAGGTCCAGGAGGACTGGGTGATTGTAGCTGTCCTTGGGGTAAAAGACCTGTGGAAGGAGAGGTTCACAGGAAGGTACTGGGGCTGCTCCCCCACACACTCACTCCACCTTATCTCCTGTCCCACTACCTTACTCCTCCCAGCCCTTCTTCTTCTTCTTTTTTTGCAAGGCAATGAGGGTTAAGTGACTTGCCCAGGGTCACACAGCTAGTAAATGTCAAGTATCTGAGATCAGATTTGAACTCAGGTCCTCCTGAATCCAGGACCAGTGCTTTATCCACTGTGCCACTGAGCTGCCCCTAGACCTAAGTTCTATATGCACTCATAGCAGCTAGCTCCCTCCTCACCACCTGAGTGTGTGTCCACAGGGACTCTCCCCTCTGTCCCCTTTGGCCTGTTTTCTTCTAAGGCAAACAAAGTCCAGGGTCCCATAAAGTAAGAGTGGGATTGTGTGTGTGTGTGTGTGTGTGTGTGTATGAATGAAAAAGGAAAAGGAAAGAGAAGAAAATAAGGTATAAGAGAGAAGGGGAGGGGGGCAGCTAGGTGGTGCAGTGGATAGAGCACTGGCCTGGATTTAGGAGGACCTGAGTTCAAATCTGGCCTCAGATACTTGATACTTACTAGCTGTGTGACCCTGGGCAAGTCACTTAACCCTCATTGCCTTGCAAAAGAGAGAGAGAGAGAGAGAGAGAGAGAGAGAGAGAGAAGGGGAAAAGGAAAGAACTAAGAAAGGGGGAGTTCTCCAGAAAAATAAGCTCTTTTATTTAATAAATATTTGACTGTACCCTTGTACTATAGGAAGCAGCTCATGCCTGGCATTTATAAAGCATTGTTTCTTTCAAAAACATTTCCTGATTTATCATTTTCTTTCCTCTGGAAACCCCTTTTTCTCTTTTACAGTTAGGGAAAGAAGGGAAGTAAATGGCCCAGGGTCACACTAGTGGTGGATGCAGGACTTAAAGCTACCTCTTCCTAGATAGACCTGGGGCAATTTCTGAGACTCTGTCCCCTGGTTTTAGAAAAAGAAACTCCCTCCCCCAGACAGTCCCTGAGCATACATAAAGACCGGGCACCTCTTTTCGGAGATATATCTTCCAGGGCACTCCCTGGTAGCTATAGAAGGTCTCGTTGCTCTGCCGATGGAGCTGTGTTTGGATGGGATCCTCCTCCGGAATAAGTGTCCGTGAGACTGGTATGTGGAAGGGTGAGATAGGTGAGGTTGAGGAAGAAGGATTAGGAACCTTGGGTAGCTCAGTCCTGTCAACCCCTGTACCTACAATACCCCGGGCTTGACTGCAACCCCAGCTTATATCCATAACTGGCAAAATGAAGGGAGGAGCATTATGGGTCCTGCCTAAGGGAGGCCGGGAGAGATGAAGGGTTCTCATCCTGCCCCCATCTCAACGGATTTCTAGGGGTTCAGTCTTGCCCTTTTGTGTCTCCCACCCTGTTCACTTCCCATCTCCCCCTTACCTGAGGGAGGGCTTAGGGTTGGCCTGGAGGCTGAAGTTAGAGGTTTGGCCAGCTGGGGTTAGACCTTGGGACCTAGTGCTGGTCACCGGGCATTCACCAAGGCCACTGTCTGTCTAGGACCTGGACCTTCCCTAACCCAGGGTAGAAAATCAGAGAAAGTATCAAGTGTGAGTGGATTTGGGTGGTGGGTGGAGCAGCAGAAGAAGGGGAGAGGGGGCTGGTTGTTTAGCAGGGCCGGTTCAGGAAGCCAATTCCTGGTTATAGGATTCAAGCAAAGGCTTTTTTTTTTTTTAAACAGGGCAATGAGGGCTTAAGTCACTTGCCAGGATCACGCAGCTAGTAAGTGTCAGGTGTCTGAGGTCAGATTTGAACTCGGGTCCTCCTGAAACCAGGGCCAGTGATTAATCCACTGTGCCACCTAGCCTGCACCAAAGGCTTTTTAACATGGGGCCAAGGGATTTCTCCAGGGCTCCAGTCATTCCTTTATTCATTTTCCAAATATTGAGCTCTCCCATATTCTATGTCCTCACGTTCTGTGTGTGTGTGTGTGTGTGTTTACATGCATTGTAGACTGCTTTCCATTTTCCAAAGCATTTTCACATCCATTATTAAATTGAATTTCACAACAGTTCCATGAAGAAGACAGAGAAGAAATTGTTAATTGTCCCCATTTTACAGAAGAGGAAACTGAGGCCCAGTCACTTTACTCCACATGGCAAGCCAAGTGGAAAGCTTTTACAGTATTAACCTGCGTGCATGCGTGCGTGCATGCGTGTGTGTGTGTGTGTGTGTGTGTGTGTGTCTATTCCTGCTTTCACCATACCCAAGGAAATATGGAGGAGACCTAGACCTTGACGGATCCCCGCATTGGATAAGGAACATTACAGAGGAAGGTGCTGGGGGGACAACGGGATTGACCACTACCAGGTTGATGGGGGCGAGTGGGTCATTTGCTCCTTCAGGATCAGGAGGGCTTCTTCATGAGGATCCGATTTCTTCACAAACACCTTCCCACTTTCCTTCCTAGGCAGATGGAGGGTGGGGAAAGTTAAGGCATAGCTGCCCAAGGGAAGGAGCCTCTGGATGCATAGGGATAAGCCGAGAGTCCTTCCATCACTGGACAGCCTGGATGTGGGGACGATGGAGGGAGATGATGCTTAGCACAGTATCTGGCAAATTGTAGATGCTTAATAGATGCTTGTTGCCTTGACTTGATGTGACAATGTCCACTGAGGGAGAAGGAGGAGACCATGCTCTACCAGGCCTTTCCAGAGATTTGGGATGAGGAGCTGGAGCTCTCAGACACCAACCCTGCATCCTGGCTTTGAGGAAAGTCACCCATGTTCTGGACCTAGTTTTCTCCTCTCCCCTCACTCCTTAAATTGTTATGACTAAAATTGACTTAATGTATCTTTTTTTTATAGTGAGGCCAATTGGGGTTAAGTGACTTGCCCCAGGGTCACACAGCTAGAAGTGTTAAGTGTCTCAGGCCAAATTTGAACTCAGGTCCTCCTGAATCCAGGCTGGTGCTCTATCCACTGCACCACCTAGCTGCCCCTTAATGTATCTTAAAAGAGGGTCCTGGGGAGGACTCTGCTTAGGCCAGAAGAATGAACAACAAATAATGCAATCTGAGGTGATGTTTCTGAGCAGGTGGCCACCTACTTTGCCTATGGGTAAGGGTGGTTTTAGAATAAGGGGGACGGGAAACAAGGCCCCCTCTAACCTGAGACCATCTGGAGCTCTGGGTGGCTGCTGGCACTGGCGAATGATAGTCTTGATCTGTTGGGTGGGCTGAGGGAAATGTTCCGAGTTGAGGATGGAGTGACGTACAAGCTCTGGAGAGGGTGAGACTGGAGAGGCATATTTCGGGTGATGAAGGTGTCACACAGACTGTAACTATTTTTACCTCCCAGGGACCCTCTGAAGAAAGGGAAAAATCTCTCCCAAAAGCTAAGGCAAAGGAGAGCCTGGAGGGGAGATTGGACTGAAGGAGGAAAGAGGGACACCCAGAATAAAGCATTCACAGGTTCTTTTTTTTTTCAGGGCAATGAGGGTTAAGTGACTTGCTCAGGGTCACATAGCTAGTAAGCGTCAAGTGTCTGAGGCCAAATTTGAACTCAGGTCCTCCTGAGTCCAGGGCCTGTGCTTTATCCACTGTGCCACCTAGCTGCCCCTTAATGAACTACACGGTTCTTAAGGAGGGTGTTGGGTCCCTGCCATCCGAATAGGGGTGGCCACTGGCTTAATACGAGGGATGGAGCCCCGAGGCTTTGAGGGAGAGCCAGATACTAAGGCCTTGGGCTGTAAACCAACTCCTCCAGGGTCTCCCAGCGCTGGGGCTGCATAGATCAGCACTGGCTTGGCAGGGGGACTTCTCTTGGCTTTTAGAGAGACATCTGGCCCTGTTGGCTTCTGCCAAAAAGGAAGAAAACCCTGGTGAGCTCTGGACCCGTCTCTGGCTCCCAACACAGCATCTCAGCTAGAGAAGTGCCCTTCCCCATAACCTTTCTGAGCCCTAGAGAGCAGTCCCTGAGCCCTCTGGAGTCATGGGGATGGTAAAGGCTGCCCCCATGTTCTAGACGAGCAAACACATCCCAGACCACATGGTCAGTAAGCCACCAAGCCAGAGCCAACAGCTTGGTTCCTCTCTGTTCCTCTGATAGCTTCCTCTCTCCTCCCTCCCCCCCAACATAATCTCTCCCTTCTATCACCTGTTATTTTTAGCTCCTGTCTCTCTAGTCACTGCATCTTCTGCAGGTGTAGAGTATGTTTGTGTCCCACCCCCCAGACCCCTCTCTCAGGGTCAGACTCACTTTGGGGGGCAGGGGCTGGGTGGAGGGTTCCAGGGGGACTGAGGAAGATCCAACAGAGGGGACTGTATCTGTCTGCTGCTGCTGCTGCTGCAGGGCCATCGCCTGAAGAGTCATCTCTCTCGCCTTTGTGGGGGAGAATAAAGGAGAAGGGGCGGGCTGGGGTAGGGAGAGGGAAGAATCCCCTTCCTCCCAGCAGCCTCCTTGCCTCGGCCTTCATTGTCCCTCTGATCCACCTTCGTTGCCCTCTTCTGTCAATCGAAGAAACAGGACCCCACTTAGAAGAGGAGACCAGACAGGATTACCTCCTTTGGGATTTTCTCCCCCTTCTCCTATTCAACCCTTCTTGGCCAACTCCTCACGGTTAGTGAGTTCGGCTCTGGGCCTGGCGGCTGCTTTCTTTTGCCTAAGCTTGCCAGAGACAGAGTTGTTTTGTTCTGTTCTGTTTTTAAGAATCCATTGTAGTAGATTTGACCAAGAGGAACCACTCAAAATTTCATCAGAGTGGATACTCCTTCCATCAGTGCAGATTGCAACCCCTCCATGCCTCGTTCTGTGCAATTCTTTGGCGGGTGTGTGTGGGGGGGGCAGGGCAATAGGGATTAAGTGACTTGCCCAGGGTCACACAGCTAGTAAGTGTCAAGTGTCTGAGGCTGGATTTGAACTCGGGTCCTCCTGAATCCAGGGCCCGTGCTTTATCCACTGCACCACCTAGCTGCCCCGCTGTGCAATTCATATTCATGTCCTTCCATAAAACCTTCAACAAAGGATTTACCCAGTGTGGTAGAGCCCTTCCTCTCAATGCTTTAATATTTCTTGATATCACTGGAATACCATCCAAACCTTTAATATGCAAGGCACTGAGCCAGGCCCTAAGGGTACAAAGACAGAAAGGAAACAGCCCCTGGGAGCTTTCCTGGGGAAATATAGACATAGATAAATGTAGAGCATTAATAACAGGGGGAAGAAATCAAGGAAGGCTTCACATAAGAGGGGGCATGAGAGCTGAGCCTTAAAAGAAGTGAGGAATTCTAAGCAGCCAAGCCTCATTGCAGGGAGTGAGGGCCACTGTGTACAGTGACAGAGACCAAAGATGGAAGTCAGGTTCTGGGAACAGCTGGTTTGTCCAGAACATAAGCCAAAGAAGGGAAGTGGGAAATCTTTGAAAGACTAAGTGGGAGCCAGATTGTGGCGGGCTTTAAATGCCAAGTTAAGGAGTTTATATTTTATCCTAAAGCTAAACTGGTCTTCTCTCTGTTCCTTATACATGGGACCCTATCTTTGGGCCTTTGTACTGCCCATCTGGGGCAGCTTGGCGGTGCAGTGGATAGGGCACTGGGCTTGGAATTAGGAAGACATCTTGAGTTCAAATCCTGCCTCAGACACTTGCTAGCTGTGTGACCCTGAGCAAGTCACTTAACCCCGTTTGCCTCAGTTTCCTCATCTGTAAAGTGAGCTGGAGAAATGGCAAACCACTCCAGTATCTTTGCCAAGAAAACCCCAAATGGGGTCACAAAGAGTCAGATGTGACTGAACAACAACAAATCTGCAAGTGGAGAGAAGGGAACAAATGGGAGGACTATTGTGGAGATAGGATCAAGATTTGGTTGTTGGTTGGATATGTAGCAGAAGGAGAGAGAAGAGTAGAAGATGACCCTGTCAGTGTAAATCTGAGGGATCTGAAGGATGGTGGCCCCCTCAGAGGGAATAAGGAAGTTTGGGGGAGGGAGGAATTTAAAGGAGATAGAATTCTGTTTTCGATATGTTGAGTTGCTTATGGAATGTACAGTTAGAAATGTACAATGGGGGGGCAGCTAGGTGGCGCAGTGGATAAAGCACGGGCCCTGGATTCAGGAGGACCTGAGTTCAAATTTGACCTCAGACACTTGACACTTACTAGCTGTGTGACCCTGGGCAAGTCACTTAACCCCCATTGCTCCGCAAAAAAAAAAAAAAAAAGAAAAAAAGAAATGTACAATGGGTCCTTGGTGATGTGGCACCGGAACTCAGGAGAGGGTTTGGGGCTGCATATATGGAATTGAGAGTGATCTCCGTGGAGATGATAACTGGACTAATGGAAGTTGGTGAGATCACCAAGAAAGAGAGTATAGAGAGAAGAGAAGAGAGCTCGGGGCTGGGCCTGGAGGAGCAAGTATGAGTAGTAGATCAAAGGAGACCATATTTTGTGAAGTGCTTAGCAAAGGTCCCTACAAAATGCTTGTTCTCTCCCCACATTTCCTCCTCATGAAACATTTAACATGCATGTGGGGGTGAGACAGGTAAAGATCCAGCAAAGGAAAATTAGGTGCAGTGAGGCAGTAGCAACGGAGACCCAGGGAGCAGCAGCATGTAAACCAGGAGGGAGAGAGCATCACAGAGAAGGGCTTGTTGATAGTGTTAAGAGCAGGCAGAGATCAAGAGGTTATCAGGAGGGGCAGCTAGGTGGCACAGTGAATAAAGCACCAACCCTCGATTCAGGAGGACCTGAGTTCAAATCCGAACTCAGACACTTGACACTTACTAGTTGTGTGACCCTGGGCAAGTCACTTAACCCCAATTGCCTCACCAAAAAAAAAAAAAAAAAGAGTTATGAGGACCAAGAAAAGGCCATGGGGCTTAGCAGGTAAGAAAAGATGGCCCCCATGAACCGGCCATATTTGCAAAGCTTCTCCCATTTTGCTAAGTGACCACCGGCTCCTATTCCCCTCCCCAGGGAAATAATCACCCGAACCCTTTGTAACTTTACAACGTTCCTTCCCCATCCCATCCCGTAGTATGTCGCTCTACCCGCAGACAAGTTCTACCACCAGTAAGGATGAAGGGGTTTCCCCACAGCCCCCAGGTGGGTAGTTCTGAGGTGGAGAGGTATGTACTCACCAGAAGCATGGCCTGCTTGTGGATGAAAGCCTGCTGCAGCGCCAACGTGGAGGGGTCCAAGCCTGGGACTGCAGAGTGCCAGGCTCAGCGAGGCACTCGGATCAGGGGGCTCAGGGGGGTAGGGAACAGCCGGGACGGCTGGAGGGAGTGGGTGCTGGTTGTCAGGTTACAAACAATGGGGTTCAGGGGGTGCCAGGAGCAAGGGGTCAGGGAAATGAGGCAGGGGGTTATCTGGGGCATAGGAGTCAGAATCAGCCAGATCGAGGGTTACTGAGAACAAGGAGTGGCCAGGAGTGAATTCCAGTGGGCAGCTGGGGCTACTTGAATTGATGGTGTTGAGGCAGAAGGAGGCCAGGATCAGGGATATGAGGGTCAAGTGTGCTGGGTCAAGGAGCATGGGAGGAGGGAGAGGTTGAAGAACTTCCTTCCATCAATCCCTCGGTCCCAATAGCCAACCTTCCTATTTCTGGGATTCTGTTATCAATTTCCCCCAACCCACCCCAGATTAGAGGGACTGAGTAATTGTGAAGGGAAAAGTGGAAGAAGAATAAAGGATGGAAAGGGGAAATGACACCAAGAGGAAGAAGGGAGGGAGGGAGGGAGGAGGAGGAGGAGTCATCCTGTATGGTGAGGAAGGGACCCCAGAGAGATTATACCCAGCCCCAGCACCTGCTCTAGGGTTCCACATCCCTGACCTCTCTGTCCAGATCCCTAGGGTTGGAGCGTTATAATGTTGAGCTTCAATAAGGGATCTGACCTCTACCCTGGTGTGGTCTGCTCTCAGAATTGTGGGAGAACTAAGGAAAGTCTGGGGCTGATTAGACTAGGGGGTGGGGAGGGGTGGAGTGAATAATTAGGAGGTACTACTGACCTGGTTCTTGGGGTATTCTGGGGGCTCCGCTGGCTCCTCATCCCTTTGGGATGACCTCCCCCCTTTCATCCTATAGGAGATAGCAGCAGGCTTCTCAACATCCTAGAAATGGGGGCAAAAGAGTGGCACCAGGCCCGAGGGTAGGGAGCAGGGGGTGAGGCCTTGACTCCCTTCCAGGATCCCAATAATCTTGTCTCATGGTAGAGAGTGACATCAGATGATGGCTGGTGCTGATGGGGGGTTCCAGGGCAATTCAGTAGCCCTGAAAGAGGGAGGTATTAACCACGTGGGGCTATCTCCTCCTGGAAAGGACTGAGCAGGACCAGCTACCTCTGCATGTCTCCACAGAGAGAGTTAGGGAATAGGGCACAATAGGGATGCCAAGGCTTAGCATGAAGCTTTCTGATTTTTTCTGGCGTGCTGGTATAAATTGTGAGTGTGGAGGAAATTGTCACGTGCCTCTGACCAGAGAAGATAATGAACATGGGGGAAAGGCCCACCCATCACTAAAGAGGACTCTGAGTAGAGGAGGGCTCTTGGGCATGGGAAGGGAGAAGAGTCTGAAATTGGGAGGGGATCAGTGGTGTTCTGAACTGTGTCCTCAGGGTGGATTTAGTGCAGAATAACAACCTGATGCCCCTTGGGGGTTGGGGGGCTGTAGGGTGGAGAATGGGAAAATGACTTACAGGGTGTGGGGGAGGGGACAGCTGGGACAGTTCGAATTGATGGTGTTGGGGTAGAGGGAAGCCAGGATCAGGAATATGAAGGTCAAGCATGCTAGGTCAAGGGGCATGGGAGGAGGGAGGGGTTGAAGAACTTCCTGCCATAAGTCCTTGACTTCAATCCCAATGGCCAACCTTCCTTCCTCCTTCCCTCCTATTTCTGTGGATCAGTTATGGATTTTTCCCTGTCCCCTGTCCCCTAGCTCTGTGTGTGTGTGTGTGTGTGTGTGTGTGTGTGTGTGTGTGTGTGTGTGAGAGAGAGAGAGAGAGAGAGAGAGAGAGAGAGAGAGAGAGAGAGAGGATTCCAGAGGCTATGTGTGTGATGGGGTGTCTATGTGTGATGATGTTTCCTTTGCTCACCACTCCCTTCCAATCATGGAGGTGTGAATCATGATCAAGTCCCTCTGCTCTTATTATATTCCTGGAAGGGATATGCCAAGCTACTCCCCTCTGAATCTACTCACCATCCCTGATTTTCCCTCCCTAGCTGCTACTTCCTTATGGGTATTCCTTGAGGGCTCTCACAGTCTCAACTTTTAGATCTGTATCTCCAGGACTTGATGCCAAGTCACAGGGCTTGGTATACAGTAAATGCTTAATAAATGCTTTCCCATTCGTTCACATGCATGTGATGGTGCTTGTATGGTACAGTGAATAGAGAGCTTGACTTGGAGTCAGGAAGACATGGGTTCAAATCCCACCTAGACCTTCTAGGCTGGGTCGGTGAACTGGATGATACACTTTCTTCAGTCTGTAAAATTGGCAAAATAGGGGTAATACGAGTGTCTACTTCTCAGGGCTGTGAGGATCAAATGAGATAATGCAAATGAAACACTGTGAAAACTTTCAAGGTGAGCCATTAGAGTATGTGTATTTGTGTCATGTGTTTCTGTGTATTCAACTGTGCTGCCTCTCATCTCCCTCCCCCAACTCTACTCCAGGCCTGCCCATCACCGCTTCCCTGAAAGCCAAGGGGAGGCTCCATACCGTGTTTCCATAAGCAAGCACAGGGTCAAAGAGGCTGTCCAGGTACCGATCCAGTCCTTTCTGTGGGGCGGCCGGCTCCCTGAAGCTGTCTGAGTCTGCAGAGAGGATGCAGGGGGCAGGGGTAATATGGCTTCCAGCTCTGCCAGGGAAACCTGCCCATGGGGATGCCACAGCAGGCTGGGGCTGAGGCAGAGGCAGGAGAGCAATTCTTACCCCCAAGCCAGGGGAACAAGCTGGTTTGGGGTTATAGCTAGCACCGCCCCATTTCCCACTAGCCACCAGCTTGGAGGCAATATAATTCAGTGGACTGCTTTAAGGTTCAACTGATATGGACTTATTGTGTGAGTCACTTAACTGGAGATATGGAGATTATGGAATTTGGAGTCTGAGGATCTGGGTTTGAGTCCTGACTTACTACTACCTATGTGGGCTTAAGTAAGACTCAGTTTCCCTATCTGTTAAATGAGAGTCTTAAATTACATGATCTCTAAAATCCATTGAGTCTCTCTGAGCCTGAGTTTCCCTCAATGCGAAATGGGGGGTAGTAATCACTGTTTTAGAGCCCTCGCAGAGTTGTTGTCAGGGTCACATCATACATAAGCTATGTGACCATTATAATGTGAAGAATAACCCAAAAGAGGGGAAGGAAGGAACCCTCCAGGTGGGATCAGGAGTGTCCAATTGATGGGTCAGGAACCGATTACGGCCATGGGGCTATGGACTGATGATAGCGGGGCTCACCGTGACTGAAATAACCATCCGAGTCAGGAAGTTTTGTCGACCGAACAGAGCGCCCTCTGTGCCGGGGCAGGGCAGGTGTCTCCTCATCAGAGTCCCAATTATTTCCAAACACCCTGTGGGGACACAAGGATCTTCCTAGCTGGTTCTGTGTTTCTCCACCCATTCTCAGGATTCAGGATTTGCTTCAGGGCTATACCACCAAAGGTGTCCCACAGGAGAGTGACCTATGCTCTTTCTTCCAAAAGAGACTTTGACTGGGCAGGAGTTCCCTCCCCCTCTCCCCAGAACTCACCACTCCACCCCCTTAGTATTTGGATTTTTAATTTTTATTTATTTATTTTTGTGGGTCAATGAAAGTTAGGTGACTTGCCCAGGGTCACACAGCTAGTAAGTGCCAAGTGTCTGAGGCCGGATTTGAACTCAGGTTCTCCTGAATCCAGGGCTGGTGCTTTATCCACTGTGTCACCTAGCTGCCCCCAAAGTGTTTGGAATTTCCCACAAGGGGCCTGCTCATTGTCTTCAAGCTCTGCACCATTAACACCCTGGAACCATTATCCCCACCTGACCAGGACTCAAGGTGAACAAAAGTCACATGTACCAGTCACGTATCAAATGGTGGCAGTGGATAGGGGAAAAAACACCACACAACTTCAAGCAGTGTGTGGGGAAGGGTCAGACTATGTGATGGAGGCCGGGGTGGGGTGGGGGGGTAAATTAGATACCTACATTCTGGTGTTGCTTCTGCCCTTCTCTGCCCCCTCAGAGGTGATGATAAAGTAGGATTTCTGCTTCGGGAAGTCCCAGATAAGCTCCATGTCTGAGATCAGATCCAGGACATAATCGTGGCCCGCCAACTCGGCCCACTGGCTACCATTCTTCAAGGAGACTGTCCAGCCCCTCCAGCCATCTGTTAGCCCCCTAAGGATGTCAGGAGTCCAGGGTTTGGGAAAGTGGAAAAGGTTGGCATTCTGCTGCTCAGTGCTCCCAATTCACACTGCACAGGGGTAGCCCGCAATGACAATCCTGTTAGGTTGGAGGGAGGGCTCTTCCCTCGTGGAGGGCAGGGGCTATTTGCCCCCCTTTTGTATCCTCAGCATTTAGCCTAGTACACAGTAGGTGCTTAATAAATGCTTGTTGCCATATTGACTTTTCTAAAGACACTGGTATGAAAGGCAGCAGAGTATAGTTGAAATGCTTTGGGCTTGGCTTTGGTGTGACTTGGCTCTGATACTTAGCAGTGACTTGGAAAAATCACAACTTCTACAAGGTTCAGTTTTCTCATATCTAAAAGAAGGATGGTACTAATTGTACTACCAACCTCACATCATTGTGAGTGCTTTGTAAATACTTATGTACGCTCCCTTTCTTCCTTGGGTGTGGAAAATTGCATATATTACAATTTGTTCTTGTTGAGTTGTTTAAGTTGTGTCTGACTCTTCATGACCCCATTTACCGGTTTTTCTGGGCAAAGATACTAGAATGGCTTGCCATTTCCTTCTCCAGCTTCATTTTACAGATGAGGAGACTGAGGCAACGGAGTTAAGTGACTTGCCCAGGGTCACATAGACAATAAGTGTCTGAGGCTAGATTTGTACTCATGAAGATGAGTCGATTCCAACCCAGTGCTCTATCCACTGCACCACCTATCTACCCACACATACAATTAGTTTTGCTGAACTGATTGTGCGGGGTTTTTTTTGTCTTCATGTTGTTAAAAGAGGAAAACCCCCATCACTTAGGGGAGAGGGAGGAAAATGAAGGTTTTGCTAAAAGCAAAATGCAAGATATCTCAAAGTCTTAGTGCTCCGCTTTTTAAGCTATTAAAGCTAAACGGAAACTTTTGAGATACCTTATATATCAATGCTTCCCCCTCACTTCCCTAAATCCTTTATGCTCTATAGAAATGTGGGCTTTTATTACTATCTGGCTGTAGAGGAAACTCATCAGCTAAATCAGATTTGAAAAAGATTAGGGGTTTTTGTCTTCCTTTTCACTTTTTTGTAACAAAGGATGATTAACTGGGTAGGGAGAGGAGGGGGATATGTTCAGAAAGAAGATGTTGTGAAAACAAAATAAGGGGTGTCCCAAAAGTCTCAGTGCTATTTTAAGCCTTGATACTTAAGACTTTGGGGACACTCTATATATCATTGTTTTTCTCACCAAAAGAACCTTTATGAACCCTATAAATGTGAGGTTTTATTAATATCTGGCTGTAGAGGGAACTCATCAATCAAAGACATTTGAAAGAGACACGTACAGTAGGTGGAAGCGAGACCAGATACCGTAGGTAACCGGGATGAATACAAGAAGGGCCAAGGTCCTTTGAAGCCATAATGAATGACCTAAAGAACAGAAGAACTGAGTGCTGCTGGGGAATGCTAATGGTTGTTAGCAAAGGGCTTTTAAAGCTATTTGGGGTGGGGTGGGGGTGGGGGGAAGAATACGAAGATCAAATGAAGAAAAGGATTCCTGCCAGGGATGGTTGGAACGGTAATAAAGGATAATGGGGAGGAGGAAGAACTACTTTGACCATGACAGTGTCTCTCCTCCCTACCAAGGACCATGATCATCAAGCTGGGAAGGATGGGAAAAAACAAAAGGTTAACAGGGAACCCAAACCTATGCTAAGTCAGGAAGCACCTAATTTCCTTAGCGAGTCCCAATCAGGCCCAGGTACTAGCTCTTGGGGGTAATGAAGTAACCCGGAGGTCAAAATGTTGGGGTTACTTGGTAATAGAAATCTTTGAAAAAATTGTGCTTGAACAAGTCAATGGTCGTATGATAGGTGATGAATACTGCTGTGCTACTAAGAAATGATGAACCTGGAAGTACTTGCATGAAATAATGAAGAATGAAATGAGCAGAACAAGAGAACCGTTCACTATACTGTAACAGCAAAATTGTTTTAAGAATGACTTTGAAAGAATAAGTTTAGTCTATTATAAATGCCCAAATTAACTATAAAGGACATGTGAAGGAAGAAACTATCTGCATCCAAAGAAAGAACCGGTAACTAGATGTAGAGAATAATGTCACATTTATTACTATTATTTGTGTTTATTGGTAAGCCATTTCTAGGGCAAGGGGAAGAGGGGAAGGAAAAAAGGAAAAAAGACATTTTCATAATAATTTTGTTGTATATTTGAAAGGAAAGCAAGTTGTGCATAGTAGATATCACAGTTTCATGTGCAATCTTTTGGATTGTACTATGTTATGGAATGTTGTTTATTCCATATTTTTTTTTTTGGTGAGGCAATTGGGGTTAAGTGACTTGCCAGGATCACACAGCTAGTAAGTTCAAGTGTCTGAGGCTGTATTTGAACTCAGGTCCTCCTGAAGCCAAGGCTGGTTGCTTTATCCACTGAGCCACCTAGCTGCCCCTTGTTTTATTCCCATAAATTAAATAAAATAAATAAAAAAAACAAGAAAAATCATGGCGAGTGGGAGAGATGCTACAGGATTGGGAAAGGGAAATGTGGCTTCTCTAAAAAGGGAAAGAAAGAAGATGGATTCTTTGACTATAGACCCATTGAGCCGTGCTTTCAGTTCCTGGCAGGAATTCTCTAAGCCATTATGGGTTGGCTCTTTGAACTTGCGCAAAAGGAAGAAGTAAAAATCATGAATCAACAAGGTTCATGTTGCACTGGAAAAGGAATTTAAAGTCTGAGGCCACGGGGTTGAATTCTGACTTATTTGCTACCTATATGGCCTTGGGCAAAGTACTTTCCTATCTTGGCCTCAGTTTCCTTATCTGTAAAATGAGGGTCCTAGACTACTTCCAGATTAACCTCAGTTTCTCTGTTGATGGGACCATGAGACTGGCAGGTCAGGGAATTGATACAGAAATAATATGACTGGATTTTATCAAAGAGTTTGACAGTGTCTTATGGTATCCTCCTGGACAACATGAAAAGATGTTGATGGTAGTACAGTTAGGTGAATTTGGAATTGGCCAACTGTCCAGACCCAAAAAGGAACATTTAACAGACCAGTAACAATCTAAAGAGAGATTTCTAAGAGAATGCAGAGGATTTTTGTCCTTGGCTCTATGCTTTTCATTATTTTGATCAGTGACTTGAATGAAAACATAGAGAAAACACTTCTAAAATTTGCATATGATACAAAAGTAAGATGGATAGTAATCCCGAATAAACAACAAAATGGGATCCAAAACAAATTCAAATAGTCTGGAACAATGGGACAAATTTAATAAGGTGAAATTATATTTATAACACACACACCATAGAAATGTGAGTTTTTATTTTCAATAGCTGTACAGAGAATTTGTTGATAGAGAGACAGACAGACAGAGGTAGAGATAGAGGCATAGATAGATAGGTAGATAAATAGAGTCACCTCCACACAACAGTGAGACTTTCAGAGTTGGACTTTAGTGGCTGTATATCTAGATAATACATATTCATGAATATATACGAATGTGCACACATGTGTATGCATGCATAGATACAATTCATGCATTGATACACACCACACACAACACTATATTAATCAGGTCCAAAAATGGACTACTATGATGAATTTTGGGGAGGGGCATACCAATTCACAAAAACTAAAGTTTTTAGAGGCACTAGGTGTTGCTGTGTATAGAGCGTTGGGTCTCTGAAGTCTGAGTTCAACAGACTGAGTCAGGAAGACCTGAGCTCAAATTCAGCCTCAGAAAACTTCATAGTTGTGTGATCCCTGGGAAAATCATTTAAACCTCCATCTACCCTCATTTTCCTCAGCTGAGGATAATAATAGCACCTACCTCCCACAGCTGTGTGAGGAACAAATAAGATAGTATGTGCATAAAATGCTTGTTTTCCTCCTTCCATTTATAGAGAGGTGACTTCTATCTCATCAACAGAGGGAGTACCTACACTGATGAAACTACAGATCCTTGAAGTGTAAAAGTAAAGTTACACTTAGGTTAAAAAAAAAATGGTTGCATAGTTCCAGGGCAGGGGATGTATGAACTACACGATATGTCATGTGAAAGATCTGGAGCAGATTCTAGTAGACCACAAGTGAATATAAATCAACAATGTAAAATGGCAGTAAAAAATGAATGAAACTATATGTTGCATTAATATAATAGAAGCAAATGTTTAGATAAGGGGACATGAATCCTGCTATACACTGTTCTGATCAGACAACTTTGGAGTATTATTAGACCATCACGTTTTCGGAAGAGGGCCTTTACCAAGCTGGCCTGAATACCAGGAATGTAACCAGAATTGTGAAAAATCTGGAAACCATGTCATGTGATGGTTGGTTTAAAGAAACTGGACATATTTAGCTTGAAAAAGAACAAGACTTAGGACAGGAATTATTATTATTATTATTTTGTTGGTGAGGCAAATGGGGTTAAGTGACTTGCCCAGGGTCACACAGCTAGTACGTGTCAAGTATCTAAAGGCGGGATTTGAACTCAGGTCCTCCTGAATCCAGGCCAGTGCTCTATCCACTGCACACCTAGCTGCCCTAGGACAGAACTTCTTATCCTTTTTTTTGGGTGTCTTGGACTCATGTTGGCATTCCTGGTGAAGCCCATGAACCTCTTCTCAGAATAATGTTTTTATTTTTGCTTTTTTGTTTTCATTGCAGGGCATTTTCATTGCCCAGGGGGACGACAACTAGTAAATGTACACAGTGTCTGAGTTAGGATTTGAACTCAGGTCTCCTGAATCTAGGGCCAATGCTTTATTCACTGTGCCACTTAGCTGCCCCTTAGGGGTATAAATTTTAGGGAGGCAAATTGTAGCTTAGATGTAAGGAAACACTAACAAAGCTCTTCAAAGGTAATAAGGCTTCTCTGCTAGGTAGGGAGTTCCCCATCTCTGGGAATTTTCAAGTGGAGTCTGAATGACCACTTTTATGAGGATATTATAGACGGAGGAGCAGCACGTGCTTCAGGTAGTGGTTGGACAAGATTACATTGGGATTCCTTCCCAATTCTGAAATTTTATGATCCATACCTGTGTTTCAAAATGTCTCCAGTTATGTCCTCCCCTGTGACTCCATGAATGGACTGGGCAAGAAAAACTGGTCCCCTGGAAAAGCAAGGGTTGGTTGTTGGATCCCTACTCAGAAATGACATCTCAGCTTTACTTAGTTCTATCAGTCTTCTCACCTAAGTACTCTCATATCACCTCTTCCTTTTCATTCATTGTGCCATCACCCCTTTCATAGCCTCTTTTAAAAAAAAATTTTTAATTTTAAAAAAACAAATTTTTTTTTGGTGAGGCAATTGGGGTTAAGTGACTTGCCCAGGGTCACACAGCTAGTAAGTGTCAAGTGCCTGAGGTGGGATTTGAACTCAGGTCCTCCTGACTCCAGGGCTGGTGCTTTATCCACTGTGCCACCTAGCTGTCCCATCCTCATAGCCTCTTTACCTTTTTCTTGGACCATTGAAACAGCCTCTCTGTCTCTATCTTTTCCATTTTCAATTCCCTCTGCACAGTTTTTTACTGGATTTTCCCTTAAACATGGCTTCTTGTATATTAGTTTTCTGCTTAGAAGCCTTCATTGCTGGCAAGATAAAGCCTAATTGTTCATTCTGGTATTCAGAGCTTTCCATAATCACTCTTGCTCATCCCACTTCTCTAATAATATCTACCATTTCTCTCCTACTCCAACCCTTCACTCCAGCTAGTCTTGTCATTCATATATGACACGAATAACTGCTTTTGTTTTTGCTCACACCATCCTTTTCCATCCTTTTCTCTCTTATTATCTATATTGTGCTCATCCTTCAAGGCCAAAATAAAATCTTCCAGAAAGGCTTCCTTGATCACCCTTCTCTCACCTTCAATGCACTACTTCCTGGACTGATCAATATCATGTCCTGTCTATTCATAGTTCTTGTATTCTTAGTTAACTTTTCTTGTGGAAGTCTTGTGAGTTTGAGGGCAGGAAGAGAGTCATCCTCTTCTCTTGTGTCCCCCATTCCGATGACTAACCACTGAGTTGTTCATAAAGGAAGACGTCATATGGAGACATTGAATGGATCTCCCTTCTTCTTCTCTTCCTGAGTCTAAACATGTAGGGACTTGGAAGGTAGGGAGTAGGAAAGGGCCCAGGGCCTGCCTGAACTCAAATCTTTCTTTGAGCCTTGGGTCTGATATTGTTTAAAGAACACTGGGATGTTTATTTTAGGGGCAGCTAGGTGGCACAGTGGATAGAGCACTGGCCCTGGATTTGGGAGGACCTGAGTTCAAATCCGACCTCAGACACTTGACACTTACTAGCTGTGTGACCCTGGGCAAGTCACTTAACCCCAACTGCCACACACACAGACACACAAAGCCTATGAGGAAGAACACTGGGCTGGGCAGGATATCCAGATTCTAGTCTTTGTTCTGCCACTGTGTAACTTTGGAAAAATCTCTTTACCTCTCTGGGCCACAGCTTCCCCTTCTGTAAAAAGGGCAGGTGATTACTGATGATCCTTCATAGATTCTAGAATTCTATTTATCTGTAAACTCTTACTGAATTATCTTCCATCTTCCTTTTCTCCAACCATCATCCCCTTCCCCCCACTCACCATTGAAGCAGTGGACGTCTAGTGCCATGTTGGCCTTCTTTTGAGTAACTGTCCACTCAAGGAGGGTTGGAGGGAAGGTTCGGGCAGCTCCAGGACCCTTCTGGGCTTTGGCCATGGCCTGTATGAGTCTGTGCTGACACACAGCCTGGAAGCCATTGTGGGCATAATCAGAGACAAACCTGGTGAGGGGCAGAGGATAATCAGGCTTCAGGGATGAAGGGGAACACAGAAGAAACCTGGTGCTGATGGGAAGTATTATCATAAGAACACAGTTTCCAGCTGATGAAGGAGGTTATGTTCCAAAGTCAGGTGTTTAGAACATGGAAATCATTTTAACCTAGAAATAAGGCTAGGTTTCCAGGCTAGACCAAAGTCATTTGTTTAGAACATTTTATCCTAGAAATAAGGCTAGGTTTCCAGGCTAGACCAAAGTCATTTGTTTAGAACATTTTATCCTAGAAATAAGGCTAGGTTTCCAGGCTAGACCAAAGTCATTTGTTTAGAACATTTTATCCTAGAAATAAGGCTAGGTTTCCAGGCTAGCCCCTAAAAACTTATCTTACTTATGGTTTACCTAAGTTCATGGAAAATACATTTATAGTTCTAACTATGGACAACTCTGCAGTACTCTGGGTCAAGATGGAAGAAGATGGGAACAACTTGCTCATGTTTGCTCTGTATCTATATGTAGCCCCGAGTTCAAATGTCTACTATCACTGTAGTTTTTTGGGGTTTTTTTTTGGGGGGGGGCAATGAGGGTTAAGTGACTTGCCCAGGGTCACACAGCTAGTAAGTGTCAAGTGTCTGAGGCCAGATTTGAACTCGGGTCCTCCTGAATCCAGGGCCGGTGCTCTATCCACTGTGCCACCTAGCTGCCCATCACTGTAGTTTTAAGAGCCAGATGAAAATTCAAATGGAATGTTGCGAAAAACAATTTGTGTTGGTTGTTTAAAAAGTCATTCGAAAAAATGCTAAGAACCTAAGTAAACAGGGGAGAAGGTGAATGTGTCTTATCAGTGATCTATTAGAATCCATGAAAAATTTGTGGAGAAGGCAGATAGGAAGGAGGTGAGGAGAAACTTCTGCCTTGTGGAAACGATTTTAACTATGTGTCCACAAAGGAACTTTCTAAGATAATTTTATGAAGAGTTTGTGAGGGACTAGTAAGTACAGTGAATGTCTGAAGGGAAGACAGAAAAAGGACTAAAACTCAAGAGAAAAATTAAAAAGATTGTCAAAAGACTTTAATAGGCATCTGGAGTGAACCAAATAATGTAAGACCAAGTTTCCAGACAAATAAAGAAGAATTGGTTACTGTTATTTTGGGGGACAGCCAGGTAGCACACCCTATAAAGCACTGGGCTTGAAATCAGGAAGACTCATCATTATGAGTTCAAATCTGGCCTGAGACACTTATTAGTTGTGTGACCCCAGTCAAGTCACTTAACCCTGTTTGCCTCAGTTTCTCATCTGTCAAATGAACTGGAGAAGGAAATGGCAAACCATTCCAGTATCTCTGCCAAGAAAACTCCAAATTGGGTCACAAAGAGTCAGACACAACTGAGAAGACTCAACAACCAAAATTTTGAGGGTTTGAGGTGACTCAGGCCATGACATTGATCATAGCCAAAAATATTATAGATATAGTCTAATGCTTATTATTTATTTCCTTTATTAATAAATCATGCATATTCATTCAGTAATTTTAATATTTGCTTACTTATAGGTAAATGAATAATTACTATTGGTAAGTGGAAGTGTTTTCATTTCACTAATTAATATTTAATGAATTTAGGTGGGACATGGAGCTACATAATGAATGGAAAAGATAGCAAGTTTATTAATGAAGAGTAAATTATCATGCTATACCCCCAGATTACTATAGATCTCGGGAAAAATAAAACTGAATATATAGCAATGAATAAAGTGACAGGGTGAGATTGGTTGACCTAGAATTGGATTTGGTCAGACTCCAGACCTTATAACCTTGCTTCACTTTGTTGAAGGTGGGAAATGGTGTTGTGTCTTCTCACAATATGCTACATATAAGAGAGGTGTTTCCCTATCTTTTTACACTTGCACAAGAGGTTTTATTCTATCTCCCTCCACTAATATTGGGAAACAAAGAGAAGTTTCTGGAGAAGGGGTGGGGACAAGAAGTCCTAAGATTTTTCTTGCTCATTCCCATGTACAGGTCATTCCCAGAGGCCCAAAAAGTCATTTGAACATCCTAGGTAAGGTTTAAGAACTGGGCCCTATGTATATGCCAGTCTTCCAGTAGCACATACAATTTGATTTATTACAAGATAAATACCAGCCTGACAAGGAGAGTTGAATTTCTTTGCATTAAAATATTTAATGTAGACCAAGTGCCTCTGGGACAAGGAGAAATGCATGATGGGAATTGAAGTCCACGGATGGAATAAAATCTATCAGATGGAAGAGACTAAAATGCACACCAGTACCCCAAGGGGAGGGTGCTGAACTGAAGTGGTGAGGTGGGAGTTTGGGGTTCAGTTTTGGGGAGGAGCACAGCTATAAGCAGAAGCAGTGGCATCCTCAGACACAGCAACAGGAAGATGAGACAGAGACAGAAACAGACAGAGAGACAGAGATAGACAGACAGAAAGAGAGATAGGTACACACAGATGAGCATACACAGATGGGGCAGTGGGTAGTAGTGTCCCTATTTCCATACCCAGGATTTAACAAGCTGAGCAGTGAGACCTTCCCCCTATCCTCAGCAACACACAGCTAGGAAGAAGGGAAGGAGCTGCAATGCGGGGTGGAAAGAGACAGTTGGAGGAATAAACCTGGTAGGCTGCTTCGATGCAGCCTCAGCTTTATGTAAGGGAATTCAGATTGAGAACATGAGGTTCCTTTTAAGAACAGAGAAGAGCTAGCTGCAGGGAAACTTATTATAAGCTTTCTTTTTCACTTTCTCCTCCCTTTCCAGTTTTAAAGGGCAGATATTTAAATCCTAAGCCTGTGTTCATTCTAAGCGGTTTTCTCCCTTTTTTCTCTGTTTAAAAAAAACAGGATTTTCTCTAAATAGAGTTAAAATTTAATTCAATTACAGCCCCCCTCCCTCCCTCCTGTATGTAACTGAGTAGAGAGAGTGTAGATAGAGGGAAGCCATTAACAAATCAAAGATCCTCATTTCTGTCATGTCAACCATGTCATGGTCACTCTAGTCTGGATGAAAGATTTTTAGAAATTTTAATTTCTTTTGTATTTTGTTGTTGTTGAGCTGTTTCAATTGTGTCTGACTCTGTGTGACCTCATTTGGAGTTTTCTTGGCAAAGATACTGGAGTGGTTTGCCATTTCCTTTTCCAGCTCAATTGACAGATAAGGAAACTGAGGCAAACATGGGGTTAAGTGACTTGCTGAGAGTCATGTAGCTACTAAATGTCTGAGGCTGTATTTGAATTCAGCTCCTTCCTGACTCCAAGGGCTGGACTCTATCCACTGCACCAACTGGCTGCCCCTCATTTATATTATTATTGTTATTATATTAATAATCTATATTTTAAAACTCTGTGGAGAGAAAAGAACCCACACTGATCCCGGCAACTGTGCTCTAGAGCACAGGATAAACCTCAGCTCTTTGCAATAGGCTGGACACTGGCTACTCTCCAAAGGGAGAAAGAAGAGGGTATACCCAAGAAGGAAGGTGACATCTAAAGCCCAACCCCCTGGATGGACACAGGCATGGCCTGGGAGGAATTGGCCCTCCTATCCCCTGAAGGGAGAGGAAAAATCCTTCTTAAACAACTTTGCCCTCCACAGAGAAACCAGGTTACATTTATAAAAAGTAATATTGGGGGGCAGCTAGGTGGCGCAGTGGATAGAGCATCAGTCCTGGAGTCAGGAGGACCTGAGTTCAAATCTGATCTCAGACACTTGACACTTACTAGCTATGTGACCCTGGGCAAGTCACTTAACCCCCATTGCCCCGAAAAAAAAAAAAGTAATACTAAAAAAATGTCCTGTGTCACCTGCCATCCTGCTCATTGGATCCTAGGCATTTCTCTACCTCTTCTACCATTAGTTTTGGCTCTGGTCATTCCTAAATTGAGTGTAAGTGGGGATCATAGGTATATTTACTACAGAGAATTGAGGATGAGGCCGACTCACTATATTCTCCATTTAATATGGTTTGGTAATCCAAAGATTTTGTTTTTTTCTAAAGGCGTCTAAGGCAGAGCTTCTTAAACTTTTTCCACTTGCAACCCCTTTTCACCCGAGAAATTTATATGTGACCCTGGTTACATAGGTATATAAACTAGGTATGCATAACCTTTCAGTGTTGCCAATTTTGGGGACGTGGGGGTGGGGGAAGAGGCAGGGCAATGAGGAGGGTTAAGTGACTTGCCCAAGTTCACACAGCTAGTGTCAAGTGTCTGAGGTCAAATTTGAACTCGGGTCCTCCTGAATCCAGGGCCAGTGTTTTATGCACTGCACCACCTAGCTGCCCCCTAGTGTTGCCAAATTTTTTGTGACCCCCACATTCAGTTATTTGACACCATAGGGGGTTGCGACCCACAGTTTAAGAAGCTAGGCTCTGGGGTGGCTAGGTGGTGCAGTGGATAGAGCACTGGCCCTGGATTCAGGAGGACCTGAGTTCAAATCCAGCCTCAGACACTTGACACTTACTAGCTGTGTGACCCTGGGCAAGTCACTTAACCCCAACTTCCTCACCAAAAAACAAAACAAAACAAAAAAAGAAGCTAGACTCTAAGGAACCAAGGACCACTCAGTCACCAGCATCAGTTTTATAGAGGATCTCTAAGGTAGATTGTGCCATGATTTTGAATAACAATTAAGTCATTAAGCATTCTCAAAAACTTTCTATTGTTCCATTGGATGGTACAGAGCCTGGAGTCAAGAAGACCTGGGTTCCAATGTGACCTCAGCGTTTTACTAGGTGACACTGAGCAAGTCGCTTAACTTCTCAGTTTCTCCAACTGTAAAATAACAGCATTTACCTCAAAGGGTTATTGTGAGAATCAAATGAGATAATATTTTTTAAAGTATTTCGCACCCGTGCCAGGCACATAGCAAACATTTGATAAATAGTTGTTCTCTTTTCCTGTCCCTTCTTCCAATGCTTTCAGGATAAACTCTTTAAGTCTCTTAGCCTAGTTTTCAATAGTCTGGCTCCAACCTCCCTTTCCAAGCTTACCCCATCTCTATCTCTAACACCATTAAACTCCCATATGGAAAGAGAGGGTACACAGCATTAGCCTGAATTCCCTGTGACAAATACTCAGACAGTCCCCACCATGTCAACGCTGTACCTCCCTTTGTTTTTCTTCCTTTTCTCCTCTTCAAACTGACTGAGAGATGAGGAGAGAGCTGCGCAGGGCTCCTTATTCACCTTCCCTCTACCCTTGGTTTTCGGGTCCAGTGCCACCCAGAGATGAAGCTACAGTGGTCTTTGCTTAGGAAAATGAGCCAAACCTCTCTCTCCCTCTCTCTCTCTTTCTCTCTTTCCCTCTCTCTCCCGCCCCCTCCCTCCATTCCTCTCTCTGTCTCTGTCTCTTTCTCTCTTTCCCTCTCTCTCCCTCCCCCTCCCTCCGTTCCTCTCTCTCTCTCCCTCCCTCCATTTCTCTCTCTCTCTCTCTCTCTCTCTCTCTCTCTCACACACACACACACACACACACACACACACACACACACACACACACACACACTTTTGTGCTGAGTCATTCACACTTTCAATAATATTCTGCATCTCAGAGAACATCCATTTATGAAATGGCTGGCCAGAATTTGATTTCAGCATGAAATTAGTGTATGGCCAAGGTTAGGGCTCACTTGTAGTTGGGGTCAGGGGGCTCAGCATGTGGCTGGAGTTAGGATTCAGTGTGTGGCTGGGGTTAGGGCTCAGCATGTGGCTGAGATAAGGACCCACTTGTGGCTAGGATTAGGGCTCACTTGTGATTGGAATGTAGAACAAAGTTAAGGACCCACTGCTCTAACCAATCTGCAAAAAGGTTGAATAGGAAAGCTTGCAACCAATAGCACTTAGTGAATAGTAAGTACTCAAGGCAATATTTACTGATCAGTTGGCTTTCTAACATAGTCAACCTGAGCCCTGTGGTTGAGCAATGGCCTAGTGCTTTGCTAGCTGGGCCCGGAGACGTCGATCAATAGTAGGGTGTGCTTCTGGGTAAGACCCTATGTCGCCATGAAATCATCCCTCTGTGCCTCCCAGGGAGCCTGTCCGGGTCCTTTTGGTTGGAGCCTCAGACCTCCCAGACCCCCTACTTACTTGAGCAAATACTTGTCCAGCCGAGGCGAGGGTGCGAAACCACTGAGGCAGGAGGCCAACAGGAGCCAACCTCGTTCCTTGTTGCTGATGTTGGGGTTCCTCCACACCTGGTTGGCCAGCTGGACCAGGATCTCATCCCTCAGCTCAGCCTTTGCCAGCCCCTTCTGAACAATGTAGTTCCCAAACAGGTTGTCCTGAGCTCCATGGAGATGGGGGTCACCCATGAAACGCAGAATCTATAATCATTGTAAAATCAGACACAGAGAAGTCCTCTGTAACTCCAGTAAAACTAAATACCTCCCTGGTCCCTTCTGCTGTCATAGAAAATCCTTATGTAAAAATTACCCTGTCCGGGGCAGCTAGGTGACACAGTGGATTGAGCACTGGCCCTGGATTCAGGAGGACCTGAGTTCAAATCCAGCCTCAGACACTAGACACTTACTAGCTGTGTGACCCTGAGCAAGTCACTTAACCCCAATTGCCTCACACATACACACACACACACATACACACACACACACACACAAAATTTACCCTGTCCAAGCTTATGCCAAATAGCTACACATTGATTCCAACCTGCATTTGAAGAGAGCTTCCCTTCCTTGCTCAAGACCTTCCTGTGGCCAGTTCCCCATTGCCTATAGGACAATGTTCATGTTCCTTAGTGTGGCATTCAAGGCCTCCAGTGCTAGGCTGTCTTTTACAGGATCATATACTTAAAAGATACAAGGGACACTCTTGAAGGGAGACCATTCTTTCTGGTCTTATTTTCTACTGCTCTCTCCTATAGGGATCTCTTCTTCCACTTTTGCCCCCTGTTGTTTCCCCTACCTGAGGTAGCCTCCCTCCTAATTATACTCATCCACATTCATCAGGTTCTTATTATTCAAAAGGCATTATGTCTGACTAAGGTTTTACATAATTGCGCGTGTATAATCTATATCTGATTGCTTACTGCCTCAGGAAGGGGGGAGGGCAGGGAGGAAGGGAAGGATAGAATTTGGAATTCAAAACTTTAAATAAAAAAAAACACTTTAAATAATTTTTAAAAATGTCTGACTAAGGGCCAGAGCAGTTGCTGATTTGCATTGATGGGGAGAGGATCCCCCTCCCCAGAGAGAACATTACCTCAACGAAATCAAAGGTCTTGTCAGAAAAAAAAAGTGCCTTGTACACAGCATACTCACTTCACCATTATTGTTTCCCTCCTTTAAAAACCTCAGCTTTTATTGTGTGGGACACTCCCTCCTCTTATACAGACTGCAGCCTCTCTTATACCTTAGTATCACAGGGTCTAAAAGAATCTAAAAGCTGGAAGAGACCTCAAGGGTCATGTAGTCTGACCTATACTGAGCAAGAATCTCCCTCTCTCACCTGCCCCCGAAGGGATCACCCAGACTACTCCAAGACCTCCAAGGAGGGGATGTCTGCTACCTCCTGAGGCAACCCAGGCATCGCACTTTCAGATAGCTCTAGTCAGTAGGAAGTTTTTCCTGACATCAAGCCGGTTTTTGCCTTCCCACTGCTTTTAGCTCCACCCTCCGGAGCTAAACAGCACCAGCCTAATCCCTCTCCCATCCCACAGCCCTTCAGAGGCTCCAAACCAGCCAATATGTCTCCTCCGAGTCTTCTCCATTTCCCTCAACCCACCTTCTTCACATGCCATTTTGTTGTTGTTTTGTTTTGTTTTGTTTTCACATGACTTTTTTTTTTTGGTGAGGCAATTGGGATTAAGTGACTTGCCCAGGGTCACACAGCTAGTAAGTGTCAAGTGTCTGAGGCCAGATTTGAACTCAGGTCTTCCTGAATCCAGGGCTGGTGCTCTATCCACTGCGCCACCTAGCTGCCCCTACATGACATGTTTTCCAGGCCTCCATCCTGGTCAGGTTTTAATCTATCTATGTCTCTGCCAGTCCCTAAGGGATGATGGAGATCTCAAAAAAAAGTTCTGAGCTCTGGGAGTTCATCACCTGTGCATGAGCCCATCTACACTAAAACAAGCTAGGCTGGGTTTTGGATATGGACCTTGAGTTCCTCACCAGGCCTAATACTCAAAGGTCATCCATGAAATAGAGGATCTATAGTCATTGTAACGTCAGACCCAGGTCATGTAAGAATGGCTGGTGCTGTTTATATAGTGCCTAAGGTTTGTAAAGCGCTTTTCAAATGTTACCTTATTTGATTCTCCCATCAACTCTGGGAGGTAGGGGCTATTATTATCCCCCTTTTTACTGATGAGAAAACAGAGGCAGACAAAAGTTAAGGTACTTGCCCAATTTCACACAGATGGTTAAAAATATTTAAAAAGGGATTTTTTTTTTAAGTGAGGAAATTGGCATTAAGTGACTTGCCCAGGGTCACACAGCTAGTGTCAAGTGTCTGAGGCTGGATTTGAACTCAGGTCCTCCTGAATCCAGGGCCAGTGCTCTATCCACTGTGCCACATAGCTGCCCAATGTCAAGGTTTTTTTTTTTAATTATTTTGTTTTTGGGGGGACATTCCTGGCTTCTTTTTCTTTTGTTTGTTTTTTGTTGTTGTTGTTTTGTTTTGTTTTTTTTTTGCAGGGCAATGGGGTTAAGTGACTTGCCCAGGGTCACATAGCTGGTAAGTATCAAGTGTCTGAGGCCAGATTTGAACTCAGGTACTCCTGAATCCAGGACTGGTGCTTTATCCACTGCGCCACCTAGCTGCCCCCATTCCTGGCTTCTTGCCAATTCACCTGTATCCAGGTTGGAAAGGATTTGGACTAAGAATGAACTGAATATAGGGGACTGGATAATCGGATGATCCAGAGATCTCTAGGCAAGATTAAGTTAAGTCAATCTAAGATTTGGTATACCTAGAACTACTGACCTATATTAACATACACATCTACCTAGAGTAAAAATCACTTTTGTCACATTCAAGGTGATTAGCAGTAAAGTATTGACCCATTAATATTTGATTATTGAAGAGAAGAAAGGGAAAGAAGTGACATGGCCAAAGCCATTACCCCTACATTCTTAGATGGTGGATAGCAGGGTGTCCGACGGGCCAGACGGGCCAGGGGGCCTGGGTGCTTCCCTACTCTAGTCAAGTAGCAGGAGGTCCAAGGGACGGGGCTTTCCCTATCCACCAATCCTTCAGTGAGCATCAGGAAGCCTGGGGAACAGTGTAGAGAAAAGAGTCACATAGTACCAGCTTGAGTTCTAAAAATCCTTCCCCTGTGTCTTGTTGTTTTGTTGTTGTTGGGTGTTTTGGGTTTTTTTTGTGAGCAATGAGGGTTTAAGTGACTTTGCCAGGGGTCACACATCTAGTGTCTGAGGCGGATTTGAACTTAGGTCCTCCTGAATCCAGGGCTGGTGCTTATCTACTATGCCACCTAGCTGCCCCTGCCCCTGTGTCTTGAACTTACCAACTTGAAGATGCTGAGGCCTCTGGGTAATGCTCTTTCTCCAGCCTAGTAAGGGGGGCTTTGTATGCTCAGTAGCATCCCCCCAAAGGCTGGATCCTAGGGACAAAGTATGGACACCAACATTTGATGGAGTGACAATGGTTTAAAGAGGGCCCTGGGAGAAAATTAAGGTGAATAAATCTGGGAAGAAGGAACATAGTGGGAAGGGGGAAGAATAGGGCTTAGGGGACTACTTGGAAAAAAGGATAATGGAGCTACAGGTCCCTCTCTTGGGGTAATAGATTAGAGGATGACCTCAGGGTAGCCCTAAGGCCCTGTCTCTGATTCCTCTGTTTTCCCAGCCTATTTTTATTTTTTGGCAGGGCAATGAGGGTTAAGTGACTTGCCCAGGGTCACACAGCTAGTAAGTGTCAAGTGTCTGAGGGCCGCATTTGAACTCAGGTCCTCCTGAATCTAGGGCTAGTGCTTTTCCACTGCACCACCTAGCTGCCCCCTATTTTCCTCTTCCTGAAGCACACACAGCTTCCCCCTTCACCCCCAGCCCAGAATGTTGAAGAAGAGCAGGGCTTGGCCTGGAGCATAATGATACAATCCCACCCTTTGTTCCTCTTGAGCCCTTGTTATATTCCCTTCCACCCTTCAGAAACACTATTGTGCTTTCTTTACCAAGAAAAAAATCCAAATCTAATCCCCAAACCATTTATTAAGGGCCTACCTATGTGGCGATCATACATACATGCCTTTACCCAGCTTGTCTGGAAAGGATTAGGCCCCACTAAAGCACTGCATGACAATATCACCTTGGTGATGATCTCCCCCTGGGAATTTTTGCATTTTAATACAGAAAAATGCCTCATTCCAAAGACATCTGCTCTAATATGGAATTTTAGCAACACAGACTATGGAGTGGAGTAGGCAAAGTGACGGGGGAGGGGGAGGTTGAGAACCTTCCCAGAACCCATTAAAAACCCATCCCATCGGGTCCTCACCTTGAAGTGGGCCTGGACATAGTTGATCATCGGATAGTTGTTGATGTCGAGGGGCAGTGCAATCTGAGGGTCAGTCTGTAGCTTGGGGGTACGGACGGAAACCACGCAGCCAGCATTTGCTTGTTTGTACACTGTGAGCCACAGGAGACAGGAGTAGGAAGACTGTACGCAGGCTCCCCCTCTTCCCCATAGCCACGAATCTTCCCCAGACACCAGAATCCCATCCGTCCCCTCTCCCTCTCCAAAGGCTCCATGCAAAACTTTAGCCCTTTAACATTCTCACTGACATATATGCCTTCCCCAAGCTGGGGCACAGGACTGGGTCAGGCAGCCTTCCCTAAAAACAGGAAACCTCTCTGACAGTTCCCATCCCTTCCTACAACTCCCTCACGTCCTGACCTTCCCTGGACTTCACAGCCAATCTATTAGCCTTCTGGGAAGTACAGGACCCCTCCCCACCCTTCCGGGGTCCCTTGCCCACCTGTCACCACCTGTAGGAGTCCTGCCAGCTCGGCGGGCACCTCAAGGCAGGCCACATTCACCACCTCCCTCTTGGTCAGCTCCTGGGGAACACAGCACTCAGAGCATATTCTCCCTCCTCCCCTGGTCCTGGTCAGGAGACTCTAGGCATCAGAGATTGGGGGCAAAAAGGGGCTACCCATCCAGACTGAGCACCCGTGTGTAGGTTTAGGGATATGCCATCCCTGCACCCCACACACTCACCTGTCTGACTCCCCAAGACCTTTATCCTTGGAAGACACACTACCATGAGATACCTGTGAGGCCTACCTTCCCATAGCCCATTCTGCTTGCTGGCCTGGAATCACCTTCTGCACCTACACTTTCTCCTAATCTGGGTGACCCCTCATTTTTACCTTCAACTTTAACTAGGACAGCGGCCTGGTTGCCAGGATGCTGAGACCTGCACCTGGAGTGAGGGGAGAAGGGGTTGTGTTGAGGGAAGTGGGAGGGAGGTAGTGGTATGAGAAGAGAAGGGATCTCAAAGAGATCAGAAGTCACAAACGTAGGATATCAGAAGAAAAAAACGCATTTCACGCAGAGGGCAGCAGGGTGATGGCGGCAGAGAACAGGACCGGCCCCTCCCGCTCAGAATCCCTCATTGACTTGGAGGAACAATCATAGATTTATGGCATCGACGCCATCTATTTATTGTACTCATTGGGATGTTTCATTCTTCATTCATTCAACAAGCATTTAGTACATCTCCATCTAGATTACAAGCTTTTGGAGGGCGGGGGAACCTGAGTATATGTCTTTGCATCATCATTGTCCAGTACATGGTCTGTTGAACGAATAAATGGCTGTAGGAATTAGCATTTCATCACCCTTATTCCCGCCCCACTCCATACGCTCTCTGCTTCCTTTGGAACCTCCAGAAGCATGGCTGCTTGGATCTGGTTAAAACCTTGGAGGCCAAGGGTCAGGATGGTGCGGTCTGCTTCACCCACGATTTAAGAAGGATAGAGAGGGGGGCAGCTAGGTGGCGCAGTGGATAGCAGCCGGCCCTGGAGTCAGGAGTATCTGAGTTCAAATCCGGCCTCAGACACTTAACACTTACTAGCTGTGTGACCCTGGGCAAGTTACTTAACCCCAATTGCCTCACTAAAAAAAAAAAAAGAAGAAGGATAGAGAGGGGGGCAGCTAGCTGGCGCAGTAGGTGGAGCACCCGCCTAGATTCAGGAGGACTGAGTCCAAATCTGGCCTCAGACACTTGACACTTACTAGCTGTGTGAACTTGGGCAAGTCCACTTAACCCTCATTGCCCTACCAAAAAAAAAAGGGGGGAGGGATTAGAAAATAAAAAAGGAGAGGACATTCCCCTTGGCTGTTCATCGTCCCCAATGCTGCCTTGGATAAGTTTCTGTTCCTTAGATTCGCAGGCTCTTCACTCAGCCCCCAGACCATCTTTCTGCTGTTTTTCTCCAACTGTGACCTGGTCTAAGCCTCAGGCTCTGCATCAGGAACAATCTTAGCTCCAGGCCCTGGGACAATATGTATTACCAGATATGTGCTGTGCTACCTTCTTAACAACTCTGTCAATATAGTGAAAGACTGTAAAAACCCACTGGTTACCAGTGGAGAGAAAAAGCTGATGTGAGCACATTGATGGATCTTCCAATTAATTTCAACCTTTGTGTTTTGAGGAACTGGGCAGTGCAAGATTCTATTGGTTTGTTGTTGTTATTAAGTCTATTAGTCAAGTCTGACTCTGTGATCCCCATTGGGGTTTTCTGGGCAAAGATCTGGAATGGTTTGCCATTTCCTTCTCCAGCTCATTTGATAGATGAGGAAACTGAGGCAAACCAGGGGTCAGTGACTTGACCCAGGATCACACAACTTAGTAAATATTTGAGGCTGATTTAAGTTCAGGTCCTCTTGAACAAGGCTGTGCTGTAATCCATTATATACCCACAGCTGCTCGATTCTATTGGTTGCTATCTACAATAGGGCTTAGAAACCGTTGGAGGGACAAACTGAAATGGAATAGTGTGCCTTGAGAAACACAGAATTTGAGAGAAGTTAGGCAGCATGGCTTGCAGTCAGGAATACTGAATTTCAAATCTGGCTTCAGAACATCCTAGGCGAGTCGGCTTAACCCTTTTTCAGCCTCGGTTTCCCTATTTGTAAATGGATAATAGTACCTATCTCCAGGATGTTGTATTGATTGAACATCAATATGTAAAGTGTTATATAAAGAAAGAGATTCTACATTACCACCAGAGTTGTTGTTAGGTAGAAGGCTGCACTAGATGATTTCCTAAAATTCCTTCTAATTTTAAGATTCTATGTGAAGCACCAGTCCTGGAGTCAGGAGGGACCCGAGTTCACATCTGGCCTTAGAAACTTAACACTTACTAGCTGTGTGACCCTGGGCAAGTCACTTAACCCCCAATTGACTCACCAAAAAAAGATTCTATGTGATGTAATGGAAAGAATGCTGCAATTTTTTAGGGGGTGGCAATTAGGGTTAAGTGACTTACCCAGGGTCATACAGCTAGTAAGTGTCTAAGGCCAATTTGAACTTAGGTCCTCTTAAGTCCAGGGCCTGTACTCTACCCACTGTGCCACCTAGCTGCCCCAAGAATGCTGCGTTTGAAATCCTAGCTCACAACTTTTATTATTGGTATGACCTTGGCCAAGACATTTAATTTCTCTGGGTCTGAGTTTCCACATCTATTAAATAGGAGGTTGGGCCAGGCTATCTCTCAGGTCCCTCCCAACTCTAAATCCTAGAACACTGTCAAGATTCATTGAGTTCACAGGGAGCATCAAGCTCCCTTTCCCTGTCCCTTTAGCTCAGGCCATAGGGAACAAGGCAAATCATTCAGCAAACATTTACTGAACCTTGGGGAGGATGCAGAGCAGACACTCACAGAGTCAGAGCGTCTCGGTAACTCTGTGATCCATCAGTTCTACCATTTCCATTTGCCTTCCTCTCTCCCCACCCCCATTTCCCCTATAAACCCTACCCATCCTTCAAGGCATAGGGATAAGGGCTGGACCTGTGACTCATTCATATAGAGTCCCCCAATGAGGAGACACATCTCTGAAATGTCTAGTGTTGCTTAGACAGAACTCTGAGAGGGAAATGACTTGCCGAGAGTCACACAGTATGTCAGGGGTCTTGAGACTTAAACTCCACTCCTCCTCCCTTTGAAACAGGCTCTCTCTCTATTATATAACTTCTGCCTCTCAAAGCCCATCTCAAAGTCACCTCCTTTATCAAGACTTCCTTGATGACTCCTCCCAAAAAATGTCTTTTTTTTTTTGGGTGGGGAAGACATTGGGGTGAAGCGACTCACCCAGGGTCACACAGCTACTGTGTCTGAGGCCAAATTTGAACTCAAATCCTCCTGACTCCAGGGTTGGTGCTCTGTGCTACTCAGCTGCCCTCAATAATTCCCTCGATAGACTTCTCATACTATAGCTTTTATGCATTTACCTTCTGTTTTGTCCTCCAGCTATTTACCTATCCTTTTTTTTTTTTGCGTGACAATGGGGGTTAAGTGACTTGCCCAGGGTCACACAGCTAGTAAGTGTCAAGTGTCTGAGGCCAGATTTGAACTCAGGTCCTCCTGAATCCAGGGCTGGTGCTTTATCCACTTCGACACCTAGCTGCCCTTACCTGTCCTTCTTATCTGCCTCACCCCCTAGCTCTAAATTCCTTGAGGACAGGAATCATGCACCTTTCTTTAGAGCTTCACAGTGCTTGTGAGGGATTCACCCAGGGCTAGGGCACGAAGAAGATTTTAGCTTTCTGGAGGTTCTCATCTTCCACAAAACCCTGCCCATGCCCTAGGAATGGCTTTTTTTTTTTAAAGGAATGGCTTATTACTGTTTTCCTTCATAACTTTGCTTGATCTTCTGCTGTTGGCTTGGGATTGTTGCCGTTGTTTGACTTCCATTTTCAAAGAGGACCAATGACATAACAGGGTGATGATGTCTTGGATTTAAGTGAGGAAGAGTTTTAAGAAGTCATCAGCCTCGGGGGCAGCTAGGTGGCGCAGTAAATAGAGCACCGGCCCTGGATTCAGGAGGACTTGGGTTCAAATCCGGCCTCAGACACTTAACACTTACTAGCTGTGTGACCCTTGGCAAGTCACTTAACCCCCCTTGCCTCACTAAAAAAAAAAAAAAAACCAAACAAACAAGAAGTCATCAGCCTCGATCTCTTTTCCATAGTCATTGAAGTCCAGTGGCGGGATGAAAGTCAAGATGATTGGCAATGGCCTGAGATGCAGTGGATGGCCTTGGTGTCTAACATCTGACCAAACTCTAAGCTCTGTACAGTACCTGCTTCAGACATCTTCATGGCCATTGGAACAAATTATTCTCATCTGTCCATTCCGCCAAGGGAAGTCTTTTATTTTATTTTATTTGGTGAGGCAATTGGGGTTAAGTGACTTGCCCAGGGTCACACAGCTAATAAGTGTTAAGTGTCTGAGGCCAGATTTGAACTCAGGTCTTCCTGAATCCAGGGCTGGTGCTCTATCCACTGTGCTACTTAGTTGCTCTGCCAAGGGAAGTCTTATTATGGTTGGGGGTAGACATCCCCCTAACTCACTACCTGGAGGTTTACCCTCAATCTGATTTAGCAAGTCTGTGGAGAGGGTTTACCGGGTAGGTTGTGGCTGCTACACATGGCACACGACTGAGAATTTTGGAGCCACGGGTGTTGTTTTTGTTGTTTCTCCTTTGTTCTCAAAGAGGACCGTGACATCAGGGGGTGATGTCATGACTTGCAAGGAATTGGATTTTTTTTAACACAGAGCAATGAGGGGTTAAGAGGGTTTAAGTGACTTGCCCAGGGTCAAACAGCTAGTAAGTGTCAAGTGTCTGAGTTGGATTTGAATTCAGGTTCCTCCTGAATCCAGGGAGGGTACTTTATCCACTGTGCCACTAGCTGCCCCCAAGGAATTGATTTATGTGAGGGAGGGCTGTGCAAAGACACCAGCATCACTCTATCATCCAGAGTCCATGTGGGTCCACTGGCAAGATATAGATCAGGGTGACTGGATATGGTCCCGATGTTTAAAGCAATTGGGGTTAGTGACTTGCTAGGGTCACGCAGCTAGTACGTGTCTAAGGTGATATTTGAACTCAGGTCCTCCTCCAACTTCCTTTCTAGCCTGGAGCCCCAACCTGGTGAGAGTTGGGGTGAAAGGTGGACACCAAGATGGATGAGCAGCTCTGAAAAGGCAAGCTCTCATACCAGAGGTGCTAGTCCTTCCTGAGCACCTCGTACACCCCTGCTGATTTGCAATATTGAACTGATCTCCTTAGTCCTGAGCCAGCTTGGCCCTTGTTCAGAGGCCTAACAAATGCAGTCAGTCTCTGATTACCTTTCCTGCTATTACCAGACCTTTCCCCCTTTCTTTCCCAACCTGAACACACTCTAGTCCCCCAGTGCTATTTTCAGTGATTTCTTCATGGTGGGAATTCAAGAATAATATATGTGTTATTCAGAAATGTAAAATCATAGAATACCAGAGCTAGAAGGGAATCTTATTCATCTCTTTCATTTTATTATTTTTTTTGCATCCTTTTCATTTTAGAAAGAGGAAATTGAGCCTTAGGAGAGAAGGGCCTCGCTGATTTCTGAGATATAAATACTCACATGGAAAATTTAACAACTGGCTTTTGAGAGCTGGTTTGAGCTGGCTCCAGCACACTCCTTCTGTGTGTTTGTATTACTGTGTATGTGTCCTTATTATCTATCTCCACAGTGTAAAAGGAATGAAAGGGCTGGGGTCCTTCCTACAAAGAGGCCAGGACCTACAGCTGAGCACCAAAGTCCCGAGCTCTTCGTTACTCCCCAGATAATCCGTTTGGGAGAAGAGGGCGGGGTTTTCCAGACAAACTCAACCTGGTTCCAGGTATGTGTGTGGCAGGTGGTAGAAAGGGTGATGTGAGGTTGGCCTTACCCTCAGGTACTGCTTTTGGTTCACATACATGTTCACCAGAGATCTGAACTTGATCAAATTCTTCTTCATTTTCCGGTACTTCTTCCTAGGGGTATAGGAAGAGTAAATGGAGTCAAAGTCTGGGGCAGGGTATAGATCCACAGAGGCACCAGTCCCCAAGAACTGGCGTCCCAGAGGCTGTCAGGAAACCCTCCAGAAGTGTTCGGTCAGAGGCAGGATCCTAGGCATGACATCTCCTGTGTGGGCAGTGCTGGGTGCTTCTCAGAGCACCTCCACATCTGCTTCCCCGCTCACACAGCTGCCAAGAGGATATTTCTTTTTCTTTCTTTTTTTTTTTATGGGGCAATGGGGGTTAAGTGACTTGCCCAGGGTCACACAGCTAGTAAGTGTCAAGTGTCTGAGGTCAGATTTGAACTCAGGTACTCCTGAATCCAGGGCCGGTGCTTTATCCACTGCGCCACCTAGCTGCCCCCCCAAGAGGATATTTCTAAAGCACAGATCTGCCCCTTCGAACTTCTCCTGACCCCTTTCACTTTTGGCTTCTCACTCAATCCTCAAGTCCGTTGGCTCCCCTATTATATAAACTCCTCTGTTTGATTTCTAAAGCCCTTCAAAAGCTCATTAGATTGTAAACTCCTTGAGGGCAGGAATTGTCTTTTGCCTTTTTTTTTTTTTTAGTCCCCAGAATTTAGCACAGTGCCTGGCAATAGTGGGTGTTTAATAAATGTTTATTGATTGATTTATTGATTAAAATGGGCTCCAATCTACCTTTCCAGCTTCATTATGCATGACTTCCCCTTTCACATGGTCAAACTAGCCTTCTTGCTATGCATCACACATGATAGGTCATTGCCTTTGTCGTCTGTGCCAGAGATCCAAAGAGTCTCCCTGCCGGGTTCGCCAGTGAGGAGCAAGATGGCGCCCAGCCCAGGCGATCGATCCCTCCTCCTCACCCCCCCCCCATTGCTGCTTCTCCCCACTAGCGGCAGCTTCTAGGACCCCTGCCTGGGCGCGGTACCTGGCGAGGTAGCCCCGAGAGATGCTCTGGAGCAGGATGATCTTGCGGCGCAGGGAACGGAAACGCCTTTTGATGAAGAAGCCCCGGAGGCAGCGCTGCAGCGTGAGGACAGCAAGGTGGCAGAACTCGGTCCCTCATGCTCTCCAGCAGCTGGTACAGATGCATCCTTCAGGAACAGCTGGGGATGGGACAGAGCAGGGCACCCTCGTGTCACAGACCACGTGGTTTAGCGAAAAGAACCCTTGCTTTAGAATCAGAGGGCCTGGATCGAATCCGGGATCTGTCAATTTACCAATCATTTTACCTTGGGCCATCACTTCACGACTGCGGGGCCCTCAGTTTCCTCATATGTAACGAAGGGTTTAGGCTAAACGATCTCACAAGTTCCTTCGGACAACTTGGGTTTAAATTCCTGGTGCCTCTAGCTGTGTGACCCTGGGCAAGTCACTTAACCCCAATTGCCTCACCGCCAAAAAAAAAAATTTAATTCTGGTGCTGTCACGTATTCCCCTTCGTGATCTTGGACAAATCCCTTGGACCCTCTCTCGACCTCAGTTCCTCATCTCTATAATGGGAAGGGAGGTTGGACAAGATGGCCTCTAAGGGGTCCTTCTGCCCTCTGAGTTTGTGATTGTTTTGCTGATGTTGTTGTCACGTCGTGTCTGACTCTTTATGACCCCATTTGGGGACTTCTTGGCAGAGATACTGGAGTGGTTTTGCCATTCCTTCTACAGATGAGGAAACCGAGGAGCAAACAAGGGTTAACATGACTTGCCCAGAGTCACACAGCTAGTAAGTGTGTGAGACTGGATTTGAACTCAGGGAGATGAGTTTTCCTGACTCCAGGCCCAGTACTCAGACACTGCTCCACCTAGCTGCTCACAATCTATGATCCTAGGAGCCCTAAATATAGATCTATGATCCCCTACCTCCACCCTCATATCTAGGGTTCCCCCACCCCCCAAGGCTCAGGTCATTCAGTCACTGAATAAATCTGTATTATAAGCTCTCCCTTGCTGGTGGAGGAAAGGTGTCTCCAAAATCTTAGGGCTGCTTGTTTGTTTGTTTGTTTTTAGTGAGGCAATTGGGGTTAAGTGACTTGCCCAGGGTCACACAGCTAGTAAATGTCAAGTGTCTGAGGTCGAATTTGAACTCAGGTACTCCTGAATCCAGGGCCCGTGCTTTAACCACTGCGCCACCTAGCTGCCCCTTTAGGGCTGTTTTAAACTAAAAGCTTAAATTACTTAAGCTTAATTATTTAAGATAAAAGCTTAAATATGTAAGGGGAGCAATGAAAATCGGTGATTGTTTCCCTAGAGGCAGAAATATGAACCACAATGAAGTTAATCTTCCCAAGGGAGAACTGAGGGTTCTTTTGACTGCAGAAGATGGTAGGAGAGACAATGACTCTGCATGAAAAAGACAGAGGGGAAGGATGCTCCAGGGCTTCATTTTAAGCACAATGACTTTGAATTCTCCCTGCCCTTCCTCCTTAGACTCCCCCCAACCCCACTTCCCCTACACTCCAGAGAACTCTGCCTTTTTTTTCCCCAGGGCAATGAGGGTTAAGTGACTTGCCTAGGGTTACACAGTATGTGTCAAGTGTCAGCGGTCAAATTTGAAACTCAGGTCCTCCTGAATCCAGAGGCTGGTGCTTTATCCACTGTGCCACGTAGCTGCCCCCAGAACTCTGCATTTTTTTTTTTTTTTGGTGAGGCAATTGGGGTTAAGTGACTTGCCCAGGGTCACACAGCTAGTAAGTGTTAAGTGTCTGAGGCTGGATTTGAAACTCAGGTCCTCCTGACTCCAGGGCCGGTGCTTTATCCACTGCGCCATCTAGCTGCCCCCCAAGAAACTCTGCATTTTTAACAGGAAATTACATTAGGTTCATAGGATGGTAGATTTAGGGCTCGACAAGACCAAGACCAGAGAGATCAAACTGAGATTTGAACCTATCTCCTCTGAGTCCAAATCCGGCCTTTTCCCCCTCTTCTTCCTCATGCGGTAACAGAGCTTTAATTAGGTAAACATCAGTGGGGGTAGCTCAGAGTGAGTTGTAAATTGCAATTGTTTTCTGTTCCGGCCAGAAACTGAGGGTCTGCCTCTCCAGACAGCTTCTTTTGTAAAGGCAAATTAGGCCACCTTTTGCCTCAGTTCTTTTTTTTTCTTTTTTAGTGGGGCAATGGGGGTTAAGTGACTTGCCCAGGGTCACACAGCTAGTAAATGTCAAGTGTCTGAGGTCGGATTTGAACTCAGGGTCCTCCTGACTCCAGGGCTGGTGCTTTATCCACTGCGCCACCTAGCTGCCCCTTGCCTCAGTTCTTGCCTAGCCTTTGTTCACTGAATGGGCATTGTTGCAGACAAACTGAGACCTGGGAAAGACCTTAGCTTAAAAAGGCCAAGGTCTCCCAGTGTATGGGGTCGTCTCCAGTCATCCTGACCTACGTCTTGCCATTAGACTCAGATGACCCTGGAGGAGAGAGTGGGGCTGGTGACTTCGCACTGCTCTGCCTCACTTAAATCCAATTTATTTGCAAGTGAAGATTTGAACCTCCTGATGTCATTGGTCTTCTTTGAAAATGAAGGATGAGCAACAACAATGGGGATGAGGATTGGCGAAAGAGGCATGGGGGGTGTCGGTGGGTGGGAGGGGGAAGAGACATTACCAACACATAAATAGCAAAATATAACTTAGGCATTTATTAACAACTTGGTTAAATCAACTAGTTTTAGAAAAGAATAGTTGATAGCTGAAAGTTTTCTCTGCAGGAATAAGGATAATCTAGGGGATGGGGTGGGGTGGGGTGGAAGGAGGGGCTGGTGATGAGAGGGTAGGCAAAGGTATTGCTAGGGAATAGAGGAATACTAGTGGAGTATTAGGAAGGTGATAGGGTCAGCCTGAAATCTTCCCTTTTTTTGTGGGGCAATGAGGGTTAAGTGACTTGCCCAGGGTCACACAGTTAGTAAGTGTGAAGTGTCCGAGGCCGGATTTGAACTCAGGTCCTCCTGAATCCAGGGCCGGTGCTTTATCCACTGCACCACCTAGCTGCCCCAAGACTTCCTTTTGAATGTTAGGATTGACAGTTAATCAGGTATGGCTACTATCATCAATTAGTCAATAATAGCAAGTGTCTACTGTGTGCTGGGTATCATGCCAAGTGCTGTTGATACCAAGAGGCAAAAGACAGTCCCTGCCCTCAAGGAGTTTACGATCTAATGGAGGAGAAAACAAACAAATGTGTACAAAGGAGCTATATAACAGCTTAAACAATCTCTGTAAGTCCCTGCCGTCCGGATTCGCCCTTACCTTGCTGACCCCAATACAGTACATGCGGTGGGTGACTGTGCAAAGCCTGTTGAGCACCGAGACGCAGGCTTCCCCAGTAGCTGGTATGTCGTGTTTGAGAGGCACCAGGCATCTGTACCTGAATGTGGGTGGGGAAACCCAGTAATCAATGATCCCTGCTTAACTTCCCTCTTTTTCCTACAAAGACCCCAGCCTTATACCTAAGTAGAGTCAGCTCTCTTCACTGATTCTATTGTGCTGGTTGATACCTTCCCACTTTGGAAGAGCTGTAAAGTTCTTTTTTTGTGGGGCAATGAGGGTTAAGTGACTTGTCCAGGGTCACACAGCTAGTAAGTGTCAAGTATCTGAAGCCGACTTCCCTCTTTTTCCCAAGGTGCTGCTGCTCCCTGGCCCAATGAGAGATGGAAAACACAGTAGGGCTCTCCTTTATCATTCCATACAGCTTCTTGGGCTGCTTGTGGGACCCTTGATGGGCAGTTGTGTTCATGGAAGAACATGTGGTAGAGGGAAGAGATGCTGTATTCATCAGTCAAGAGGAATTTAAAAAGTAACCCTCTTCCCAAGCATTGCCAGCATCCAGAATAGTCTGGAACTGGTGTAAAGGGAAAACATTTCTTCTCACGAGGTGAGAGGAAGAGGAATGGACCAAGAGCTCAGTCCCCCTTCCCCTCCTACAGGGTAAGATTCTGATTTCCTGACCATGAGCAGGGAAGGTCCCAGCTTTCCCCAGATATGGAGGCTGGGTCTGGGATACCCTGAGCTCCCCTCTCTGGAAGTACCTGTCAATGAAGGCCTGGAAGGGAACGCGCACAGGGAAGCCCTCTTTTCGGATCCGGATGGTCTCCATAACGCCTGAGTATCGGAGCTGTCCCATCACCACATCTGGCTCAAATAGATCAGGCTCCTGTGGTGGGGAGAAGGGGATTAGGCTTCTCACTTACCCACCTTTCCTGCTGTTTAGGAGGGTTGGTGGAGGGCAGCAGAGTGGTGGGATTAAAGGGGGCGCCAGAGAGGGAAAGTACCTTCTGACTCAAATTCAGCCTCCTTTGCTTGACATTCAAGACTCTCCATTGCCTGGTGTAATCCTCCTTTCCAGTCTGGTCTCATACTGTTCCCCCACTCCCCAGCTCCAAAGTGTGCCATGCCCTGCCCCCGGAGTTGTAGCACTTGTGTTGTACCACCTCCATGCCTTTGATCCTGCTGTTCCCTATGCCAGGAATGCCTTCCCTTCACCCACTCTATTTCTTTTTCTTTTGGTGGGGCAATGAGGGTTAAGTGACTTGCCTAGGGTCACACAGTTAGTAAGTGTCAAGTGTCTGAGGCCGGATTTGAACTCAGGTTCTCCTGACTCCAGGGTCGGTGCCCTATCCACTGTGCCACCTAGTTGCCCCTCAACCCATTCTATTTCTTTTTTCTTTTTTTTTTTAGTGAGGCAATTGGGGTTAAGTGACTTGCCCAGGGTCACACAGCTAGTAATCACCCATTCTATTTCAATCCATACTCTAAGAACCTATACAAATGGTGACCTCCCCACTTCTGAACTCTCAAAACACTGTATCTCTCCATGCACTTACTATATATTATTTTGTATTGTTTATCTATGTATGTGCCATATCCCCTTGCTAGACTACATATACTCCAGGAGGGCAAGCATTGAGTCAAATCTAAACTTTGTACTTCCTCCAGTGACTAGCATAGTGCTCTGCATAAAGGTTTGTGAACCTGAAATGTTGACAGAGAGAGGCAAGAAGAGAAGAAGAGGGGAGAAGGAAAATGAAGGAGAGAGAAGAAAGAAAAAGGGGGAAAGAGAGAAGAAAATAAGAATATTAGGTGCTGCTGGGGAATGGAAAAAGGAAAGCCCAGGGGCTCCCTACCCTGTTCTCCCCCTTCACCACCTTTAACCCCTTACCTTTTTGTGGTTGGGCTTGAGGCATCGAACAAACAGGGGGTTGCACCTAAGAGTTGGACAAAAGAGGCATGAGACCCAGAAGTCTAGACTTTTCCTTCTTGCTTCCCTCTGAACCAGTGCTTCTCAAACTTTTTGGGCTCAGGATTCCTTTTCACTCTTTCATTTATTTATTTACTCATCCATTTATTTATTCATTTGTTTGTTTATTTATCCACTTATTTATTTATTCATCCATTTATTTACTTATTCATTCATTTATCTATTTATTTATCCATCTATTTACTTATTTGTCTATTCATTTGTTCATTTATTTATTTATTTATTTATTTATTTTTGTGGGGCAATGAGAGTTAAGTGACTTGCCCAGGGTCACACAGCTAGTAAGTGTCAAGTGTCTGAGACTGAATTTGAACTCAGGCCCTCCGGAATACAGGGTCGGTGCTTTATTCACTGCGACACTTAGCTGCCCCCCATTCCTTTACGCTCAAAAATTATTGGGGACCCCAAAGAATGTTGATGTGAGTTGTAGTTATCATATTAGAAATTAAACATTTAAAATAAACTATTTTATAAATGTTTTTAAAAACATTTGTCCATTAAATAACAGTAAATTCATTCACATATTAACATTAATAACATATTTTTGTGGAAAATAACTATATTTTCCAAAACAAAAAATAGTGGCATTGTTTCACATATGTTTGCAAATCTCTTTGCTGTCTGGTTTAATAGAAGACATCTGTTTCTGTATTCAGTATCTTGTGATATATTGTTCTGGTTGAAGTATATGAAGAAAAATTGACCTCATGCTGGTGTGTAGTTGGAAAGGGAAGAGTATTTTAATCAGCAAATAATGTCTTAATATTATTATGAAAATAGATCTGACTTCATGGACCCCATGAAAGGGCCTCAGGGACCCCCAGGGGGCCTGTGGACCACTATTGCTCTAGACCCTTCACTCCCCCCTCCCAGTCACCTCATCCTGCAAGAGAAGAGCTTGGAATTATTTTCCCAGGTCAACCTAAGGGAAGCCTAATGGACTAGGGCCTAGCTTCTTAAATTGTGGGTTGCAATCCCATAAGGGGTCCTTCAAGTGAATGTGGGGGTCGCAAAGAATTTGGCCACAGTAAGAGGTTATGTATACCTATTTCATATACCTATATCCCCAGGGCCACATGAAAATTTCTTGGGTGAAAAGGGGTCATGAATGGAAAACAGTTTAAGAAACCCTGGGCTGTGTCACTTCAGCTGCTCTGCTACTTCCTTCCAACAGAATTTCGAGCTGTCCTTGGCAGGGTCTGAGGCTGGCTAATCAGCTACTTCTCTGACTCAGTTACCCTTGACTGATGAGGAAGAAGCTACGGTTCAGAAATTTTGGTCTGCCTCCCAGGGCCCACTTCACCTCTCCATCTTGTCCACTAGGTCCAGGAGAGACTGCTGAAACTTGGCAGCCACGGTGGGAGCCTTGTAGAGACGAGTGAGGGTATTGTTCTTCCCCAACCGGTGGTGGGAGGTCAGCTGAGCTTGGCTGGCAAAGAGGTGAGCCACAACCTGGCACCCACAGAGCCAGAGGGAAAGAGATACAGAGAATGAGAGTGACGTTTCCATAGAGAAGGGCATTAGCAGTGGGTGGGTAGGTGGGGGGAATTGCCATGTAGCCACAGCAACATGAGGGTAGAGACAAGGAGGGCAGAAGGGGCTCCCCAATCCTCATGCCTCATCACCCAAGGGCATGCCAGGAACAGCCGACCATCCCCACCCCCTCCCAGCTCTGCAGTACAGTAAGGGCCTTATTGTCCCCCATGCATGCATCTCTGTGCACATTTCTTCAGCCTTGGACACTTTCATTCATTCAACAGGTATTTATTAAGTGTATGCTACACCCTGGGGACAGATATAAAGACAAAAGCAAAACAGTTCCTGCCCTCAAGGAGCTTACATTTCACAAGGGAAAACAACAGCAAGACTAATTAGTCGATTAAAAAAAATACAGACAGAATAAAATACCCAAACTACAAAATAATTTCAGGGCCAGTGGAAGAGAGTTAACCACCTAGGAGAAAGAATTCTGGGAGAGGTGGGAACAGTGATGGGGAGGGGAAGGTGGCATGAAGGGGAGGACTCACTTGGGTTTTACTTCGGACAAACAGGTCTAGCACATCCTGCCTCACCTGGTCATAATTTTTGTCTAGGAACTTGTGCACCTGGAAAAACAAAAACAAAAAATAAAAAACAAACCTGGGGTGGGTCATAGCGATTTCTGCAGTGTTATTCACCCAGTTCAATGTTTGAGAAAATCAGTCCAGGAGAGGTCAAGAAATTTAAAATCATAGAATGTTACAATGGTTAGAAATCAACCCCATCATTTTACAAATAAGGAAACTGAGACCCAGATATTTGTGACATGCCCAGTGACTTGTCCAAGGTCACAAAACATTGTTAAATGGCAATGCCAGTATTAAAACCAGGAACTATTTGATCATAGAGGCCCAGACACTCATGAGAGGTAGGATGGTATAATGGAAAGAATTCTGGGCCTGAAGTTATAGAGACTTGAATCTGAATACTGCCCTAAATACATACTGGCTATGTGAATTGGGGCTCTCTTGAGACTTAGTTTCCTTATCTATAAAATGAGAATGATGACATCTATCTCACAGTGTTGTCTTCAGGATCAATGAAATCAAATGAATCAATGAAATTGGTCTAATGATTTATGGGAAAGTGATTTGTACACCTTAAATCCCATAATATGAGCTATTATTTTCATTTTCTGGTGTCTTGAGAATGGAGATCCAAGATAAGGTTAACTTATTGCATTGAATCCCCAGCATCTAGCATGGTGTCTGGAAATATGGGAGCTTAACAAATTCTTCCTGAGCTGAATAATAATACCTTGAAAGAAACGCCCTTGAGTCCAGTATAAAGGCATTTAGCCAATTAACAGGTATTTATTAAACACCTACTATGATGTGGAAAGCACTATGCTAAGTTCTAGGGATACAAGTACAAAGAATAAAATAATCCCTACTCATCATGAGTGTGGGGAAGTCTTTTCTTTCTTTCTTTTTTTTTGGTGAGGCAATTGGGGTTAAGTGACTTGCCCAGGGTCACACAGCTAGCAAGTGTTAAGTGTCTGAGGCCGGATTTGAACTCAGGTCCTCCTGAATCCAGGGGCAGCACTCTATCCAATGGGCCACCTAACTGCCCCAGTGTGGGGAAGTTTTCAGGTAACTCAGGGGCTTCCTGGGGTTACTCTCCAAGCCCCCCACAAGCCAAAACAGGTGGAGATGTGGAGAAAAGTAGGTATGTTTGAGGGGGTGAGCATCTCACCTGGTAGGTGACTTTGCCAGCATAGTGCTTGATGGTGAATTCAGGCAGAGGCATCTTGGGCTTGGAGTAGAGGGGATTGGAGCCATGGTGGTAATGACATTTCTGTAGGAAAGTGTGGTCTGTGGCCTGAGGAATAAGGATGCCCAAGCAGTGATCAGAGAAGGGAAGGGGAAGAAGGAAAAGAAGGGAGGGGTCCTCTGCCTGGAGTGGCCATAAAACATTAACATTAAGTAAAAAGTAAGTAAAATTAAGATAGATCTTTACTAGACTTCTATCCTGGATGTCCCATGGTCATCTCAAGCTCAGTATCTAACACTGAACTTATCCTATCCCCCCCAAAAAACTAGTTCTTCTTCCTAACTTTCCTGTGCCTGTAACTAGACATTCCCACTCCCCTGTTCCACCTGTTCCTAGATTTATTCCACCTCACCAGTTATCTCTGGCTCTTCCCTCTGTCTCCCATATCCATTCAGTCACCTTAACAACATTTCTCACATCCTTTCCTTTCTTTCCATTCTCATTGATATTACTCTAGTTTCAGTTCTCATTACCTCTCATCTAGGTCTCCCTAGATCTAATCTCTCCTTCCCCTGATCCATCCTACACACCACCACTAGACTGGGTTTTCCCAATACATGGGTCACTCCAATACTCAAAGATATTCAGTGGCTCCCCATTGCCTAGGTAAGTTAAAGTGATGGGGCTTTTTGGGAATCCCTATAGTTACAACTATGGTCTCTCTATGGTGTGGTCAGGAGAGAAGGCCTATGAGACGTACCTGGGGGAAGCAACTCTGGTCATCTAGAATCCTGAGGATGCCGTAGGGCTTTAGGCAGATAAGGTTGATGCAAGGCTGGTTGTCAGTGAAGGTGATTTCTCTCCAGTCTATTTGCTCTCGGATGTACTCATCCTAGATAGAGTTGGCCCACCCCCAGATTTGTACAAGAATTTTTTTGGAGGGGGCGGGAATGGTGCCTCTCTTAGGAATGACGGCCTCATACCTTCAGACTCAGGCAGCCTCACCTAATCCCAGTCACTTTCTCCCCATAGAACCTAATATGAGGTTGGGCATAGGGTGTATGAATCTATGAAGAACATCTGTATGAATGCCATGCCCAGCCTCATACCTACATCCTGTAGGGGACCCAAGGAAGCATGAGACCTCAGAGCTCATGATTAGCTGGAGATAAAATGTGCAAAAGGATTAGAAGCCAATTTAGTGTTGTTGTACTATGAGGAATTCAGAAATGGTGGAAAGCCAAGAGGCTCATCTAGCTGAGTCCAAAAGGATGGGTAGAATTTGGAGAGGTCGGGAGGAGGGTGGAGAGCGTAGGATGTAGGATATTCTCCCTACTTCAGGGTAGGAGGAATGGTATAAGCAAAGCCATAGAGGTAGGAATACTTAATAGCTTGGTTTGGGAATATCTCTCCTTTCTCTCCTGGGCTCCAGCAACCTCCCCTTTCTGGGTCCCTCTGGACTGAGGACCATGCCCATCACTGAGAGAAGTCCTGGCAATGAGCTGACTAAATGTCGAAAGAGGAGGGTGTCTTTAGGAAGTCCAACTCAAATCAAGACAGAGACACAGAAGGATAGAATGAAGACATCGACCCTTGGGACCATCCCCCCTGTCCCATCCCCTCCCCACCCCCCACCCCCATAGCTGCCTCCCTGGCTCACCTGCTCCTCTTGGAAGACAATCTTGTTGAAAAAGTACTGCAAGTACTCATTGGCATAGTTGATACAGAGCTGCTCAAAGCTGTTGAAGCTAAGATCCTGATCACAGAAGGGCCCAATTACAAGCATTCCAAGAGTGAGCAAGGGGGGAATGGAGGGACAGCAAGTATAATCCTAAATCTCTGGGTTTGGAGTCATCAGTCAACAACAAAGGATTATTAAGTGTCTTCTATGTGCCAGGCATAGTTCTAGGAGCAAGGGATTTAACTATAAAAAGGAAAAAAGTCCCTGCTCTCAAGGAGCTTAAACTCTAATGGAAGGATCCCCCTTAATGCTAGTCTTTTCCCTCTGTTGATTATTTCCACTTCTCCTGTCCATATCTTGCTCATACTTAGCTGCTTGCATGTTGCCTCCCCCATTAGACTGAGTTCCTTAAGAGCAGGGAGTGGGTTTTTTTTTTGCCTTTCTTTGTATTCCCAGTGTTCAGCACAGTGCCTGATATATATTAGGTGATTCGTAAATGCTTATCAACTGACTTAGAATGGTGAACTCTCTGGACCTAGAGTCTATTCTTCCCTTAGCACTTACCTCAAAGCCATAGATGTCCAGGATGGCAATGGAAAGAGCATCCTTCTGAGGGTAGACCAATGTGTTGATCCTGTCGATAAGCCAGCCAAACAGCATCGAATACAGAATCTTGGCAATAGCATCTCTGGAACAGAGGGGATGCTTGGTTGGGATGGGGAGAAGGACGAGAGGAAGGAGAGCAAGCAGGAGCCTGGGACAGACAAGAGTTCGCAACATTGTGTAAGGTGGGGGTAACCTAGCTAAGGACACACAGCCCCTGTGTGTGGGCCCCACTACCCTACCTGGCATCCACGGCACTTTCCACGGTGAGGGGAGTATAAATCTTCTCTCTCATTGTCTCCTGAGGGAGAATGCCAGAAAGACAGATCCAGGGATAAGTTAAACCAGAAGTTTCCTGATAAGCTAATTTGTGGATTTTCAGTTTCACTTCTAACTGACAAGGCTGGGGTGGGGAGTGGAGATTTTCTCCATTTTTTAGGTGGGGAAACCAAGGCCCAGAAAGATCTAGTGGCCTCGCAGTACACCAACAGCAGAAACTGCTTAATAAGATAGCTTCAGGGAGTAGCTAGGTGGCACAGTGGATAGAGCACCGGTCCTGGAGTCAGGAGGACCTGAGTTCAAATGCAGCCTCACACACTTGACACTTACTAGCTGTGTGACCCTGGGCAAGTCACTTAACCCCCATTGCCATGCCAAAAAAAAAAAAAAAAAAGGAGGGAAACAGAGGAATCAGAGACAGGGCCTTAAGGCTACCCTGAGGTCATCCTCTAATCTATTACCCCAAAGAGACCTGTAGCTCCATTATCCTTTTTTCCAAGTAGTCCCCTAAACCCTATTCTTCCCCCTTCCCACTATGTTCCTTCTTCCAGACTTATTCACCTTGATTTCTCCCAGAGCCCTCTTTAACCATTGTCACCCCATCAAATGTTGGTGTCCATGCTTTGTCCCTAGGATCCAGCCTTTGGGATGTTTACTGAGCCACTACAAAGCCCCCTTAGTAGGCTGGAGAAAGAGCATTACCCAGAGGCCCTCAGCATCTTCAAGTTGGTAAATTCAAGACACAGGGGCAGGGGCAGCTAAGTGGCGCAGTGGATAATGCACCGGCCCTGGATTCAGGAGGACCTGAGTTCAAATCCGGCCTCAGACACTTGACACTTAATAGCTGTGTGACCCTGGGCAAATCACTTAACCCTCATTGTTCCACATGAAAAACAACAAAACAACAACAACAAGACAAAAAAAAAAGATAGCTCCAGACCATTCTATCTTGCTCCACTTAGAGTGAAAGACTTGTGACTGGGATTTAAGTTGTTCAGATCCAGACCAACCCTCTGTTAAGGTACAAGGAGGCAGGTATAGAAGACTCAACTCTGGAAAGTTTATGAAAAGCCATGTTGCAAGCTAACCAGTTCAATAAGATCACAGATCTAGTCAAGTAGTAAATATATGGAGAAACTATGTCCTGTGTTATTTTTGATACAAAGTTTTGCTTCACTTTTTGTCTAGGAATTGAGTATCTAAAAGCTTTTTTAAAAATTCCTTTCTGATCTGGTTTGTCCACAAAGCTAAGCTGGCACCTCTGTGAATGGGCAGTTCTGTCTACCTATCACGACTTTCCTCCCCATGAGAAGAGTTAATGAAGGCAGAGTGTCTTTCTTTGTCCCTTCTTTCCCCGTTGCTCAGTGGATAATAGATAAATGTAACTTTGCTACAAAAATTATCCTTGAGTAAACAGACTGGCTCACCTACTGAGCTTGATCTCCTTTCAGAGAATACCTTTGGGAATTTGAAACCTGTAGGCTGAATCCAGGTACCATGTTTGGAGAAGAGGGAGGGGGTGTTCTTTTTTTTTGGGGGGGGGGACAATACGGGCTAAGTGACTTGCCTAGGGTCACACAGCTAGTAACTGGCAAATGTCTAAGGCTGGATTTGAACTCAGCTCCTCCTGAATCCAGGGCCAGTGCTTTATCCACTGCGCCACCTAGCTGCCCTCAGGAGGTGTTCTTTATAGCAAGATCAAATGGTGTTGACCCAGGAGTGCTAGGTGTTTTACACTAGCAGGAATTGGGAATCACCTTCAGAAGACCTTGTTTTTCTATGGACCATGAAGATTTTGGAGAAATAGATGTTTTTGCTAAGGACACAATCTAGTTTTGTAAACCTGGACCACGGAAATTCAGAATAATAGAGTGAACTTGCGTTTTAAAGAGATTCTTTGACAAAGTGGCAACACTTCTTTTTTAATCGCTTTTAGTTCAAATCTAAAAATGTCATCTTTTGTCAAAAAGGTTCAAGCCGTTCCCTGCCTCACACTTGCAAGCATGTCAAAGACAATCTACAGTAAATGCCATAAAAAATGAACTGCAAGGGAAAATGGTACAATCTTAGTAAATGAGAATTGTAGTCAAAAGGTTTTGCTGTCCTTATTAGAATGTTCTAAAATTTTATTGTTTTGAAAAAAAAACCCTTTCTGGATTCTAACAGGAAACATAAAGTTTTTGGTTGTTGGAGGAGGAAAGCTAAGAGGCTGGATTGGAGAAAGTATACATTGAGAAGCAGCCCATTGGTTTCTGTTAACAGTTAGCATACCATAGATTTCCTCCAGTAGAACAGCAAAGAATTTTACTTCAAAGACCAAAAAAAGTGAAAAATTAAAAAGAACAATCATTGAAACAGGAATGGTTGCATCCTTTTTCCACACATGATTTCTTGCTATTCCAAAGACTTCTCTTTATTTATTTTCCATTAATATATCTTCTTTTTTTTGGCTCATGCATACCTACTTAATGTTCAAGGTTTTACAGATTTTTTTGAACAATGAAAATGTTATTCTTTATTGATTGTATTTATTTAATTCACAGTTTATCATTTCATTCATTCATTCATTCGGGGTTTGTTTGTTTTTGAGTTTTTTTTTTCCACTTCCTCCTATCCCTGCCAGACCTTTTCTTCTCAATCAATCAATTAGCATCTGTTAAGCACCTACCATATGCTTGGTACACTGTGCTAGGTGATGGGGGTACAAAAACAACAGTTAAATAGTCTTCACCCGGGGCAGCTAGGTGGAGCAGTGGATAGAGCACTGGCCCTGGAGTCAGGAGGACCCGAGTTCAAATCTGACCTCAAACACTTATTAGCTGTGTGACCCTAGGCAAGTCACTTAACCCCAATCGCCTCACAAAATAAACAAATAAATAAATAATCTTCACCCTCAAGAAGCCTAAAATCTAGCTGGTGGAAATAGCATGTACAAAATAATTACTGGATAATTTAGGAGGGAAGATGTATTGGGCAGTTTTCCCTTTCTTTTCTTTCTTAATTAAAAAAAATATATTTAAAAGAGCACTTCTATATCCCTAGAAGAAAGTGCAAACCCCATTTTGGGTTATTCTTTTCTGTTGTTATTGTTATTGGTCCTTCATTATCAAAGAGGACCAATGATATCTCAAGGGCAATGCCTTATTTTGTCCATGAATTGGATTTAAATGAGGCAAACTTGGGAAAAGTCAGACTCACTCTCTCTAAATATTTTTAGTATCTCCAAAACTTAGCACTGTGCCTGGTAAGTGCTTAATAAATTCTTATGGATTAAGCAGATGAAAATTTTGTATTGAGTATGAATTATTGTAATCCTTTTTGCTTGCATGTTAAGTTTTCTTATAAAGTATAGCTGATTTAGCCTTGAGAATTTTTGTTTAAAGTACAACAGATTTTTTCCTTCTAAATTTTCTAAATAGTTTCTGCCCAAACCCAAACCCAAACACATACACACACACATACACACACTCCCCAGCCCACTCTAAGACAATAGTAGCTGCTATCAAAGTGGATATTTATTGTCATTCAGGCCCATCCTGAGATAGCCACTCCCTCCCTATGTCACTGACTATATCTTATTTTTAGATTAAGCATAGAGACCAGTCCATTAGAGGTTTCCAACTCAACAACAGGCGCCTATACCTTTCGCCTCTGAGAATAGGACCAATAATAACAATGGGAAAGTTGTAGATGAGATAGACTCATATGCTTTGGCCAATTTGAATGCAAAAAAGACTGTCCATAAGTTCAGGTCAAGGAATACTCACAAATCTTGAAGAATACTTAAAGAGTAAGGAGCGTCACTTACAAGAAGAAGAACCTTTTCACTACTCAAGAAGGAGTAATCCACCCTCAAATTACATGAGCTCTGAAGTCTCATTTTGCTAAAAGGTGCAGTGTGTAGAGCACTTGAGGACTTGAGTTCAAATCTCACCTCAGACACTTACTGGCTGTGTGACCCTTAGCAAGTCACTTAACCTCAATTGCCTTAACCATCCCGGGCCATCTCCAGTCATCCTGATACATATCTTGCCACTGGACCCAGATGGCTCTGGAGGAGAGAGTGAGGCTGGTGACTTTGCACAGCCTTCCCTCACTTAAATCCAATTCAGTGCAAGTTATGGCATCACCTCCCGATGTCATGGTCCTCTTCAAGGAGGACAAACAATAACAACATGCAGATACTGATACTTGTATAAGCATGGAGAGAGAGAGAATACAGGACCAGAAGAAAGCTCACAGGCCTGGAGAAGGGTGTCCTTCATCTGAAAGTGCCCGAGGGGCCCTGGCAGCAATCACTCCTCCCGCATTCACTGGTCATCTGGGATCTTCACGATTAGGATGAATCTCTAGAACAACTCCTATCCTTCCCTAAGTCTCACTATAACATGCATGAGCTGTGCACTGAGTTTTGCTTTCACTGTTTGGTGGTGGTGAGTAATGTTTGCAACATCAGTAATCTCTCTCCTCTCCAAGCCATCCTGCACACAGATGCCAACAGTGATTTTCCTAAAGCTCAGGTCTGACCATGCCATGCCTCTTACTTAATGAACCTCAAAGGTTTGTATTTAGGATTGAAGTGATCTGGGCACGTCACTTCACCCTGTTTGCCTCAGTTTCCTCATCTGTAAAATGAACTGGAGAAAGAAATGACAAACCACTCTAGTCTCTTTGCCAATAAAACCCCAAATGGGGTCAAAAAGAGTCAGACATGACTGAAACGATTAAACAATAACAACAGACAAATGCTTGTTTGATCATTTTTGGGGGGTGGGGTTAAGTGACTCGCCCAGGGACACACAGCTAGTGTCAAGTGTCTGATTCTGGATTTGAACTCAGGTCCCCCTGAATCCAGGGATGGTGCTCTATCCACTGTGCCACCTAGCTGCCCCACCTGCTTGATATTTAAAAGGACTTTACAACCTGGCCCCAACCTTTCTTTCCTATTTTATTACACATTATTCCCTTTCATGCATCCTTCTTGATGTTGTTGTTGTTGTTGCTGCTGCCGCTGCTGTTGTTGTTAGTCATACATTCTACAATCTAGCTGAACTGGTTCCTTTCCAATCTCTATGCTTTTGTGCTGGCCGGTGCCCATGCCTGGCATGCCCTCCCTCCTCATCTCTGCCTCTTGGCATCTCTAATTTCATTCAAAGCTCAGCTCAAGTGCCCCCTTCAGCTGTTAGTAGTTCCCCCTCAAATTACTTTGTATTTATTTGATTTATACTCATATTGGTATGTGTTGGATCCTCCTACAGAGTGTTAGCTCTTTGAGGGTAGGAATGGTTTTGTATTTGTCTTTGTATCCTCGGTACCTAGCTAGCGTAGTTCCTGGTATGTAGTAGCTGCTTATTTAATACTCATTTAATACGATTTACACAGGGTTGTAGTTTTAGCAATTGAAAAGAAATTATCTGTCTATCTATCTATCCATCCATCCATCCATCCATCCATGTAAGGAAACAAAGGTCCCACCAACATGGAAGGAGGTGTCCAAAATTGAACAGTTAGTACCAGGAGGACAGATAATTCCATAGTTGGGATTTGAACTCGGGTCTTCCTAGAGTCTAAATTCCACACTCTATCCGCTCTGTTTCTTAAAGGGGAACTTCTCGTGACCCGGCCCTGCTCTAAGGCAGAGGAGAGGGATCGACACTAAGATCTCTGGAGATTTCCTCTCTCCTCTCCCCATCACACAGGCCACCACGCGGGGAGCTGTGCACCAGGACTCACGGTCACTTTGAAGGTGATGGCCTTCTGCAGTCCCTCCGGGGAGATCTGGAGCAGTTCCGCCACAACCTGGATCTCCCGGGCGCTCACCACAGAAGCTACTTCCTGGGCATCTGTCTGAGGAATCCAAGTTGACCCAGTTAGGCTATAAGAAGGAAATATCTCACCGGAAAGAAAAGACAGAAAATCCCTGAGAAGGAAAGGCTGGCCCTAAGGGAAAGCTGGGTCTGGATTCCTGGATCAGCCTTTACTCCTGGGAACGAAGTGGAGATTAGCCTGTATGCAGGGGGCGGGATTGGACCGCTCAGGAAAACTGATTGTTAAATTTTCAGTGAGAGCATTTCCCCCACAGAAATCAACAAGAGCTCCAAATCCGGGCTTGGTTCATTGCTTTGTTGACTGTTGACTTAAGAAAGTGATGGGGGAAATGCTAATAATGCAGATTAAACTTAAAAGTGAATTTCTTGTGGGTTTTTGGAGAGCCAGTTACACATTTCCCAGCACCCCTCTGCCAACGCCAGTCTTTCAGAGCTCTGACAGGTATTCTGAACGGAAGGCTCAATCATCACAGATGCTTCCCAAATGAGGAAACATCGCCTACATACATGCGAGACACCCCAAGGGGAAAATATACCCCATTCATTTTCCTGGCTGTCTTCCTACACCTTCTATTTACTTTGTACATCCCTTTTATGAGTGGGTTTTGGGGGGAATTTTGTAGCTCTCTCCTTCCTTACAATGTGAGCTCCTCCAGGGCAGGGATTATTTTTGTCTTTCTTTGTATCACCAGAGTACACAGTGCTTGGCACATAGTAAGTGCTGGATAAATGTTTGTGGACTAACAGACACAAAGAAGAGCAGGCATTCTGTGGGGACCCAGTCTTGCTGCCTCGTTACAGTCAGAGTCCAGCCGGGCTCCTCTTCCCTTTCTCCTTCTACGGCTAAACTCTGTCTAGCAGAACTGTCAGTAATGATTACATTACCACTTCCACTTAAATACACTAACTACATTTAGCATCCCTTTGGATGGAAAGACCACTGAACTCTTCCAGTGCAACAGTCTCATCTGTTCTCTTCCCATTTTTTGTACCTCAGCTGCATCATCTCCCCCATAGTGCTAGCAAGTGACATGTAGGCTTTTAGGGGTATGATCGATACCAGTCCCTTTCAGCACCCCCACTCCCTCAGGCACTTCTGTCAGGAAACCCTGGGATAACTTTCCTTTGGAAAGGAGGAAGACGCTTGGTCAAACCCACACAGAGTCTGATTTTCCTCTGAACTGTGGCTAAATCAGACTAGCTCTTTGCACACCAGATCTGTAACCCTTTTCCTTGTGTGAGCCTGGGTCTACCCCACAAGGTCTATGTACAAAGAAGTACAAAGAGACTTTCTTACTCAAGGAGAGGAGACCCAGGAGTACTTGCCCAAGGGAATAACAGAAAGGGGATGGGATAAGGCTCTCTCAGAACAAAAGAGATGCTGGGCATGGTGGTGCATGCCTGTAATCCCTACTATCAGAGAAGCGGAGGCTGGTGGACCACTTGAGTTTGGGAGTTCTAAACTGCAGTAGGACTTAAACTGACTGGGGGTCCAGACTAAGTTTGGCACCAATATACCCCCAGGAATTGGATTGAGGTCATATAAAGAGGGGGCAAAGCAGCCTAGGTTGCAAACAGAGAAAGTTAAAGCTCCTGTGTCTATTATTAATTGGATCAAGCTTGTGAATGGCCACTTCTCTTCTAGTCTGGATGGCATGGGAGACCTAGTCTCAGAGAGAGAAAGGAGTAGGGAGAGACAGACAGACAGAGAGGGACAGAGAGAGACAGAGAGAGACAGAGAGAGAGAGAGGCAGGCCAGAGAGCATAAGGAACTAAGAAAAAGCAAGTCAGTCTCTATTTGCTTTCCTGGATGCAGCAGAATACCATCTATAAAGATGATATTTGGTGTAACGTTGACTTTATAAATCATCCCACAACTGTTATATGTTTGTGGTCTTTACCAGCAAAACATCCCTAAGGGGCCCTCTAAAAGGTTGTGGTCCACCCTCATGAGAAGATGGTAAGCTTTTTCTAAAAGAATCAGGGAAGATAGAAATCCTACAAGAGGGCAGGCAGCCAAGGAGTTGGCTGAAGAACATCAAGGTCCCCAGCTTGGGAACCAGTGATTTCTCCACACGTTTCTTGCTCCAGGAGGCTTCATGCCCTCACTTCCTCCCTGGCTCAGATCCTTGATGACCGGGGAACCACTTTACCCAGAGGGCTTGTGGAAAGCTATTACTTTCAACATGAACTTGAGAAACAGGATACATAGTCTCTAGGGAGATACCCAGGCTGCCCCTTCCCTCTACACATCCCTGATGCTATTATTGTAGTGGCAGAAAACTAGAATATTGCCTTTGGGTAACCTATGTATTTTTGTAGGAACCTACTGAAGACAACAGCTCCACCTTGGTCATTTACCTCCAAAGAACTGACCTGATAGTAGGAATTCCAGGCCAGGTTTGGGGGGCACAGGGGAAATCAGGGTAATTGAAAGGAAACAGGAAATATTTTGAGTATGTAAGAGCTTTGTGATTCCCTGTAATCATGCCCTAGAAAGGGATACGGCGACAGTGGCTTAGACCTGAGGAAAGCAAGATTAGGGTGGGGGGAAGGATGGAGATCCCAAGGAGCATGTTGGGGTCGGGGTTTAGAAGTAGTCTAGAGAAGAGAGAGAAATCGTAATCAATGTTTTAAAATATCAGCCATTCCCCATGTTATCTGTGTGGTTCCTCCAAAAGGGAGAAGTGAGTCTTTAACAATAGCAGCAGAGACTGTGGCTAGACGTAAGGGGAAAGTGTTGACTATCTAAAAAAGCAAACACTGGCATAAGTGGCAAAAGAAGGCTTTGGGACTTTGTTCCTGGACACCTTGGGAAGGAAATGAAATGCCCTCCATAGTGCATAATTAGACATTCACCCGCCTGAAGGCAGGCAGGCAGGCAGATGACTGTAGCAGATGAGCTTTTGAAGGTTTTCTTCCTCTGAAATTCCAAAGTCACAGATTCTCAACTTGGAGTCCAAGGGCCCCCAAGGGGTTTGTGGGTAGACTTCAGGGGCTTCTTGAACTTCAATGGGAAAAATTACATCTGCATTCTCATTAACCTCTAACAGAGATTTAGCATTTCCTTCTTCAAGTATGATTTTTTTTTTAATGTTCCAAGAACTTGCTTTATTACTGAGGAAATGTTAAAAGAATCATGAATACTTTTTGAGTTAGCTGGTATCTTAGAGATTATCTAGTATAATAAGCCCTTCATTTTATAGATTCATTCATTCAACCAGTATTTATTACATACCTGCTGTGGGATGGGTACTGATCTTTTTTGTTTTGTTTTGGTTTTTTTATTTAGAATTTTTATTTTCCCAAATTACATGTAAAAACAAATTTGACATCAATTTTTAAAAAAACTTTGTGTTCCAAATCAAGTATGAATTTCTAAAAAACTATTCTTCAGAGAAGGGGTCCATAGGTTTCACCAAAGAGGTCCATGATACAAAATAACGTTAAGAACTGCTAGCTGAGAGTCATAGGCAGAGAAGAGCCCTTCATCAGAAGGATCTCTCAAAGCCAATAACTTATGACTTTAGTATGGAGGGACTTCAACATGCACTTTTATGATTGGTCTCTTCACCCCGTCCTCCCCAAATCTCTCCTGCCCCAGATTACCTCATACTTTTCAAAGTACACATTGCCCAGGTGGAGGATGGAGGATAGAATTCGGAAGATGCTGTCCTGGTCTTCAATGCTAAAGTTTAAGACCTCCATGGCACTGAGGAGTCTTTGGAAGTCAGCTTCATCACTTTTCCCTAGGATCTCACAGTTGCCACCCTGGGGAAGAGAGGGTAGAAGATCTCTCTGTGTTTGACAAGTAAATCAGATGTTTCCTCCCTAATGTGTTTTCTGGGCTCTTTTGGTCTCTTTGTTGTACCAACTAATTTACATTGGTTAAACTTCTATACCACATTACCATAAGTGGTGTTGATGTTCTCTTTTCTATCGCCCATTTTTATTGTATAGTTATCCCATCTACATTGTGGGGGTTAGGGGCATGGCATCACCCCACTCCTCAAAATCTGGAAAATCCACATAAAATTTTTGACCTTCCCTTCATACAAGAGAAGTGTGATTATGGTATTAAAAGATAAAATATATTTATACTATACAATACTATACATACATTTGATGCATTTCTAAACTTTTTCTGTGTCTTTTCTGGCCTTTTGTGTCCTCAAAACTCCCCCAAAATTCCCATTTAATTTCTCACACCAACTGTTGGTATGTTGAAACTTCAATGGGGAAAGTTATGTTGTGGAAGGGATAATGGTCTATGACATTATTACAATTGGAGTTGATGTCATTTCTCTTTTGCATTGCCCATTTTAATTATTCCTCTGACAAGTACTACTGTGTTAATGTATATACCATGTTTTACTGTGTAAAATAGACATTTTTAAAGGATGAGATAAAGACAAAATAAACAGTATTTTTTAAATATGTGGTTTCATTTTATCTATTAATTTTATAAAAATCTATTTTCTCACTAAAATATTATTAATATAAAGATCGATGCCACAGAAGTGTTGGGGTATCCTCTCTCAATGAGAACCTATAGATTTGTGGTCACATGACCTGGGTTAAACCCTCGGGGAGCCTCCAGTCTGAAAGAGGTCATCAGGCACTTCTTGAACTCGATCTTTATTTCACTGGTCCTCTTCAACAACTATAGTAATAATGATAATGCTTAGATGGGGCTGGGAGCATAATGGGAGGAGAGGGAGACCCTAGTAAACAGTCCAAAGGGTCAGTCAGTAAGCAAAAGGAAGCTGTAGATTGAATTTAGAGGTTGTACCTGGAGTCCAATCAGAAAGGAATTTACTCTTCTTAAGGACTGGACATAGGAGAGGGCAGCTAGGTGGCGCAGTGGATAAAGCACTGACTCTGGATTCAGGAAGACCTGAGTTCAAATCTGATCTCAGACACTTGGCACTTACTAGCTGTGTGACCCTGAGCAAGTCACTTAACCCTCATTGCCCCGCCAAAGAAAGAAAGAAAGAAAAGGATTGGACATAAAAGCTAGAAACTGGCAGGTCTGGCCATGAAGCCAGAGAAACTCATGGGAGAAGCCAGACAACTTTTTTTCCTTTTCTTTTCTTTTCTTTCTTTTTTTTTTTTTTTTTGTGGGGCAATGAGGGTTAAGTGACTTCCCCAGGGTCACGCAACTAGTAAGTGCCAAGTGTCTGAGGTCAGATTTGAACTCAGGTACTCCTGAATCCAGGGCAGGTGCTTTATCCACTGCGCCACCTAGCTGCCCCCGGAAACTCCTTTGTTTGTTTGTTTGTTTGTTTGTTTGTTTGTTTGTTTAGAATTTTATTTTTCCCCAATTACATATAAAAACAATCTTCAACATCCATTTTTTGACTTTGACTCCTTTTGCCAAGGTAGTTTGAAACCTCTGCAATTTATAGTCTTAACAGTGAGAAGTTAGGTAGGGCTTAGAGTTGCACAGCTGGCGTGTGTCAGTAGCAAGACTCAAACCCAGGTATTCCTGGCTCTAAGGCCAACCCGCTCTCCACTTTGCTTCCCTAGGGGTATGGAGAGACAAGTATGTGTGTGGAGGTGGGGCAGGGGAAAGGAGGGTCAGGTTACCACTCAAAGAGGGGAATCTCCCTTTTTTCCTTGGGTTCCAGTGTTCTGTTTGGAGGTGATCCTGACACTTCTGTAACAGCCCTACAGTTCTGCCCCTGGACAGTCATGGTGTTTACCTGATTCAGGTAGTAATAGGTCTCAGCTTCCTGAAGACTGAAGGTCTGCTTCAACTGGGCTGGGAGTCCTGCCAGCATCTCATAGAATATGTGGTAATTTCGTTCATTCTTGGCCTGTGGAATTGAATAGGAGGAGGTGGTGGTGGTAGAATGGATAGGGAAGGAGTGAAAGGGCACAGTTCAGCATAGACCAAAGAGGAGGTGACTTCCCAGCCTAGCCTGGTCCTTCCTCCCGACATCTCTATATCCCTTCCGCACGGGATGTACCTGAAACACAATCCGGGATTTCTCAAGGAGGTACTGAGACGTTATGGCACCACAGATCAAGCCGCTGGAAAGAGAGAGCCATGTTTTAGATCTCAAAGCACATCAGGGTACAGGGTAGTTAGGTAACACTGGTGCCTAATGACCTTCTCCAGTCCCACTTCTGAATGTAGCTATGAGGGCCGAGGATAGTAGAGAATGACCATTTGGGTCCAGGGGATCTTGGCTCACAGGTCTATGCACCCTCCCAAATCTCAAGAAACCCCAGTAGCCAGGGACCCTGTTGGGGGAGTTTCTTGGGTCTTAGACTAGGGGTTTTTTTTTGTGTTGGTTTTTTGTTGTTGTTGTCATTTTGGTTTTTTGGTGAGGCAATTGGGGTTAAGTGACTTGCACAGGGTCACACAGCTAGTAAGTGTTAAGTATCTCAGGCCGGATTTGAACTCAGGTCCTCCTGACTCCAGGGCCGGTGCTCTGTCCACTGCACCACCTAGCTGCCCCTTTAGGCTAGGTTTTTGAGAGATGATTCTGGGCAAGGAGAGATTGGAGACCTTCATGTCCCCTTTTCTTCTCCCGCCTCCATTTTCAGGGCTATCTGTTCCAGCTTCCCATCGTTATCCCAGGATATGCACCGGTATGGCCAGAGAACAGGAGAGGGCATAGCAGAGGGGACTGAGCCTCCTTCCCTCACAATTGGTACCTTGAGCTCATCACAGCTGACACTAGGGAGATGCCCTGGACTTCAGAGTGCAGGTATTTGGCAGAAGGTGAACAAATCAGAAATGCTCAAGGAAAGCCCATTGTGGCAGATAGAGCTTAGATTGAGTTGAGAATGGAGATGTTGAGAGCAAGGATGCAGGAGTGTGGTTGAGTGAGAGTAGTTGCCCCATTGTCATAGCTAAAAGCATATTCTCGGGGCAGCTAGGTGGCGCAGTGGATAGAGCACCAGCCCTGGAGTCAGGAGGACCTGAGTTCAAATCCGGCCTCAGACACTTACACTTACTGGCTGTGTGACCCCGGGCAAGTCACTTAACCCCAATTGCCTCACCAAAAAAAAAAAAACAAAAAACACCAAACCCCCAAAAAACAACAAAAAAAGCATATTCTCATCAGCAGCCACCTAGCCAGTCAGTCAACGAACATTCATTAGGTTCTTATTAATTCCCAGTCAACAAGCATTTATTAAGGGCTTATTATGTACCAGTCAGTCAACATTTATTAAGCACCTACTATGTGTAGAGCACAGGGGCAGCTAGGTGGTGCAGTGGATAGAGCACTGACCCTAGAGTCAGGAGGACCTGAATTCAAATCTGGCTTCAAACACTTACTAGCTGTATGACCCTGGGCAAGTCACTTAACCCTGTTTGCCTCAATTCCTTATCTGTAAAATGAGCTTGGAGAAGGAAATGACAAACTACTCCAGTATCCTTGCCAAGAAAAGCCCAAACGGGGTCACAGAGAGTTGGACTGACTGAAAAAAGTACTAAACAACAGAAATATACATGTATACATATATGTGTCACTGTGTATACAACATATATCCGGTGTAAATGGAAGGTAATCTCAGAGGGAAGGTATTGGAGAGTTTGGAGTCATGGAAAGATTGGGAAAGAACTACTACAGAAGGTGGGATTTGAGCTGAAGGAAACCAGGGAAGCCAAGAGGCCGAGGTGAGGAGGGAGAGTATTCCAGGCATGGGCAACAGCCAGGGAAGATGCCTAGAGTAGGAAGATAGTGTCCCATGGGAGGCACAGCAAGAAGGGCAGGGTGGATAGACTGAGGAGGAGTAAGTTGAAAAGAGTAAAGTATAAGAATACTGGAAAAGTAGGAAGAGACCAGGTTGTGTGGGGATTTTAAAAGATAGAGGAGAAAAACACAGAGGACTTGCACAAAATAATGAAGAGAAAAATGAGCAGAACCAAGAGAATGTTGTATACAGTGACCACAGTATTGTTCTAAGAACAACTTTGAGCGACTAAGTCATTTTGACTGTTATAAATACCCAAAGGAACTATGAAGGATACATGAAGGAAGACACTATCTGCATCCAGAGAAAGAACTGATAAATAGATGTATAAAATTATTTACATATATATATACATATATGCTTACATATACATATTTGTGTCTAATATTAGCCATCTCTAGGGCAAAGAGGAAGAAAAAAGGAAAAAAAGTTACATGATGACTTTAATATATATTTAAAAGAAATAGCAAGTTGTACATAATAGATTTGCAGTTTCATGTGCAATCACTTTTTCTCTCCTACAATGTTATGGAAATGCTTGTTTTATTTCTGAAGTTCAAAATAAAATAAATATATATATATATAAGATATAGAATATAAAATTTTATCTTGGAGGTAATAGGGAGCCAATGGCATTTGAGTATGTGTGTGCATATGTGTACATGAGTGTGTTTGGGAAGGAATGATACAGTCAGACAAGTGCTTTTGGAAAATCATTTTGGCTGCTGAGCAGAGGGTGAATTGGAGGAAAACAGGTTTGAAGAAAGGAATCCAGTGAGCAGGCAGGAGGGGATGAGGGCCTACATCAGGGTGGTAGCTGTGTGAGTGGAAAGAGGGGATGATAATCTGGAAAAATTATCATGGAGGTAGAAATGAAGTCTTGGCAACAGATTGGATATGTGTAGTGAGGCTGGAGACATGTCTGTGGGCCCAGGGAGTTGGAGTAGACATCTTTGAGCTACTGAATGGGTGTTGCCTCAGACAAACTGAGACATGGGAAAGACCTCAGCTTAAAAAGACCAAGGTCTCCCATTGCATCCGGAGCCATCTCCAGTCATCCTGACCCATGTCTTACTACTGCACTCCAGTGACTCTGGAGGAGTGAGTGAGGCTGGTGACTTTGCACAGCTCTGCCTCACTTGAGTCCAATTCACTTGCTAGTTAAGACTTCACCCTCCCGATGTCACTGGTCCTCTTCAAGAAAGACAAACAACAACTATATCTAAGGACAACTCACACTCACAGGATCCTAGATTTAGAACCAAAAGGTGCCCTGCAGGCCAAGTTAAATCCTCTCATTTTACAGGTGAGATAACAGGGTCACACAGCTAATGAGGGTCTGAAGCAAGATTTGAACCCAGGCCATCCTGACTTCAGGACCAGTGCTCTATCTACCCCCACCTTGCCTCTATCTCCTGGTGATGGGATTGCCAAGAATGCTACTCTCTTTCCATCTGGAGTTCTTCCTTAGAGGAGGACCCTCTGACCCCTCTCTCACTCACCTCTCCAAAAAGATCTCTATGAACTTCCCAAAGCGACTGGAGTTGTCATTCCTCACGGTTTTGGCATTTCCAAAGGCCTCCAGCAGGGGTGTGGCCTCAAGGATCTGGCCCCAAGACCACATAAAACAAAACCATTGAATCCATCAGAGAAAAGGCATGTGTGGGTTAGTATCTCTGCTGACCCCAGGTGAACTGAAAACCCTCTAAACCCAGAACTCTCCCTCATCTGGGACCTAAGAGCCAGCCTTGGGAAAGACCAGAATCCAACTGGATTCCTTGAACCTGCTGATTCTTGGCCCCTACAGAAGGGACAGAGACAAAGACTGGGCAGGATTTCAGAGGCCACACGACCAGAGATGTGACAGGGACAGCTAGAGAACCAGAGGTAGGCAAGCAGTAGATTGTGGGAAGGGTGGAAACAGTTGCTCCCCACTATCTCAGACTACTATGTAGAGGGGAGTAAAGGGTAAGAATATTGGAAAGGTAAGAAGGAGCCAAGTTGTGTGTTTAAAGGCCCAACAGAGGATCCTGGAGGTAATAGGGACCCACTGAAGTTTATAGAAGAGGGTGACATGTGAGATTTGAACTGATCAACAAGTCAGGAACAGGACTCTAAGGTCATCTCTTATTCCAGAGAAATGGAATACCACAGCTTCTGCTAGGCACAATTTCCCAGGGATTATGACTATAACCTTATTTGGAGGGGAAAAGGGAAGTAGGAAAAGGATCCAGTAAATATAGCTCAAGGCTATACTTTTTACCAATCTCAGCCCAAATTAATATTAGGGTACTGCCATCTCCTCAATCACCACCAACCCCACAGCAAACCAGCTCACGGCAATTCCATCCCATTGTAAATACCTTCATGGTATTTGCTGTTCACTGCACACCCCTCACTTCCACCCTGTTTCCAATGGGGACCTCTACCAAGGTCATGCCCCCTACTCTAAAACCAAAACAGCCAAACTGAACCAAAACAAGACCAAAGGCTTCTTCAGGAAGGAGGAACCTGGGCGGGGTAGGGGAGGTGGGGTGGGGAGTTGTATGGGACAGTGGTGGTTGTAAATATCACCCTGCTGGACCCAGAAGGCCTGAAGCCTCCATTCACAAACTCCTCACTGCTATTTTTGTCTTCTCCTTAATTCTAGCCGTTCATCCCATTCACTGCAAGCCCCATACGTTGCCAATCTCCTTCATGCAAATCCTCTTCCCTGTATCCTCCATTCAAAGCAGACCCGACTACTGTGACTTCTCATCACTGTTCCACTATCTTCCACCCATGGGCCACAATGGTTCCAGACCCACCTGTACATTTAAAGGGCCCTTGTTTATATTTGGATTAAAAGTGTCAACCACCCACTCCAGTTCCCTCCTTCCTGATGCCCACACATGAACACATGCAGAAGACCATGCATGAATGCCAGATCCCATGTACCTTTATCTGCAGGAGCACATGAGTCAGGGAGAAGGATGGGGTCAGGAACAAGTTCTGGGAGTCAATAGCAGGACTGAGAGTCACAGTCCCTACCCCACCCCATCATGACCTGTTACCCTAGGCTCAAGGCTGGACCAACCCATCTTTCTCTGTCCATCCAAGGTGGTCTGTGGCAAACCTCAGACACTTTGAGTAGTAGAGGAGGAGACCTGAGGCTCTTCAGTCTCCCTAGCCCTGAGTCAACAAACTGGAACACCATTATCCCTTCCACATAGCAACTTTCCCCATGACGGTTTTGATATATCACAGGTCAGCATAAAAAATTAAATGAAAATTTGGTAGGAGTTTTGTGGAAGATGATACTCCAAGGTCAGCAGATGACACAGAAAAATCTTAGAAACTCAGAAATGTATCAAGTATATGTATAGTATTGTATAATATCAACATATTTTATCTTCTAATATCATAATAATTCAGATTTCTTCTCAGGTATGAAATTTTACACGGATTTTCCAGATCTTGGGGGGCACCATTCCCCTAACCCCCATGATGTGGAAGGGGTAACTGTATGTCCATAGAAGGCAAGGTGAACATTCTGAAAACCTTATAAATTGAGGATCTGTTGATGGACCCCGGGGAAAGTTAGCTCAGAGAAAGGATGACTGTCTTAAAATATTTGAAAAATTGTCAGTGGAAAGAGTCAGGAGATGGTTCTATTTGGTCCCAGAAGGCAGAACCAGGAGCTCCTTTCTCCTCAAAGTAGTACCAAAGTCACAGAGGCAAGTGAGGAATTTGCTGTGACTACCTTGCCCCTACATACCTGAAAGACCTAGCTTTTTTTTTTTCAGGACTGTGACCTGAGAGTAGAATGAAGTCTATTGAAAGCAGCATAGGGGAGTATCCCTAGGGTAGGATATCTCTTTTTATTTTTCTGTGGCTCCAGCCCAGGGTTAACTGCTACAATATCCTCTATCCCTAAAAAAAATGTCCTGTTCATGACCATTTGCCAAGAAACCTTCAGGGAAGAGAGTTCTAGGAGCAATGGGCATTAAGAACTCTTGTCCCATTTAGTGTCCAGGTGACATCCCTCTCCTCTCCTCCTCCTCCCATTTCACTTTAAACTTATTCTTAAATTTCCTGGGTAACTACAGAATGGGAAGAGGGAATAGCTTTGTTTCAGTCAACACTTGTACTGATCTGGATCCTAGATTTAGAAATATGTTTGTGAGGATTTTTCCATAAATAGGGTACTGGGATAAAAAAAAAAGAAGGCAGAACCAGGACCAAATGGATGAAAAGTTTCAGAGAGGCAAATTTGGGGCCAACATAAGAATAAACTAGAGTCAATTAGGTGGTAAAGTGGCTAGAGGGCTGGGCCTGGAGTCAGAGAGACATGAATTCAGATCTGGCCTCATATACTTACTAGCTGTGTGACCCTGAGCTAGTCACTTAAGTTTCCTCATCTGTAAAAGGAGGATAATAATAATACCTACCTCGAAGGGTTGTTGTGAAGATAAAATGAAATGCAAATAGGGACTCCCTCTCAGAATAATGTTTTTAAATGTATAAAATAAAATACAGAGGATTATAAAGGAAATTATTTCAATTATATTGAAATAAAAATATCTTAAAAGCTAGTTCATGGATCCCAGGTTTTAAAACCCCTGTACTTCTTGCAGAATCTGGAAGACTGCTTATCAATGACATTTTGGGTAGAAGAGTGCACAAGAGAATGTTTAAAGAGTCTTCCAGTTCTGAAATGTTATGATTCTATGAATATATGCAGAGACCTGTAAGGCAGAGCCTTATCTCCACCATTCCCATCTCTGACTTTCCAGGAGCCAAGAGCCAACAAATGCAAAGAGTTCAATTTGACCTAGAAGAGAGAATCTAACTTGGGTAATGAAAACAGCTGGGAAAGATAGAAGTTTTAAAGCAGGAAGGTAACTTTAGAGGTCATTAATCTCAGGGTTTTATGGCCTGTGACTGCAAGGGTCCCATAAGCTCTGATATGAGCAGACTCAAGAAAATACCAGTGGGCCCAGATGTCAAGAATTCAGCTGTAATACAGGATCATCATCCTCTAAACCTTTGTTGCTCCCTCTGCCTAATACCTCAGGCAGCTTGCAGCACAGTCTAGTCTCCAAGGCATTCCCAAGGATTCTTATGAGACTGGTGAACACAGGAAAAGACACACAAGGCTGAAGACACCCAGGGCTACTATACTTCCAGAGCTACTTTATCGGGACAACCAAAGCCTTGCCTTCCTTGTTTTATTTAATAATTTCTCAGTTCTTTTCTCACCCCCTCCCTTTGCTTCTTTCTAACACATGCAGTTTTCAGCTGCTCTATGATGGGTCAGCCTGAAATGCCAGCCTGGACTGTCTGCCTTTCTGGCCCTCCCTCAGGGTGTGAGAGAGGTCAATGCCTTTGTTGGAGCCATTGGCAATAGCTGCTACCTCCGGAGATCATCTCCTTTACCTTCTGGAGGCCAAGAGAAGGAATGAGTTACAGAAGCTCACTCCATGAATTAGTAGAAGAGCAGGGACTAGAATCGAGGTATATTTATCATCATTCAGCAGCAGCCCCTTTATTGGGGGCATGGGGCTAAAGAAGAGGCCACAGGGGGCAGCTAGGTGGTATAGAGGGATAGTAGCACAGGAGGACCTAGTTCAAGTCTGGCCTCAGACACTCACTAGCTATGAGACCCCAGACAAGTCACTTAACCCAGATTACCTAAAAAAAATAGATGAGGGCTACTAAGAAGTCTAACTGACATTTATGTTTTAGTCTCCTGCTGCCAAGCTCCACGGGAATTCAATGAAGCTGTAGGGACAGGGGGTGAGCTTGGTTATCAACAGGAGCAGCAAAGAGCCACTACAAGCTTTCACCAGCTTCCCCTGTTGCTGTTGTCTTTCTTTCTTTCTTTTTTTGGTAGGGCAATGAGGGTTAAGTGACTTGCCCAGGGTCACACTGCTAGTAAGTGTCAAGTGTCTGAATCCGGATTTGAACTCAGGTACTCCTGAATCTAGGGCCGGTGCTTTATCCACTGTGCCACCTAGCTGCCCTTAGCTATTGTCTCTCAAGAAAAACCATCCACTTTCTTCCACCCCACAGAAAATGAAAGTTCTGAGTTGACCCAGCTTCAGGGATATGGGCAAGAGAAAAGAGTCGGATTTGGATGAAAGTAGAACTCAGCAACACCAAGCCTTCTCTATTGATATTGGAATAGGGGGAAAAAATATTTCCGGCAAGAAAGCTAAACGAGAATTTCTGTAAAAGCACAGACTTCCTCACCATTCAAAACAGCTTAAAAAAATACAAAAGCAACAAACAACCCAAACATAGATATATACTTAATAATTTGATAACTGAAACAGAGGGATAGAAATAAATCACAAAAGGAAGGTGGGGAAGGGGAACAACACAGAGATTGAGGAAATAAGTCAACAAAATAGTAATTTTGGAGAAATAATTTTAATTTTAAAATAAATTTTAAATGAGGATGCAAAAATATTATAATTTCTAATACCAAGAGGTTAGCACTGTTGTAAAGAAGGAACACTGAAAGTTTTCTGCTATAGATGAAAGAAAAGTAAAGTATGCCCTCAGCCTCCATTGGCATACCACTAGAAATGGCTAGCTATGGCAGAGACTGGGAGTAGAAACTGCAGGAATTAGCATAGCTAAAGTAAAAGCTAAATTACCCTTATTCGAGGATGGTTTACTTAGGAAACCCAAAGAATCGAAGAAAAAAATTAATCAAGGCAATTAATTGTTTCAGATCAGTAACAGAATATTACAGAAATCCACAATATTTATAAACCTTTCTACAAATTACCAAAAAAACAAACAAAACAAAAACAGAAAAAAAAGACAGAAGAGAAATTCCGTTTAAGATAACAGCAAAATGCATTAACTCTCTGAAAATTAACCTGCCAAGACGTACCTAGGACTTGTAAAAATATAACTATGAGATGATTTTTATAGGAAAAAAAGCAGTCCTAAATAATTGAATATATACTACATGTTCGTGCCTGGATCACACCGATACAATAAAAATGATTATGCCACCCATATTATTCTACAGATTCAGCACTTATCAATGGATTTACTGAAGAGATGCTGATAGAATTTGATAAAATAATAAGAAACTTCATCTGGAGGGGTCAGTGGTCAGGATTATCAAGGCTATAAAACAAACCCCCAAAAGTTGCAGGATTCACATTTTGGGCTATCAGATCTAAAGTCATACCATGAAGCAGTATTTATTAAAACCGCCTGATCTTAGATAAAACACAAAATAAACTAGATAAGCAGAACCTAGGAATAAAAATCCCCAGCATGCTGGTACTTGACAAACCCAAGAAAGCAAATTGCTAGAAGAGGGATGAGGCAGCTGGAAAAACTGGTCATTATTTTGCCCCCCCAGATAGGTTCAGCTCAGCATTTTATACCTTGGTCAATAAGACATTCCAAACTGATGTCATGTAAATATAACAAATAGCACTATCAAAATTCCAGGAGCATGGAAGGTTAAATCTTTTCTCATCATGAGAAATAATTCAATAATGCATTACATAAACATGATATATTAATATTGTTTATATTTTATACATTTATTATGTAATATTTATATAATATAAAGAATTACTTCCTAGTTATGAGAAAATGCATCGAGGCCAGACACAGGGCATAGTGGATAGGTCAGCCTCAAAACCAGGAAGACCTGGGCTTCAAATCCCCACTCTGACACATACTAGCTCTGTGACCCTGAGCAAGGACTTTAACTTCTTAGGATTCTAGGCAAAACTCTAAGACTATAAGCTGCAGAGAAGGTGCTGACCTGCATTGGTGGAGGGTGTTTCTTCCTCCAGGAGTTCCCTATTACAATGAAATCACAGATCTTGTCCTTATCCCTAATAATGGATAAAGGAAAACTATATGACTAGACAAGATATGGAAGGAATAATAGAGAATTGACAGTCTTTGTTATATAAAAATTTTAAAGCTTTTACACAAACATGTTCAATGCAGCTAGCATCAGAAGAATATATATGGGGGCAGCTAGATAAAAAATACATATGGGGTGCAGTGGATAAAGCCCCAGCCCTGGATTCAGGAGGACCAGAGTTCAAATCTGGCCTCAGACACTTGACACTTACTAGCTGTGTGACCCTGGGCAAGTCACTTAACCTTCATTGCCCTGCAGAAGAAGAAGGAGGAGGAGGAGGAGATATATGAAGTGAGGAAAATTACATTTATAAACTCTGACAAAAGCTTGATATCCAAAATCTACAGGGAATTAGCATAAGCATATAAGATAAGAACCATTCTCCAATAAATAATATGAGTAGGTTTGGGGAGGTTTTTGGAGGTAATTAGGGTTAAGTGACTTACCCAGGGTCACACAGCTAGTAAGCATCCAAGGTCAGATTTGAAGTCAGGTGCTCCTGCCTCCAAGGCCACTGTTCTATCCTCTATACCACCTTGCTGCCCTAATACACATGATTTTCATTTTTTTTTCCTTTCTTTCTTTCTTTTTTTTTTTTGTACACATGGTTTTCAAAAGAGGCAGCTGATAGCCCAGTAGATAGAGCGCTGGAGCTGGAATTGGGAAGACCTGATTTCAAATCCAGCCTCAGGCACTCATTAGTTGTGTGACCCTAGGCAAGTGACTTAACTTTTGTTTGCCTCAGTTTCCTCAACTGTAAAATGGAGATAACAATAGCACTTACTTCCTAGGGTTGTTGTGAGGATCAAATGAAACAATATTTGTAAAGTGCTTAGCACGGTGCCTAACGTAGTAGAAGCTATATAAACGCATTGTTATTATTATTACATTTACTACCATTTACGACTACTACTACTACTACTACTACTACTACTACTACTACTACTTGCAAATAACAATAACCATCTTTTGCAAAGATCTTAAAAGGTGGGAAAACTTATTTTTGGAGGGACACTCGGTGATCTCATGAGCTCTTATGATGACTTTGAGATCTAAATATCCAGTCCTAGTCTCCCTTCTGAACTATAGTCTCGCATCACCAATTGCTTTTGGACCTCTCAAATGAGATGTCCTGTAGGCATCCCAAACTCATCATGTCCAAAACACACTAATTTGCTGCTGCGGAAACTGCAAATTAGCTCAAACACTTTGGAATAATGCAGGAAATGTTACCGAATTGCTCACATCCTTTAACCCAGAGGTATCATTGTTGGGATTGCATCCCAATGAGGTTATTCACAGAAACCTTACATACAGAAAATGTTCAGAGCAGCATTAGGAAAGGGAATAAACATTTAAATAGTGGCTACCATGTGCTATGCATATAGTAAGCGTTCTTTACAAATATCTCATCTGATCTTCACAACAACCCTGAGAAGTAGTTGCTATTATTACTCCCATTTTACACTCGAGGAAACTTAAGGAAGCCAGAGATCAAGTAACTCGCTCAGGGTCACACAGTTAACAAGTATCTGAGATTGAATTTGAACTCAGTCCTTCTTGACTTCAGGCCCACAACTTTATCTACTGTGCCACCTAGCTGCGTGATTCATGATTATAAAAAATTGGAAACAAAATAAGTTCCCAATGGGTAATGGCTGGATAAATAATGATGTTGAATTTGTGCAAATTCAATGTATCACGGTCAATGATAAATATGAAGAAATCAGAGAAAGCTGGAGAGGTCTGTATGAAATAATGTGGGGTGAATAAAGCAAAGCCAAAAGATCAATAAACTTAAAATGAACAGTAAGTAGAGACAACAACGAAAATAAAGTCAACATGGAGAAGCAACAAAACTCTGCTGAAACTAGTTATTGCCGGGATCAGAACGCCAAGATTGAAGGACATTTTCCTTCTTTCTATAAATGATTTCATGATATGCTTTGTGGTGGGGCAGGGTTGAAGGAAGGAAAAAATACTTTGTATGTTTTGGAATGTTAGCTATTGGCTGGCCAAGAATCCACCATGCCCTAAGTAGCCCTTTGTAAAAAAGGGACATATTCTCTTGTGACCATTTTATTTTGATCCTCATCATTCTTGTTTTCGATTTGGTTTTCCTAAGGTCTTTCTTTTGTCGGGGCAATAAGGGTTAAGTGACTTGCCCAGGGTCACAGAGCTAGTAAGTGTCAAGTGTCTAAGGTCAAATTTGAACTCAGGTCCTCCTGAATCCAGGGCTGGTGGTTTATCCACAGCTCCACCTAGCTGCCCCTAAGAAGGACACATTCTCTAGGCAGAGAGGAAGCCAAGGAAGCTCGAAGGGGCATGACTTTTGGCAGAAAAGAACCAGCTATGGATTTAGGAGAGAACTAGCCCTGGATGTCAAGTATCAAGTGATGGAAAGAAGTAGGTCCTAGGAGCCCAGGTGAGATATTTGCCCAGAAGAGACATTGTATGCAGTTGAGAGCAGTATAGTAAGGACACCATAAGAAGAGAAAGGACATTGGGACCCCGAAATGACAGAGACAGAAGTTGCCTTGGCCACATGCATTACCTATGTATGGGCTTCTTTATCAGTAAACTCTATGCACATGCCCTCTCTCCCGCCCTGAGACTGTGATTATTTGTGGGAGAATGCACCTCAGTTTTATGGAGAGGTGTTGTCATAGGACAGGGTACTAGATTGGGAGGAAGGCTTGGGTTTAAATCCTGACTACGACACTTACTAATTGTGTGACCCTTAGCAAGTTATTTACTGCTTCAATTTTCTCATCTGTAAAATGTGGGTATGTGTGGAATTGATGGCTTGTAAGATCCTTTCCAGGTTTAGATGTATGATTCTATGATCTTATTGTTCTTACAATGCCATCTCAGTAAATGCCTTTGTTTTGAGCTTAATTGTATCTACTGGCTGGCTATTAAAAACACAGATGAGGGGGACAGTTAGGTGGTGCAATGATAAAGCACCATCTCTGGATTCAGGAGGACCTGAGTTCAAGTCCGACTTCAGACACTTGACATTTGCTAGCTGTGTGACCTTGGGCAAGTCACTTAACCCTCATAGTCCAACAAAAAAACAAAAATGAAAACAAAACACAGGTGAGATGGAGGATGGTGAATTATTGTTTTAGTAGAGCAGTACCGTGGAATATCTAGAACTTGGTCTGATAGCCACCTGGAAACCCAACCACAACTTGGAAGAGTGAATTGAGGGAACAACCCAGAAGATGAACTATATTGAGAAGTATCTGTTGTGTTAAAACAAAATAAAGTTACAAAAATTAGGAAGGATCTTTCAGAGACAGGTCTTGACTACTGTAGAGGAATGGACTAATTGAGCTCTACAAGGTCCCAGAACACTTCCTGGGGTTTCCCCGTTGAAGTTGTTGTTGTTCATTCTTTATTCTCAAAGAGGACCAATGACATCATGAGGGAGATGTCTTGACTTGTTCATGAATTGGATTTAAGTGAGTTGGAGCTGTGCAAAGTCATCAACCCCACTCTCTCCTCCAGAGTCATCAAAGTCCAGTGGTAAGATAAAAGTCAGGATGACTGGTGATGACTTGGGATACAGTGGGTTATCACCACTGTTGTGGTGACCACCACAAGTATGAGTGAGCTGGAAGAAATGAAAATGCTGGGATGTTTGGACAAGGTCTGTAACCAAGCAACATGGAAGTCACAAGGGTTCTATCCATTCCTGATACTGAGATAAAAACTGTACTCCAGTTTGTCTGTCACTTTGGGGTTTTGTTTGTTTGTTTGTTTTGGTGAAGCAATTGGGGTTAAGTGACTTGCCCAGGGTCACACAGCTAGTAAGTGTTAAGTGTCTGAGGAGAATTTGAACTCAGGTCCTCCTGACTCCAGGGCCTGTGCTCTATCCACTGAGCCACCTAGCTGTCCCGCACTTTGTTTTTTAATTCTTTCATGCTCCCAGGAAAGTGCTCATTCCCAATCCTTGTTTCTTTCTCTTTCCTTCTTTCCTTTTCTCTTTCTTTTTTTTTTTTTTTGGTGAGGCAATTGGGGTTAAGTGACTTGCCCAAGTTCACACAGCTAGTAAGCGTCAAGTGTCTGAGGTCAGATTTGAACTCAGGTCCTTCTGAATCCAGGGCCGGTGCTCTATCCACTGCGCCACCTAGCTGTCCCCACATATCCTTGTTTCTTTTTTCTTTTTTTTTTTTAGTGAGGCAATTGGGGTTAAGTGACTTGCCCAGGGTCACACAGCTAGTAAGTGTTAAATGTCTGAGGCCGGATTTGAACTCAGGTACTCCTGACTCCAGGGCCGGTACTCTATCCACTGTGCCACCTCGCCGCCCCTATATCCTTGTTTCTTAAGAGTTTGTTTTCTATTTGGTTGATATTTTAAGACTGTCTTCTCTAAGTTAGCCATTCCTTCAATAACTTTAAGTAATTCAAATTTTAAAATAATCCAAATCAAGTCAGGCTAGCTAGGTGGCACAGTGGATAGAGCTCCCAACCTGGAGTCAGGAAGACCTGAGTTCAAATCATACACTTATTAGCTGTGTGACCCTCATTAAGGCACTTAACCCTGTCATCTGTCAAATGAGCTGGAGAAGGAAATGGCAAACAACTCCAGTATCTTTGCCAAGAAAACCACAAATGGGATCACAGAGAATTGGACACAACTGAAATGACTCAACAACAACAACAACAAATAAAGTCATTCATCGAATTACTAATTTTTGTTTGTGTCCTTGGGGCAAATGCAGCTGAAAGAGATCATATATGGTAAAGAATACATGGTAAGAAAAATTTTCTATATTGGCTTTGTGACTACCATTTCCTTAGGACAGGTAGTCATATTACTGACTGAAGCTTGCAGAAATTAGCTGAGGCTTCAAACTTTAGCTCAGACAATCAACTGGTTAGTGACAAAATTTCTGGCTCAGCTTTATTATCCCTATTTACTTAATCGGAGACATCAACTACAGCCCTGTTACTATCTTCTTAGTTCCTGCTTTGTTGGTTTACAGAATTCCAGCTTGATATATCAGCTTTAGCTCTGGTGTTTAGTAATGTTTGTTATTTTATCTGATGTGGCTCTTCTTCTGTTGTGAGTTCTTTGATGTGTAAATCTTTACTTTCCCTTTTGTCATTAAAATTCCAATTGTACCCATCCTGCTGATGTAGTTAAAGAGTATACATGGTTGGGGCAGCTAGATGGCGCAATGGATAAAGCATCGGCCCTGGATTCAGGAGTACCTGAGTTCAAATCCAGCCTCAGACACTTGACACTTACTAGCTGTGTGACCTTGGGCAAGTTGCTTAACCCCCATTGCCCCACCAAAAAAAAAAAAAAAAGCGTATACATGGTTGCTGAAATGTTATTCAAGGCCTATTTTTTTTTTGTATAAAAGGGCTGTGCTCTGAACATGTAATAAACCAATATTAAAATGTCTCTGCCTATTGATAAGTATAATTGGCAGCAGTAGTACCAATGAACCCCTGAATATTTTTATGTCTTGAGAAATGGTACATTTTCTATTGTAATACATATTCACCACATAGAAAGAGCTCCCCCCCGCCCCCATCAAATTGCTGGAGTTTTACCAACTCAAGATGAACAAATGATATGTGTTGATTCACATGTCTATAGTCTCCCAAAAGCAGGGAACAGGAGTCCCTGGATTCCCTGAGACAAGAGAGTCAGCAGTTGGTAGGGGGAAGATTTGTAAAGGATCTGAAGTAACCTTTCTGAAGCAGTTGTCTCAGGTACCTCATATTTCCATAGTTCCTCCCAAGAAGGTTCAAAAGAAAAACAGTCATCCCCTCCTCACCCTCCAACTCCATGGAACCGAGGGTATTTGCTAGAGTAAAAATCAAACCTGATTTGTTTGGGGAAAGCTGGGAAATAGCAGTCCCTCTCACAGGAGGGTGGAGGCTAGTCAAAAGGGAGTAACTGGGGCAGCTAGGTGGCGCAGTGGATAAAGCACCCGCCCTGGATTCAGGAGTACCTGGGTTGAAATCCAGCCTCAGACACTTGACACTTACTAGCTGTGTGACCCTGGGTGAGTCACTTAACCCCCATTGCCCCACAAAAAAAAAAAAGTGGGGGGAGTAACTAACTGCTCACCGGTCAAGAACCTTTTATCTCTACACAACTGCCAGCCATGTATAATGTTTTTGTATGACACAGGACTTTTACATGTTTATGATATTTTCAGAATTCCTCTACAGCCCTTTGCAGTAAGCAGGGGAGTGTGCCCACCACTTGACAGATGAAGGCTATGTGGTACAGTGGAAAATGGTTTGGGGTGGGAGTTAAAGAACCTAGGTTCAAATCTCACCTCTGGTACATACTGGTTATGTGACTGACTCTTGGCAAATCACTCCATTTTTCAGTGGCCCTGGGCAACTCTAAGACTCATTTGAAGAACAACTAAGGATCAGCCTTGATAAAGGAGATGTCCTCGTTGGGAGTTTCCTGCACCCAATGAAATCAAAGGTCTGAGCCAAAAAAAAGAGGGAATTGAGCTGAAAGCCCTCAGAAGTCCCTCCTGGCTATAAGTCTGTGGTTCTGAATTGGGTTGCAAGGTCCCACAGTGATGGTGACAGTGCTGGGACTAGAACCAGGTCTTCTGACTCCTGGCCCCAAAGTGCATTCCCCTTCACCAGCCTTAAAGTGTTCCAGACTGATGCCAAATTCTCCTATTTCTGGAGCCCTCCAGGGCAGAGGATCCACAGATTTCCTAGTGTGGGAATTTATTTTGATTTGGGGGCCCTGCCTTTGGGCTGAGATTAAAAGCCTTAGGGCCTCAGGGTATTTTTCTGGGTGAGGAGCTGGTGCCCCTCCCCCTCTGCTTCAGCTGAACCAAAAAGCCCCGTGGGCTTTACGGGACACCAGGTCAGATGGCTGGGGGGAAAAAGCCCCAGCTCCCTCTGTCCTGAGGGAATCTACCCCAGAGATCCCTGGCTGGTCCAGATCAGCCTCTGGCATAGCCTGTGCGGAGGTCCCTGGGTGCACAGCAGGGGGCACGGACCCCTGGAGCCCTGGCTGTGGCACTCATGGGACACTTGAGAGTTCCCCCTCCTTCCCCCCCCCCCACTGCCCACAGAGCTAGTGCGGCTGGGGGATTAGCTTGGCATGTGAGGGGGCGCACGGAGCCCGAGGTTTGAGGGGAGAGAAGGGACAGATATACAGAGCTAGCAAGACAGTGAAGGGGGGAACGCCAGAGGACTAGGAGGATGCAAGGGAGGCCGGAAGATTAAGAGAACAGAAGGACGCTGGAGGATAGAGAAAGCGAGAGGAGACTAGAGACGCTGAAAGGTCGGTGAAAAAGGGATGCTAGAGATGCCGAGGGGGAGATGGAGAAAAAAGCTAAGAGCAAGGAAGGAGAACGAAACAGGGTAGATAAAGTGAAAGGAGTTTGGAGCTAGAAGAAAGGAGGTGAGCAGTGAAAGTGAAGCAGGGGAGCAAGAGTGAAAGTTGGAGAAAGCTGGAGCATACCCTAAGGCAAGAGGCAGCAACAGCCCTTATTGTATTAAAAGGTTGTATAATTTGCATTCCTAACCCTTATCTCTTACATTTATTTTTATAAATAAATTCTGCTTTGATTATTTAATTAAAAGGCTTCTTAATTGTTTGCTTATCAATTTGAGAGCAGCTTGGAGAAATTTTGTAAATGGCCCATATTAAATTAATAGCAGTCAGATAGCCAGCCAGTCAAAAGCCCTCAGATTAGTCCTTCAGTTAGATTAGTCCCCCCAAATTAGCCCTGGTAAATTAAAATATTTCCATACTTGAATGGCAACTGCGGCAGGACTTACAGCCCAATAATAATTTTTCTAAACTTATAATTTTTCATACAGATATAATTTTTCATATAAGTACAGTTCTATAATTTTTCAGATTAAGATTAGCTAGTTAATAATTTTTTTTTTTACACCAGTAAGCCATGATCGCTGGGATGCGACCAAGGCAGACTGGAAGAAGAGAGACAATGACCTTACCTGCTGCATGATGTCCCGCTTCTGGTTCATGGTGGCCAGGTAGCGGAGGATCAGCTTTGTGGCCTCAGTCTTTCCTGAACCACTTTCCCCACTAAATCAAAGAGAGAGAAAGGAAGCCCAAGTGGAGAGGGGGATCAGAGTGTCAGGGATGCAAGCTGGCTCATTCCTAATGAAGAGGAAGAACAAAACTGACTCCATCTTGGAGCAACCTTAACAATAGAGAACCTACATGACAAGTATGTTCTTATGAAATGATGACACCAACAATAGAGTGCTGGGCCTGGAGTTGAGAGGACCTGAATTCAAATCTGGTCTCTGACACTTATTAATTATGTGACCCTGGGTGAGTCACTTAACCTCTTTGCCTCAGTTTTCTCATCTGTAAAATGGCAATTATAACACCACCTTTCTCCCTGGTCTTTTTTGAGGATCAGATGAAATAAAAATTGTAAAGCATTTAAGCACTATTTAAGTGTTAGCTATTATTATTATTATTAATCTATAAAACAAGGATAACCATAGCACTTATGTCCCAGAGTTGTTGTGAAGATAAGATAATGATTATAAAGGACCTGGCCCATAGTAGGTGCTATATAAATCTTAGCTATTATCATCATTATTGTTAGCTATTAACAATACTGCAGCCTGAGAATGTAAACTTAGAAACCACAAAAAGTCATCACACACTTGACCCACTGTTGTTTTACTCCATTTCCCCCCTTAAACCTATAAAAATGTAAAGTTGTATCATGCATAATTGGAGCCGTGCTCAAAGCAAAATGACTGCTTTTTTCTTGTTCAAACAAGTAAAATCTGTTGTCTTATGTGACTTCGACTGGGTCTGGTGGGTTTTTTTTAGGTATTATATTTCTTTCCCAGGAACCCTAGTTTTGGAACCATGCAACCCCAGACAAAGGCACAATCTGTGGAGGAAGAAAAGGATGAGGATCAGAGGAAATGGGAAGAGGGGTCCCTTTTGACAGACAGAGGAATCGAGTGACATGTCCAAGGTCACATGGCAATTTGAGAACTAAAACTCAGAAACCTATAATCTTTATAAACTAGACAAATGAGAGGCCACTCTGGAAGCTCAGAAGTAGGGGCTGGGCTTGTTGGGCACCCCACCATATCTCCTCTCCACTTTCCTCTCACCTGATGATGATACATTGGTTGTGTTTAGCATCCAGCATTTTGGTGTAAGCAAGGTTCGCAGTTGCAAAGAGGTGCCTGCAAAGGACAAAACATTTTCACTTTATCCTTCCAGGAGGAATAGATTCTGACAAATTCCCAGGGTAAGGATGGTGCATGACAGGATGTGGGCAAGAGTAGGGAAAGCAAGGGGAAGGGAGTGTGGGACAAAAGGACAAGGGGGAAAGGAGACCCTGGTGCCCTCCACTTCCATGAATTGGAACCATCTCAGGAATATGGATTTCCTCTACCTATGAAGCTTCTTGGTTTTGTTTTTTTGCAAAGCAATGAGGGGTTACACATCTAGTAAGTGTCAAGTGTCTGAGGCCGGATTTGAACTCAGGTCCTCCTGAATCCAGGGTCAGTGCTTTATCCACTGCGTTACCTAGCTGCCCCCACCCCCACCCCCCAAGAAGCTTCTTAGGAAGAAATATCACCATCTTTCAATTAGGGTCAAAACTAAACTATCTCAGGAATATGGAGGCTTCTCCTCTGCCTAAGGAGCTTCCTGGAAGGAAATATCACCACCTTTCAATCAGGATCATGAGCATATGATTTGGAGAAGGGGAAGGATATCTGTCCTCTTAGCTGCTTCAAATTGGGCTATAAAGGACCAGATCACAGGATCTAGATGCTCAGACCACAGTTCTTCCCTCCTTCCCAAAACTGACTGATTATCATCTAGGTTAGGGTGACTTCTTGTTGTTATTTGTCCTTCATTCTTTCTTTCTTTCTTTTTTTTTTGCAGGGCAATGAGGGGTTAAGTGACTTTCCCAGGGTCACACAGCTAGTAACTGTCAAGTGTCTGAGGCCATATTTGAACTCAGGTCCTTATCAATTCAGGGCCCGTGCTTTATCCACTGCGCCACCTAGCTGCCCCCTGTCCTTCATTCTTTCTTTCTTCTTTTTTTTTTTGCAGGGCAATGAGGGGTTAAGTGACTTTCCCAGGGTCACACAGCTAGTAAGTGTTAAGTGTCTGAGGTCAGATTTGAACTCAGGTCCTCCTGAATCCAGGACCGGTGCTCTATCCGCTGCGCCACCTAGCTGCCCCCCTGTCCTTCATTCTTGAAGAGGACCATGACATTGGGAGATGATGTCATGACTTGCAGTGAATTATATTTAAGTGAGGCAAGGTCACCAACCTCACTCTATCCTCCAGAGCCATCTGGGTCCAGAGGCAAGATATACAACAGCATGACTGGAGATGGCCTTGGATGTTTGAAACAATGAGGGTTAAGTAAATTGCCCAGGGTCACATAGCTAGTAAGTGTCAAGAGCTGAGGCACAGTGGATAGAGCACAGGCCCTGGAGTCAGGAGAGTGTGAGTTCAAATCCAGGGTGACTTACTTGGGGCCAAAGGGACAGTTTAGAAGTCTTTTCTCATGTCAAACCAAATTTTCTGACTCTAATTTTAGTCCATTTCCTCTCATTTCTAGGACTTTCGTGTGACCCGGTCAGCCAGAGAGTTGACAGCAATGATCAGATCTACTATGCACTCAGCACAACACAATGAGGAGCCCTCATCCCTGCCCTTAAGGAGACAGCAACTGAGTCAGTGACTTTGCTCCTACCAGCACCTGCACAGAGGCCCCCAAAACTTTAAGAAGCAGAGGGGCGGGGTCAGTGGCTTCAGGGGCTTGGGCAAGCCCTTTAAACTCAGCTGCACTTGCAGTTTCTTCATCCCACAGTTCTGCTTCCAAGGCTCCCCCCCACCCCGCCCTGCCCTGCCCTGGCCACTTGGCCTATATTTAAATGACCACACTTGACCTGATGCCCATTCCTGGCTTTCTTCCTTTCTCCTTGGCTCTCTGTCTTGGCATCATCTTCCCCTTTCAGGTGCAGCGTTAGGCTTTACAACACCTATGTCCTATCAGACTTTTCTTTCTCTACTGTCCCTTCCTCTGCCTCCCCAAACAGCCCTGACAGAGAAGAGCTTGAGTCAGAGGAGCTGAGTTCAAATTTTACCTCTCACACATCTTTATGGCCTAAATTTCATTATCTCTAAAATGAGAAGGTCTGAACTAAATGGGCTCTCAGGTCCTTTCCAGCTACAATGACCCCAGAATCCTTTGAATAGCTTGACAATTGAATTCCTGTTTTGGTTGCTCTCTGACTGCAAACTGGTATCATTTGCGACAGCCTAAGGGATCGTTGATGAGAAAAGCCTGATGTATTAACTTAGTTAGTGTGTAATTAGGCTGAGAAGTGTCAGAGCCAGGATTAGCTGTATTCTCGGCACCACTGATATTTTCCTAGACCAATGAATGTGAATATAGATGCTTTGAATTCAGTCACTTTGCTAACCCTAACAGGGAATTTTTAAGCTGGGATCCATGAACTTGGCTTTTAAAATATATTTCTTATATTTAAATTTAAAAGATAGTTAAATAATATGAATTATAAATAAACATAATTGTAAATAAAATATATTTAGTCTATTTTTAAATATTTATATCATGATAACTGTATTTCAATATAATTCAATATATTTTATATTATATTTATATATTTTATTATTATATATTTATATATTTTCAATATAATTCAATATATTTTATAAATAAGTAGCTAGGTGGCATCATGCATAGAGTAGCAGTCCTGGAGTCAGAAAGATTCGAATTCAAATGTAGTCTCAAATGAGCTGTGTGACCCTGGTCAAATCACTTAACCTCTGTCTGCCTCAGTTTCCTCAACTGTAAAATGGGGATGATGACAGCACCAACCCCTCAGGGTTGTTGTGAGGAACAGCGTTCTGCACAGTGCCTGGCATACAATAGGTGCTATATAAATGCTTATTCCCTTCCCTAATCCTGTGGATTTTGTTTTATGCATTTAAAAACATGATTCAGAGCAGGGGTCCATCGCCTTCACTGGACTGCCAAAGGAGTCTGTGACACAAAAAGGGTTAATAACTCCTGCCCTGAACCCTTGCTAAAGGCCAAGCAAGCAGAACTGTAGATAGTTGGAAAAAGGAAGCCCAAGTGACCAGCCTCAGCCTCCCCCCAGCATCCGAGGGGCAGGAGACACTCACGGTGGATTCTCCCCCAGGGCTCGTCCTTTGTACTGTAACACCTGCTCCATCCCATAGATGTTAAACATTCGGTAAGGGTTCACTGCCACAAGGATGCTGCCGATGTAGGTCTGCAACAAAGAGAGGCTGGCCTAGAGTAACTGTGATACTGTGGAAAGTACCGGAATAGGTGTCTGGGGACCTGGATTGGTACTGTTAGGCCTGGCTATGCTTTATTAGGCCTGACATATTTTGTCATGTAATTGATACAGAACATTACCAAAGGCTGTGCAGAATTTCCCCAGTTAGGGCCTGTGAAGCCTGAAGTGAGAGTCGAGGGAAAGGGGAAAATAGGGAAGAGAAAAAGGGGTAGGGGAGGAAAGAAGGAATGGGGAAGGAGAAAGAGAAAGGAGGGAAGAAAAGAAGATTAAGGGAAGAAGAAAGGATAAGGGAGGAAGTAGGAGGAAGGGTAGAAAAGGAGAAAATAGGAGGGAGAGGGAGGGAGGAATAGGGAGAAAGGGGAAAGGAGGAAGAAGGAAGAAGGGAGGGAGAAAGGTTAGGGAAGAAAAGGGAAGAAGAGAGAAAGAAAAAGTAAGGAGAAATTGGAGACAAGGGGGAAGGAGGAAAAGGAGGAAAGGGGAAAGAGAAAGATAGGAGGGGGAGGATAAGGAGGAAAGGGGAAGGAGGAAGAGAGAAAAGGGAGGAAGAAGGAAGAAAGGGAAAGAGGAAGAGGAGAGAATGGAAGAGGAAAGAGTAAGGAGGAATTGGGGGGAAGGAAAAGAGAAAGGAGAGGAAGGGAAAAAGGGGAAAGTTTGGTGGAGAGAGGAGGGGAAGAGGAAGGAGGAAGGGAGAAAGAAGAAAGAAGGGGGAAAACAGGAGGGATGAAGAAAGGGTAAGGAAGGAAGGAGGGAGGATGGCAGAAAGGCTAAAAGGGAAAGCAAAAATCTAAAGACGTAAATGATGTGCAATCACTGTGAGAAATTCAAACCATCCTTTCCTCCCACTTCAGTCAGAAAAGGACAAACTCTCCCGCATCTCCCCAGGCTGTTGCTTCTGCCTCAGCTTAGCGTGAGCAAGGAATATCCCATCTTCCTGAAAACACCTTTGGACCTGGAGCTTGAGCAACAAGAACAGGGAACTTACGTAGATGAGGTTTCGTTCAAATCTGGTTTTCAGATTGGACAACACAGCAGACTCTTGCAAGTCCCTGAAAAGTTAAAGGAGAGAGAAACCGTCAGGATGAGGTGACATTAAGTATTAGTTTGGCTTACTGGTTCTGGAACCTAGAGCTCTTTCCCTTTGTGTGCCCTCCCAAAGTGAATAACCGTACCACCACTCATCCGTGTCACCCTCGTGGATCTGCCCACCATTTCCACATTCCCAGTTTCCCAGCTGATCCACACAGCCTTTTTAGAGAGGCAGGGGTTGTTTTATAGATTTGAATACTGAAATTTACAGAACTTAAGTGACTGTGATAACATAAAACTTAGTGTTAGGGCCAAGACTAGGGCTCTGATCTCCTTATTCCCAGCCCCTATGTCCTTTCCATAACGATGATGAATATATATATATATATATATATAATACATAGAGAGGAAGGGAAGAGAAAGGGAGAAAGGAGGAATAAAGAGAAAGAGAGAGAGGTATATATGTTTATTATATATAATTTTGTCAGTGAAATATATATTATATGTTCATCAGTGAAATATACTAGATAACATTTCTATAGCCCTTTAAATTTTGCAAATCTCTTTACACATATTAGCTTATTTTATCCTCACAACAACCTTGTAAAGTTGGGACCATTATTATCTTTATTTTGCAGATGAGGAGACGAAGCTGAATGAAGTCAAGTAACTTGTCTGATCAGAGTCACACACAGCTAGGATCTGAGACAGGATTTGAATTCAGCTCTCCCTGACTCTGAGTCAGAATTCAGAGGCAAGCCTGATTTGGCAGCTAGGCTCCCCAAGGAAGAACCCTCAAGATGGATGGTCCATATTCAAAGCAAGACCATGAACATTTCTAAGGCCCAAAGCTCCGGAGTAAATCAATCCCTGATCCCCAAGGAAACAGGAGGCAGGGGAGAAAGAAGCAGTTGAGAGAATGGCCCAACTAATGCACTTCCTATAGTCTTTGACTGTTTGTCACATGACCTCATTCTGCCCCTCTAACATTCATTACCTTTCTCTGCTTCCAAACACCCTCTGGTCTCCTGACTCTCCTCTGAATTTAATTTTGTGCATTACTGGTTCTGTTTCACGTTGTCCCATCTCATCCCCTGGCCTGAGTGACCTCCTCTCCTCCCTGTCTACCCAAATCACATCAGAACTTCAATGCCAAAAATATATTCGTGTTGTTGTTTGTTCTTTTTCAAAGAGGACCAACGGCATCACGGGGTAATGTCTTGACTTGCACATGTTGCACAGTGTCTTCAGCCTCGCTCTTTCTTCCAGAGTCATTGAAGTCCAGCGGCAGGACAGTGGCGATGGCCCGGGGAGCAGTGGATGAACTTGGCACCTTCACCGGCTGACCAAGCTCCACGCACTCCACATCGCCTTCTTCAGCCGCCTTCATGGCCATTGGAACGAATTGTTCTCATCTGCCCATTCCTCCAAGGCAAGTCTTCACAGGCTTGGAGTAAGACCTCTCCCCCAACTCACCAATGAGTTTGAGTAAAACATTTTACCAAATAACAACTAACATTAATATGAACGTTCATGTTCCAAAGAGAATGGACATCATTGGTAAAGGACTCTCCTCATTGGTGGAGATGAATGCCCTGCCCTGCGTGAAGGGTGAGCGGAGTTGGTGGGAAGTGAGAGAGCTTCGGTTCTTATCTAGTCTCCCTTGTGAGAGAGATGTTATGATTATTCACATTTTACAGATGAGGACAGTGAGGCAAAGAGAAATGCACAGAACTGGGAAGGATCTGAGGAAGGATTTGAACTCAGGACTTCATGTCTCCAAGTCCAGCACTCTATCCACCATGCCGCTTCAAAGCTCTGCTCAACTCTTCCCCTCTCCATGAAGTCTCCCCTGAATACTTAATCTTGTTGATGCTACTCTCTGATGCTACAGTTCCTATCTGTATCACACAATCTCACATTTGATTTCCAAGTGTTTTGTGTGCAGGTGAATTTTGTTTTCCCAACTAGGCTGTGTGTGAATTCCTTGAGGAAAGGGGCTGTGATGTACCCTTCTCTGTCTTCCCCAAGACCCCCAACAGATAGATGGTAGGCATTGAACATATAATTTATAGTTGATCGGAAGTCAATTAATCAACAAGCATTAATTAAATGCCTCATATGAGTTGGACACTGTGCTGAATAGTAGGGATGCAAAAGTGAAACTCTTCAAGGAGTAGTAGATTTGGGTGGAAAATTCTGTTTTGGACATGTTGAGTATGAGATGCCTATGGGACATCCAGTCTGAAATGTCTAACATGCATGTCCAACATGATGCGGGACTGGGGCTCAGGACTTGGAATGGATATATAGATCTGGATATATAGACCTCCAAAGAGAAGATAATTACATCTATGGGGAAGTGAATGGCTCATCAAGATAAACAATGTATAGAGAAAAGAAGGGCCCAGAGCAGTGTCTTGGGGATATAGCCGAAGTTAAGGGCATGACATAGATGAAAATCCAGCACTGGAAACTGAGAAGGAATGATGATTGAGGTAGGGAGAGAAACCAGAGAGGAGAGAATGGTCAACAGGGTCCAGTTCTGCAGTGGTTAGAATTGTGAGGATTGAGAAGAGGCATTGAAATTGGACAATTAAGAGATCACCGGTGATTTTGGAGAGAGCAGTTCCAGAAAGCGGATTGCAGAGGGTTTAGAAGAGACTGAGAGGGGCAGCTAGGTAGCTCAGTGGATAAAGCACCGGCCCTGGACTCAGGAGGACCTGAGTTCAAATCCGGCCTCAGACACTTGACACTTAGTAGCTGTGTGACCCTGGGCAAGTCACTTAACCCCCATTGCCCCGCCCCCCCCCCAAAAAAAAGGAGAGACGGAGAAAAGGGGAGGCACCAAGACTTTTCCCAGGAGTTTGAGAAAAGGAGGCAAGCTGTAAGAGGAACACCAGTGGAGATCGCAGGATCTAGTGAAGATTTTTAAAGAAGGACCAATTACATCACTTCTCTGAACTTCAGTTTACTCATATGTAATACCTCATAAGCATTGCTATGAGAAAAGTGCTTGGCAAACTTTAGTAGCTCTTCCTCATCATGGTTTCAATATATCACAGGTTGGCAAAAGGAATTCATAAGAATTTGGGGGGAGTTTCATGGAAGCTGCAGATGATATTCAAAGGCCAGCAGATGACACAGAAAATGTTTAGAGGGGGCAGCTAGGTGGTGCAGTGGATAAAGCACTGGCCCTGGATTCAGGAGGACCTGAGTTCAAATCCAGCCTCAGACACTTGACACCTACTAGCTGTGTGACCCTAGACAAGTCGCTTAACCCTCATTGCCCCATAAAAACCAAAAATAAAAAATAATAAATGATAAAAATAAATACATAAAAGAAAAAATGTTTAGAAAGTCCTAAATGCATAAAGTATATGTATAGTATTGTATAATACGAACACATTTCATCTTTTAATACTAGAATAATTCAAAACTCTTCTCTGGTACGAAGGGAAGGCTCAAAAATTTTACATGGATTTTCTAGATCTCAGGGGCACTGTGCTCCTAAACCCCATGATGTGGAAGGGATAACCATTGTGTGGAACCGTCACGTGGCATGAATAATATTATTATTATTTTGCAAAGTGGAAGGTTGTCATGCAAATAGGAGACGGATGACTAATGATGATGACTGATTAGTTAGCCCTTAATCCCAGATGGCTGAAGGGCTTGTCATATAGAAGAGAAAGTAGACTTGTTCTGTGTGGTTCCCAGAGCACAGAAATAAGACCAAAGAATGAAAAGTTTTAGAGGAATATCATTTTCAGTTTAATTTAGTGAAGAAAATTCTGACAATTGGTGCCATGCCAAACACACTGAAATGGCCTGCTTTATGAGGCACCGAAGGGGTTTAAGCAGCAGCTATCAAAGGTCTTGTAGAAGGAATTCATCCTTCATATATGGGTTGGACTGGGTGAATCATAGAAGTATAGAATGTTAAATTACATTAGAAATCATCTATTTCAACCCCTCATTTTACAGATGAGGAAACTGAGGTCCAGAGAAGGTAAGTGATCTGCCCAAGATCCCTCAAGGTATTTGGGGCAATCAGAATTAGAACCCAGGTCTTTTGATTCTCAAGTTCAGCTCTTTCTATTACAACATGCTGCATCCATAATGACCTCGAAAGTCCTTTCTAACTCTGGGATTCTAAGATTCTGTGATGTTGCTTGCACCCAGACTATGTAGGCAAAGGACCCTCTTCCCACTCCAGCTTCCTAGGCAGCGGACAGAACTGGAACTAGGGGTAGGCAAAGTAGGTAGCTGGTCAGAGCACATCATCTTTGGGGGCACAACATGGTATATCTTTTTAGGGTCCATTTTGTAGTAATAATAACAACTCAGTCTTTGGTTTTATAAAGTACTTTCCTTATAAACAATATTGGTGAGGTCAGAAATGTAAGCAGATGAGAAAACAGGCCTCAGAAAATATACTCTCCAAGGAGCCTAGGTGTTTATTTTGTAAGGCAAATTGCATGTGTTACAGTGAAGCTTCCTAGGGAGAAGAACATGCAAGGGGAAGGATTTTCAAACCTCGAAACCTAGGGTGGTCAGCCCACCTGAGGAGAATTAATAGTCAGAAACACCTCCATCTCCCTCCCCTCTCCCCATCAAAGGCTCTCACTCCAGCTGTGTCATGTCTTCCACACCATCTTCCTCTTGCTGTACCCGGTATCTCATAGATGGCAGGTTGCGGATGGAGTGCATCTGTGTGGGAGAACAGAAGAGGAGAGCTGGGTTAAGCTGTGGGGTGTGAGAAGGAGGATAACAATGAGAAGAGGGAGTTAAGAGTCACGGGAATGGCTAGAGTTACATCTGTTCTCCTCAGAGCTCAAACCACTGAAAGCATAGGTTTCTGGGGACAGAGTTAGAGTGGTGGTCAGATCTGGCTTCCCGTTTCAGAGAAGGGAAAGTTAAGGCATGGAATAAGGGAAAATTGTACTAAAATTACCAAAAGAGGAGGCAGCTAGGTGGCTCAGTGGATAAAGCACCAGCTCTGGATTTAGGAGGACCCGAGTTGAAATCCAGCCTCAGATGCTTGACACTAGCTGTGTGACCCTGGGCAAGTCACTGAACCCTCATTGCCCCGTCAAAAAAAATTATATAATTATATATATATATGTAAATTTTATATATATATATATATATATATATATATATATATATATATATATATATATATATATATATATGTAAAATTACTAAAAGAGGCCTGAAACAGGAACAGGGTCTCCTGGTTCCCAGTGCCAGCATCCTTCACCCTCGACAACCCCTGGGGTGGTAGTGGAGGAGGGCAGTGATGCTGACCCTGTTGGGTGTGAATTGTAAATGGGATGTTGAACAGGGAAACAGGTTTCACCAGCTCCCTCTGCTGGCTGAGTTTGTGTGTGAGTGGGAGAGATGGAAACAGGAGGAGAGAGAGGGTTTGAAGGAGAGGAGGCCTGGATGAATGAAGGGGAGAGCAGAATATCCTGGAGAGAGTTTGATGGGAGAAGATAGAGGGGCCGAGTGTAGGGGAACCTCAAAAAAGGAGGCTGAGAAACATTGCAAAGCAATTCAGAGCATAGACTAGCAGGAAAGGACTGGAATAGATGGATTGAGGAGATGTCTCTGAGGAAGCCCTCCTCATTCTCATGATGGGGAGACAGAGAAAGGGGTCAGATCTCCCAGCCTTCCACAGTGCTTGAAAAACTTTTGAAACACACACACACATACCCCTACCTCACACTACCATACATATTTACGCATTGCATATACATACATAGATATATGTATCATATACATATAATGATCATGAGTACAAGAAACACATTTGCAAACTCCCCCTACACAGAGATCCATTCCCATGTGTACGAGATGACCAAAGACATATATGTGCACATAGAGCCCGAATATGCAACATCAGTATGCACATCACTTCCTCGACAATCCTCATATTTCCTTCATGTGACCTTGGCACACATGCAATATAAACATATACTCCGTCAGTTCATTCCCTAGCACACATGTGTACACAATCATTGCTTACAGACCCCCACTCGTGCCTTGCCCATACATGGATACCACTGTTACCCACCCACTCACCTACAACCAAACCAGGGGGAACAGACCAACCCTAGAGCTCTTGGTCCTTTGCAGAGAGGGTGCCCAATCTGGTGGGCCCCCTGTCTGACTATATCTATCCTTAAGGTCATGGGAGTGGGAACTTTCTCTATAGAACAGTTTTCTTAGACCCTGGGAGCAAGGGGGAGGAGCTATTCCCAGATATCTCCCCAGTAGAGGGTGTCAGTGCCTTTCTGACCACGGGCTGGGGAGTGGGTGGAACAACATGAATTTCCTTCCCATCCTCCGTTCTCTAAGGTTGCTCTTGATAAGTAGGGCACTGAGAAGAGAAAACTCAAAAGGCCTTGGCCACATGCCAGGGAGAACCTTCTCAGCTGCTGTTGCCACCTAAATAATTCAGCCACTCACGTATTCCAAGGTGATCAGTGCCACCGTGGCCGGCTCTGCCACGCATCCTTGGCCCCGGGGCCCTGGGCGGTTGGCACACCTCTCTAGAAGAGCTGCATCGAACACAGAGCGCAGGACCCCGTGACGGGCAGGTGGCCGCCCTTTGCTGATTGTAGCCTGGCCGCCATTGCAAGGGAGCCCTTCCCGGAACCCACTGCTCCCGAACATCCGAAGCCCCTGAGCCAGGCACCCGTCTGTGGGAAGGGAGGCAGCTGATTGGGACAGAAATAAGCTGCCTGCTGCCTCCGCCCTCCCCCCCTCTTATGGCAGAGGAAGGAATCAGCCCCCAGGGGAGGGGCTCTGGTGACCATGCCCTCCCCCTGCGTCTAGTTCTTGCTGCCAAGAGCTGTCTGCCTCGCTGCTTATTTCCCAGGCCAGGCCAGGACCACTGGCATCCTTAGTCCTGGCCTCACCAGCAAGAGTGGCCAAGACCACGATGCTCCTAGAACATGATCCTCAAGCTTGGGGGCCAGGGGGAGGGGCAAGCACACTGCTTCTGAGAAGATCCTGTGGCTACCCCTGGGGCACCCAGAAAGGATGCCTATGAAGATTGTCCGAAGGGGCAGCCAAGCTAAGGAAAAGACCTCGTTGCAGACCCAGGACCATTCCCAGGATACACAGAGCTTCTGGGCAATTTCTAGGAGCTCAGGCTATCTCCTGTCACAGAGCTAGGTGGTGCCCTGGCTAGAGCACTGGTCCTAGAATCAGGAAAAATCTGAGTTCAAATCTGTACTCTGATACTTAGCTGTGTGACCTTGGGCAAGTCACTTGACTTCTGTCTGCCCTCCATTTCCTCAACTATAAAATGAGGACAATAATAAGACCTACCTCCCCGGTGTTGTTTATGAGGATCAAATGAGGATAGTATTTATTTGTAAAGCATTCTCCCAAATGCTTATAACTTACAACAATGCTAGCATACAAAGAGGTACAAGTTTCTCAGCCTAGAATGCTTTCTTTTGTTTCCTCTTTGCCCATCCAAATCTTCCCCTTCCTTCATGCTCAGGTGAAATCCCACCTTCTCCATGAAGCCCTCTCTGACCACTCAGCCCTCACTGTTCTCCCTGTCCCCTCAATCTGTATGGCACATAGCACAGGATCTTCTTACTAACACTCCCCTGAATCATACACTGTTCCTTTCATTTTGGTGTGGCTGAATGATGCCATCTGAAGACAATCACCCTCTCTTCTTCACTGTCATACCCAGCACAGGGCAGAACATATAACAATAGCAGTGACTCACATATGTGTGTGTGTGTGTGTGTGTGTGTGTGTGTATGCCAGGCAATGAGGGTTAAGTGACTTGCCCAGGTTCACACAGCTAGTAAGTGTCAAGTGTCTGAGGCTGGATTTGAACTCAGGTCCTCTTGAATCCAGGGCCGGTGCTTTATCCACTGTGGACCCTAGCTTGCCCCCCCCCCTTTCAGATTTTACAAAGCACCTCTCTTCACCATCACTTGGGAAGATAATTGGTACTGACATTGTCCCCATTTTACAGATGAGAAAAATGAGATTTGAGGGGCTAATGACTAAAGGCACACCATTAGTCTTTTTAGAACCAAGAACCCAGGTCTCCTGACTCTACAATCAGTGGACTTTCCGTGCTACCACAATGATGGGCTTTGTCAGTTTGAGCGGAACTTAAACGCATGGAGGACTACCGGGAGCTTCCTATCCTGGTCTGGAGAAGATGCCTCACACGGAAATAAGCTAAGCAGTTTGGGGGTTGCCTTCCCAAAGGAGGAAGAGGGAAACAGAGGGAGGGAAGGCTGACTGTTTCTTCACACCTGGAGCCTCCTTGAAGGTGTATGGGTCATCCCTTCTGCCCTCCAAACCCGGCCAAAGCCTCTTGCCCTCGTATATAAAAAGCATTAGGCTGGCTGCTAGGTGGCGCAGTGGATAAAGTACTGGCCCTGGATTCAGGAGGACCTGAGTTCAAATTCAACCTCAGACACTTTGACACATACTAGCTGTGTGACCCTGGGCAAGTCGCTTAACCCTCAGTGCCCTGCAAAAAAATAAATAAAAAAATTTAAAGCACTAGGAGCTTCACTTACCCGCTTCTTCCATCTCACTGGGCCTTCCTTCTCCCAGGGTGCCTTGAAGGCGTGGCACTGCAGGGGACATTTCACAAGATACGTAATGGGACAAAGGTCCCCGTGGGCATCCTGGGCCCATCGTCGGAAGGTCTCTGTTGACACGGAGACGCGCACCCAGTTGGACTTTGGCAGGCCTTGCGTCGGCCCCGTCGGTGGTCCAGTCTGTGTCTGCTGGGGCATCACAGACACTTGCTGGAAGGAGCTCATCTTCTGAACCCGAGGCAGAACAATCGCAAAGCGCCCGGGCCTCGATGGGCCTCGTTCTCTTTTCTCTCGGGCTCCAGCAGGTACTGTGGTAGGCGCTGACTGGACCAGTGACGTGGGTAGGGATGCCCACCTGCGCAGGCCTGGGCCACGCGGCACTAGGTGAGGCAGTCAGCGGGTAAGAGAAACTACTGCTTAGCGCCTTCCGCCCTGCATGAGACCCTTCTCAGAGACCCTGGGGGACAGAGAGATGGAGACAGGAGAGGACTTGGGGTGGGGACGGCGATGCCTTCCTCAGGTTTCGTGGGCTCTTCATTTGATGATTGATTCACCGAGCCGGGTCCAGGTTCTTCAAGCCTACCAAGGAGAAACACGGGCTGAGTCACTGGCCGTTCCTGGAAAACAGGAGAGGGAGGATGTGCAGGCCCAGGCACGGGAATGACCAACGTGCTGGTAGAAGGACCTGTGAAATGAGGATTGGTGGCCCACGTCTCTTGGAGAAGCCTCTCCGGCTGCCGGTCATGCCAGGCCAAGGGGATGGCGGGCGCTGGATTGGGGGAAGGTCCACGTCCCAGCTTGGTGCCATCGGGGGTGGGAACCAAGGTGGCGCCTGCCCTGCCTAGGGAGCGGCGGCTGCCTGTCTGGGAGGTCCATCGGGCACGGGCCCATCTCCACTCCAGGGGCCTGGAGGCGGCTGGGGAGGGACCCGGCGGCGTGACGACCTCTGGACTGGAAGATGCACCTGGGGTTTTACTGCCTTGGTCGGCCGCTCGCTGAGCCGGTTCCAGGGTGGGGAGGCTTCCTCGGCAGGTTAAGGGACCGGCGCCTCAGCTTCGGCCTGGTGGGGGAGAGGGAAGCCTCTGGCTTCCACCTCTAGGAGGGAGATGAGGGGACCCTAGTGTGGGGAATGAGGCCCGAAACGACTGAGTGATGGATTTGGGGACAGAGGTTCCCGGAGAGAGGGGTGACGTCTGGAGCCCTTGACCCCCAGAGGAGTGTGAGAAGGGGGGCCTTCTGGGCCGGGGCTATATATCATTGAAGAAGTGGAATGGATGGAAGCTGCGGGGAAGAGGGAGCCCTGCGCCGTGGAAACTCCTGAGGGATGGCTGTGGAGAGGGAGGGATGGGTCGTGATCCTCGGGGGATCCCAACAGGTCTCCAGGGGGCATCGCTCCCCTCCCAGAAGGCCCTGCGAAGCCAAGGGTGCCTGGTCTCCTCAGGATGACCGAATCGAGGGAGTAGGAGTCGGCGGCCTGCTTGGGGGTGGCCCAAACCACAGTGGATAGGATTAGCTTCAGGCTTCTGAAAATTGGATACGGATGGTGGTTCAATGAAGCTCCACCAACTGGACTGCGGCCTGAGGACAGGGTGTCCTGGGGGAGACCAAGGCCTCTGCCGCAGGGAGGGACCGTGGCGAGGGTGGCCCTTGGCGGAAGGATCCTTGAGGAGAGGAGCCGTAGGGAGAAGGTGGCTTGGCCCTGTTGAAAGGTTCGGTAAGAAAGACCAGAGGGATGATTTGACATCCGCATTCTCATTCTTCCTCTGAGGAGGCGGGGAGATGAAGATGTTCTTCTTGGAAGGCGCTGGGGACGGAGACAAGGGAGGCACGCTCTGGGAGTTGGTGGCGGTGCTCGTGGGGCCACGGAATTTCCTCAGGGTCACTGGTGTGGCGGGGTTGTCAGGATCCATGCCTGCCAGCTTATAGCCAAAGCGTTTGTAGGCCGCCTCCCTCACGGCTGGTCTCCTGAAAGATCCCGCACCCTTTTGGCGGGCACTGCCCCCGTATTTGGGGATGGGTTTCCTTTTCCGAAAGGGTTTTCTTTAAGAATCGGGCCAAGTGGACGTTGCTGGTGGAAGGGGCTGGCCTACCTCTCTGGGGAAGACCCAGGTCTCTCCTCAGCCTAAAGGCCGACAGGGCCCTTTGGACGTTTCGATCCCGTGGTACAGGAAGCTGGCATAGAAAAGGGAGGGAGGTACGGGGATAAAGGCATAGAGGACCGGTGGGTACCTGGTCTCCTCCCCTCGTCTTCCTCGTCCTCCTGCATCATCGGTGGTGAGTGGGATGTCCAGGAAGAGGCAGGGGCACATCCAATTTCTCTTGCCAAAAGATTATCACCTGGGGTCGGGGGAAGAGTCGGACTTCCTGATCAAGGACAATTTCGAGGTGGCCGACTACTCCTGCCCCTGCTGCTCAAAGAAGGTTGTGCTAGTTGGTTTGAAGGGTATTAACCCTTCTGCTGGATCCCCGGCTCTTCTTCTTGCTCACTCTCTTCCAGCTCCATGATGTCATCCATGTGGGGGTGGGCATAGGGATTATGGGGGGATGGGATGGGAGGTCCCAGGCATAGTCAAAGGGGGGTCCTTCAGGGTATGCAAAAGGGACCTCGGGGGGATAAATGGCGTCAGCTCCTCCCGGGGTAGTATCCCACCTCATTGTAAGGGCTGTAGGGATCCAAGTAATAGTTGTAAGGATATGTGGCTCTTCGTAGCCATCATAGTAACTGTAGGGTGAGTACCCAAAGGGAGAGCATAAGGTGGGGAGTAGTCATCATAGCCATAGCCAAAGCTATAGGGAAGGTAGAGACTATCCCCATAGTACTCGTCAGCATAGTAATCATCACCGTAGTAACCAGGACCATAGAAATCGTGGTCGTAGTAATCACTGTCATAGTATTCATCATCATAATATTCATAAGGGTCTCGCACGGGGTACCCATAGTAATATTCGCCCATATTCGGGCCACTCTGAGGTGTAATAGCCCCAGGGTGAGCGATACTGTTCTTCGTATTCATGGAGAGACTGCGGTCATAATAATCATCCCCCTCGCGGTAGTAGTCATAGTATTCCCCCAAGTCCTGGAAGCCCTCCAGTCCATAGAGCGACTTCCTCGAGCCAGACTGATGGAAGGGCTCGTCTGTCTCAAAGGGAAGGAAGCCGATGTTTTCTCCTGACTCGTACAAGCTTCGGCCTCTGGGGAACCTCCCTCAGCCTCCCCTCTCGCCCTCAGGATGTCAGCCCCGGAAGGGAAGGGAAGCTTTTGAGAACCGAAGCGAGAGCTAGAGCGGTTCAGCCAGGCATCCAAGGAGGCCTGCTCACTTCCCGATTCTCCGCCTTCTTGATGAGGAACCTTTTGTCAACCAGTTGATGGAGGTGGATTCTTTGCTCCAGCACCCTGGGCTCGGGGCTTTAGCTTCCCTCGGCCTCTCTTGCCAGGAAACGGATCACCATGAAGGATGGCTTCTTCTCCTTCATCGCCTTCTTCCTCTTGCCCTCCCGCATCTGCGTCATCACTTGGAGGTGGATTGCAGCACCGGTCTTGGCCTTCTTCTTCCTCTTGGTCTTCTGTGACCTCTGTGAGACTCCATACGAAGTGTGAGGCACTCCTGAACTGACCCTTCTTGGATATCTTTGGTGTCCTATCCCGGAAGCCCATAAAGAGCCTAGAGTTACCTTTGAGGCTTCTTTTGGGTTTCTCTGGTTCAGGAGGCTTCTTCCCCTTCTTCTTCTTCTTCCCTTGTCTTCTTCCTCATCTTTGGCCATGGTTGCCTCCCCTTCCTAGTCAGGTCTGGCAAAAAATACACTGGGTTGTAGCACTTGGCTTGGGGTTAAGGAGTGGTCTCTGTCCCTCCACACTCAACCGAGGACACTCAGAGTATAGCAGAGGTGCAGCTCGGACAGGGACCTGACTGGGCTGAGGAACTTTGCCTGCCTGTGGAGGAATACACAAGTACTGCTACTAGGGAGGGTGCCAAGCATAATCTATACATAATTGATTTCTTGAAGACTTCTCCCTTCTCCCGCCTCAAGCCCTAACCGCCTTGGATTTAACCTTCAAGCAGGGCTTGGAAATAGGTAGAGTGTCATTTACAGGGGAAGGGCTAGAGTCCAAGGGAGCCTCAACTTACTCTGGCTTGACCTCAGTTCTCTTTTCAATCACCAGGGGACTGCTGCCTTGTGGGGTCTCAAATGAGATATGCAATCTTCCTTGCTATTGGGCACTGCTTCAGCAAAGATCCCGAAGTTCCCCTTGCCACTGCCGGCTAAAGAAGTATTCATTTTCTTTGTCCATCTAGGATATTATACACACGCATATATACTTATACATACATATATCCACACATACTACTATATGTATTTACACACACACACAACTGGTTAAAGAAGTATTCCTTTTCTTTGTCCATCCAGGATATTTATACACACACACATATACACACACCACACTACTATATGTATATACACACACACACACAACTGGTTAAAGAAGTACTCCTTTCTATGTCCATCCAGGACATTATACAGACATACACACACACACACACACATAGGTATGTACATATATGTATATGTGCATATATACAAACACATGCACTACTGGTTAAAAAAAACTATCTTTTTTCTACCCAGGAGATATATGTATGTATATGTATGCATGTTATAAGTATGGGTATAGATATAGGCATAGGTACTATATATAGGTATATGATATGTATGTGTATATGATCATGAATATGTGTGTGTATACACACACAACACATTATCTCACAGCTCAGAATCATGAAAGCATTTCCCAGTATCATATCTGGGGCAACCTATCAGGATTCCCAGAGGCCGAGCAAGGGAAAAGGAAGGAGCCAAGGGGAAGAAGAGACAGAAAAGGCAAATGGTCTCAGGAATAAGCTACTAGGTAGGTAATTGAATCTCCTTGCCTCCTTGAGAACGTGAATAATGCAACAGACAGAACCTCTGAGCCACCAAATGTCTTAGGAGCCCAGACAAGATAGAAACATAATCCACAAAACTCCAACTATGGGCCTTCCTTGCAGATCAGAGAACGGAGGTATGTCAGGACCCCTTCATCCTTTATCACGTACAAGGATGAACTAAGAGATCCTAAAGTATCCCTGACCCAAAGTAATCTTCTCATTGGTCACACTCTTCCAGAAATTGGAATTTCCACCAATAATACCTCCTTGGCAGGTGGAGGAAAATATTTCTTTTAGCGATGCTAAGCTCTATGCAAACCTTAAAGCACTGTATAAATACTAGATGTTATTATTATTTAATGTAATATGCAAATTTTACTTAGTTAAGGCCTTAGGCTAATAAATTAATCTTTGTGTGATAATAGTCATAGCCCCACACTGTGAGCCAGGAGACCTGTGTTCTTGACTCACTGTTTCAGTAACTTGATGTAGGACTTCAGTGAGTCACTTCTGTCAGAATCTCAGTTTTCTCATTTGTAAAAGAAAAGGTTTAAACTAATTCAACATTGGGTCCCTTTCAGCCCCATCAAGCTGTAATTCTTATGTGCTAGTTTATACTAAAATGTGAGTAACTGATATTAGTTTAGTGTGTTTGCTTCTCCTTGTCATATACATAGATGTGTAATATTCATATAAATATTAGTAGTTTCGAATATTAGTATTAGTAGTATTATAGTATTCTTAACATTAGTAGTTTCTGAAATAAGCCTGACAGAGTTCTAAGGTAGTACCTGCTCATTTAAATGATGGACAAGCTGTAGAATTCTGGAGTGGATGGAGATAACAAAATTGTCTGGTGATCTATATTTGAAGACTTGAAGAACTGTAAAACGTTTAGGTTAATAACTGGGGGAATTGTACAACAGAACTGTTCTATGATTATGGATATACATAATCTTTGTTAATTGTTCAGTCATTTCAGTCCTGTCTAACTCTTTGTGATTCTACCTGGGGTTTTCTTGGCAAGACTAATGCAGTGGTCTGACATTTCCTTCTCCAGCTCCTTTTACAGATGAGGAAACTGAGGCAAACAGGGTTAAGTGACTTGTCCAGGGCCGCACAGCTAGTAAGTGTCTGAGGTCAGATTTGAATTCAGGGAAATAGTCTTCCTGACTTCAGCCACATTGTGCACCTAGCTGTCCCACACATAATTTACCTGTTCATGGAGAATGAATCTTGGTTTTCTAAGTATAATCTTAGTTCCTAAGCATAAGCTAAGGTGGATCATTGCAGAAAGGAGCCAGGGTCAGAATTACAAAAAGATAAGAGTGGTGAAAGACATTTCAGAACTTCGATAAAAGGAACATAACACTCTCTGTAGCATCACTTGCTGTCCTTGCGGTTGGTTGGCTGATGAGTGCCACCTGGTGCTAAGAGGTAGCCTATATATACTTTCTATTATGATTGGCCAATGAGAAGAAGAAAAGAGAAGACAGGGAAATAAGGTTTTTGCCTTGTCACCTGTAGTTGATAAGAGGTGATGGAGAAGACGGAATCTATAAAGGAGTAGAGTTAAGACTTTTTGCCAACGATTAGGAAAAGGTCATCACCTTTTCCTAAAAAAATTTAGCATAACTTCAAATGAAGGTGTTATTAAGACTGAAACTGGAAGTGATGGATACTATAGTTGCTATTGATTAGCTTGGAAACAGACAATCAGAGAAGAGACCCATCAATATTGACTAGTATGACTGAGATGTTCACCTGGTGAGGGGGTTAGTTAGGCACAATATGGATCAACTTGGTTTACCTGTGGAAGTTCCACCAAATAATTGTTATGTACAGTTCCTAAGACAAAGAGGACATGGCCAGTGCATGTTCCCAAAGTTGTGATCTGTATTGACCACATGAGTTTTACCTTTTCATATATTTCCCTGTCAAATTTCTGTAAGTATATAACTACTCTTCCATATATAAACTGAATACATTGGTGAGGAAATGTAATGTGCATGGACTGTAATATATTTAAATGTTCCTGCATTCGATTTATGAGTGTACTTGTGATATTATTATATTGCTTTCACCTTATTTTTAGTAAATTGTTGCATTTAAGACCCTAACATGTTAAACAAACCCAATGTAATAAAAATTAGAAGAGAAATAGGTAACTAGAAAAAAAGATCTTTGCAGAAATTTCTTAGATAAAGTTCTCACATTCAAGTTATATAAATACTTGATCCAAATTTATAAGCTCGAGAGCCAAATCTTCAATGATAATATGAACAAGTAGTTTTCAAAGATGGAAGTCCAATCTATGAACAACCATATGAAAAAAATGCTCCAAATCATGAATAATTAGAAAAACACATACTAATGCAACTAGGAATCCTGTTGTTATTGTTGTTCAGTTGTTTATTCACTCATGCAACCTCGTTTGGAGTTTCTTGGCAAAGATACTGGGGTGTTTTGCCATTTCCTTTCCCAGCTCATCTGATAGATAAGGAAACTGAGGCAAACAGAGTCAAGTCACTCGCCCAGGGGCACATGGCTGGTAATGTCTGAAGAAGGATTTTAATTCAGGAAGATGAGTCTTCCTGACTTCAGGCCTGGTGCTCCATCCACTGTGTCACCTAGCCACCCACCTACACTTATCAGATTGGCAAAGAGGAAAATGACAAATGTCGGAAGGGTTGTAGAAACACAGACATACTATAATGCATTGTAGTAGGAAGGGGAAGGGGAAGGGAAAGGAGAAATCCAATATGTTCCAGACACTTTACAACATATCTCATTTACTCCTCCACAGCAACCCTTTTTAGTAGGTGCTATAAGGAGCCCCATTTTATAGTTGAGAAAGATAACTTCAAGAGGTTTGTATCAGCCTCTCAGAAGATTATAATAGTAATCAAAAAAGATGCTGAATCTTCTTTAAGTTGTTCTATTGATGTATACTCTGAGTCTTATATGTTTAATATTCCTCTTGTGTGTAGGAAATAAATTGTGTCCATACATGTTTTACAATATATACCAAGTGCTTTTTTTCTCCCCTTATTTGAGGTAACCTTAAACTTTGAGTAATCTGTCCTTGCAACACTGTAGGTGATGATTAGAGGGGTAGAGAGTTTAAGAAGCTGAAGAATGTGAGAGTAGGGAGTCTACTCTTCTCATTAGAAGCCATACTCTTTACAGAAATTAACACACTCCAAACCTTATTTCTGGATACAAAATGAGGACTGTGATTTACCCCAGAGGCAATTTCTCAGTTTTAGGTTTCTACATTGCAAAGAAGCAAGAATCGTATTTAATTTATTTATTCATTCATTCATTTATTGGTAAGGCAATTGGGGTTAAGTGACTTGCCAGGGTCACACAGCTAGTAAGTGTCAAGTGTCTGAGGCCAGATTTGAACTCCGGTCCTCCTGAATCCAGGGCTGGTGCTCTATCTACTTTGCTACCTAGCTGCCCGAAGCACAGGAATCTTGAAGTGACCAATTAATTATCTATGAGAAGTCTGTAAGAAGACAGAGTTTAACTGTCATTCTGGAGATATCTTAACTTTGATGACTAGAGAAAGACAGATAAAGAAACTAAGAGAACTTAATACTTTAGAGAACTGGATTTAACTCTTCTGTGAAGAAACATAAAGAGAATTCTTGAGCAAGAGACATTGAGAGAACGAATGGTAGGACTGGTTCCAGAATTGAGAAGTCAGAAGTTATAATGATAGTTAATGAGACTTATGCTATGCTATTTCTCACAGGGACATATTGGAATAATTATGTATACCTTGTTTGTTACATGTTTATAAATAGCATATCCAGTACCTTGATTTGTATTTAAGTCTAGGCAATTTAGAGAGGTGGTGTTGACGATCTTATATTTGTCTATGTATGTATAGATATATACACAAATATATATGTGCAGAGAGAGAGAAGTCACTTTAAAAATTATTTTGGCAATTGTATGGAGGATGATTACAGTGGACAGATGAGGCAGGGATACAAATTGGGGGGGGGACTTATCTCCCACCATCTCAGGTGATGAAATCACAGAAGGTAATGTGCAAATAACAGAAACAATGAGATTATAAGCCATAGATTTAGAGCTGGGGGGGGGGGTGTTACAGGTCATAAAGTCCAACCTCCTCATTTTAAAGATAAGGAAATTGAAGCCTAGATCAGTTAGTGACTTATGTGGGATCACATAGCTACTGAATATCTGAAGCAGAATTTGAATCTAGGGCTTCTTGACTCTAAATCCTGCCCTTTATACCCTAAAGAAAGTGCAAAGCTACACTTTGTAGAAGCTGTGTAGCCTTAATGAGTTGTAAAGGTTTATAGTCAAATTAGATGGAATTAGAGGGTGACTAGCCATTAGCTGGGGGCAGCTAGGTGATGGAGAGCACTGGGCCTGGAGTCAGGAAGACTCATCTTCCTGAGATCAAACCTAACCTCACACTAACTGTGTGACCCTGGGCAAGTCACTTAACCAGGTTGCCTCAGTTTCCTCATCTGTAAAGTGAGCTGGAGAAAGAAATGGGAAACCTCTCTAGTAAACAAGTGAACAACAAGTCTAGCAATAGTGGAGCAATAGAGGACAAATTGGGTAAGGCCTTGAGTTGAATAGTTGATTTACCTTCCAAACAGCTACTTTGAACCTGGTCAGAGCTGAGTGTGCCATTTTGTATACAATATAATAATTTATTATTATATACACACAAGAATAATAGTAACAATTCACATTTGTGTCTACATTCTCTTCACAAGGTTAATTGTTTTGGGGATAAAATGCTTTAAGTACATTATTTTTATCAATTTGAGCCTCACAACAACCCTGAGGTATATATAATACAAGTAATATTATCCCCAACTACTGACAAGTAAATGAGGCTCAGAGTAAATTGAAATAATTTGTACCAGGTCACATAGAAGCAGAGCCTGAATTTAAATTCAAGTCTTTCGATTACAAGTCTAGTGTTCTTTCTACTCCTCTCTTCCAACATTTAAACAATATATGACAGATTATGCTCTACGTGGACTGGTCTCTATTGAAGCCACTAGGTGGCAGCATGTAGATAGAGTGCTAGGCCTGGAAAATGGCCTTCTTCCGTACTAGATTTGTAACTCTGGGCAAGACACTTAACCTCTGTTTGCCTCGGTTTCCCCAACTGTTAAAATGGACATAATAATATTTCATTTGAGAATAAAAAGGAACATCATTTGTAAAATCCTTAGTACAATGTCTGGCACATAAAATGTTTCTTCCTTTCCCTTTAGCTAATATCAGAACAGTAAGTAAATTTGTATACTGTTCTTCTGTTCATCCTTCTATTCTCAAGGCCAATTGTTTTCTTTCTTTTTTTTTTAGTGAGGCAATTGGGGTTAAGTGACTTGCCCAGTGTCACACAGCTAGCTAGTAAGTGTCAAGTTGTTGAGGTCGGATTTGAACTCAGGTCCTCCTGAATCCTGGGCTGGTGCTTTATCTACTGCACCACCTAGTTGCCCCCTATTTCTATCATTCTAATCAACCTACTATATACTAGTAGCTGTAAAGGATTCAGAAGTCTAAGGCACAATTCCAACCTTCGACACTGTCTAGGTAGGGAAATGAGACCAAGGCCTATGAAAGCACTAGAGAATAATTTAAATTCTAACACCTCTCGACGTCTTGGTCCACTTCAAGAAATAAAGGACAGGGGCAGCTAGGTGGTGCAGTGGATAAAGCACCAAGCCCTGGATTCAGAAGGACCTAAGTTCAAATCTGGGCCTCAGAACTGACACTTACTAGCTGTGTGACCCTGGGCAAGTCACTTAATCCTCATTGCCCAGGGAAAAAAAAAGGACACACAACAAGTTCTAACATATGAGTAGTTCCCACAATAAGTGCCAAGGAGTTTAGAGATAGTAGTATTAATGAGGTCTGGATTAGTCAGAAAAAAAAGTTTATGAAGGACAATAGAAATCTGTTTTGCATGGCTTTACATGTATAATGGTATCACAATCATTTGTCTTCTCAATGAGTTGGGGAGGGGTTGGAGGGAAGGAGAGAATTTGAACTTGAAATTTTTCAAAATGAATGTTAAATAAAGTTATTATGGAAGAGGTTGGGCTTGAGCTGGGTCCTGAAGGAGTCATTTATTCACACTTTCAAAAAAAGTTCATAAAACGCCTATTAGGTGCAAGGCTCTATGATAGGTTTAGTAGGTACATACAAAGATGGAAAATAACATAGTACCTTCCCTCAAGATCTTTACAATCCACTAAGGAGAACATGAAGTGATAAAATGTTCATCGTACAGCCCATGAAATAGATCAAAATCCCAAATGTCTCACAGTCTTGTCTACCTCCTTTCTGCTCCTGCAGGGACTCAGTGGATGGAAGAAAATTGGGGCAAAAGGAGCTGAGAATCACAGTTTTATGACAATATAAAACATTAATTTAATGTTGGAACTTTTAAGGTAAAGTCTTCCTCAATGTCCAAGAAAAGAATACATTACCAGAGGAAATGAATCCTAACCACAATGTTATTCTTATTTTAAAATGATCTAGAAGGGGCAGCTAGGTGGCACAGTGGGCAAAGCACTGGCCCTGATTCAGGAGGACCTGCGTTCAAATCTACCCTCAGACACTTGACACTCACTAGCTCTGTGACCCTGGACAAGTCACTTAACCCTCAATGCCCCACAAAAAAAAAAAAAGGCAAATAAAGGAAGCTGACTGAGTGGGTTTTATTATACACCCAAAGAAAACAAGAAGCAGCATTCCATGAAATGCTTGGTTATCCTCACTCAACAGTGCCATAGTGAGCAGAAGCAAAAGTATTACCATTAAAATAACTGCAACTTATAGACTAAGATCTGTTGCTGAGTGTAAGGGGTGGAATTCCACCTCTAACAAGATGTTCTGTGCCCTGATATCTTTAATTGAATTGTAGAATTAACCAAAATGAAATGTAATAATAGCTAGGCATTTATATAATACTTTAAAGTCTGCAAAGCTCTTTACAGATATTATCTTATTTTACAACAACTGTGGGAGGTGCTATCTATTCCCTGTTTTACAGATAGGGAAACTGAGGCAGCAGCCAAATGACTTGCTCAGAATTATACAATTAAAGGTATCTGAAACCAGGTTTGAACTTAGTTCTTGATGATGCCGGTCTGAGCTCTGTTCCTTTCACTTCCACCCTAAATTCAGGGCAGCTAGGTGACAACAGTGGATAGAGCACTGGGCCCTGGATTCAGGAAGACCTGAGTTCAAATCCAGCCTCAGACACTTGACATTACCTCACTATGTGACCCTGGCAAGTCACTTAACCCTCATTGCCCTGCAAAAACAAACGAACAAAAACCAGAAAACAAATAAAATGTGAACCTCTTTGATTGGGCCAAGAAAGGGAAAAAAATTATTGGCTAACTGAACAAACTAACTAGGCCTGTGGGAGCTTAAAATAGCAGAAGGGGCCAACCCAGATGGTGAAGATTTCATGTCAGGTGTAGAAGATTCCAGTTTAACCGACTGGTAGGTCCAACCTCATCAGTTTAAATACACTCAAACAATAAAAACTGGAAATGGAAAAGGGTAAGGGGCATTGACTCTATTGACTTTTGGGAGGAATGGGAAATCTAAGTCTATAATTTCATGGGTATAAAGAACTCCCTGAAGAGGAATTTTCATCCACTAAGCAGATAAGCACCTGATCTACAATTTATAGGGTTAACAAGTTACCTAGAATAGCTATGTCAAACTCAAATAGAAAGGGATCTATCACAGCATATTGCTTGGGAAACCACAAATTAATATTATCTATGCGATATTGTATTTTAAAATTTATTTGTTCAACATTTCCCAATACATTTTTTTTTTAAATCTGGTTTGGAATTTCACAGTGTAAATGTGATACCACTGATCTAGAGCAATGCAGAATTAAGTGACTTGCTCAGAATACCACAGCTAATATGTGTCACAGGCAGGAGTTACAGTGTCTTCCTCTAATGTCACTGGCTAAAATCCTCATGGATTGTGTTCTTGACAGTTGGGTACCTGTGACTAGCACCCCAGTTTTCATTTATCTACTTAATATGAATTAGCTTTTAATAATTTTTTTTTAAATAGACACAACTAATGTACAAACATTTTCCCCAACACCTTGCTTGTGGCCACAGACCTCAGAGAGTGCACTCAGACATTGAACAGTTACTACAATGACATTGGTCCCACCAAGTTCCCATTCATGTGAGGCATGGCTACCAGCTGCGTCTTCCTCTTTGCTATCACTGGGCATGAACCACAACAGTTCTTGTACCCTGGGACATCTACAGACAAAGAGGCTGACACTGACCACATGATTAGCAGACTAGAAGTACAGACTGTTTGCATTGTTTCACACCTAGCCAAGATACTTCCATTACACACATCATGGTTCTCTTAGATGGAGGGCTACCAGACTCTCCCACATGAGAAGTAGCAGCAGAGGCATTATCTATTACATGTATGTCAAGTTTGTACAGACATTATTTCTGACTTTGTCCTTTGTAGTGCCATTTCAGCTTCCTTATGTGGCACACTAGAGACCAAATTGTTAAATTTCCAAATGTGCTCATTCCTGTGATGATGAAAAATAGAATAACCAAATTGTTCCATTTGCCTATTGTTGTTGTCATCTTTGGTGGTGGCGATGTGTGTGTGTGTGTGTGGTGTGTGTGTGTGTGTTCCACCAGTTTCATCTATGAGTATATTCTTGAGGTTATGTGACTTAATTGGGTCTCATGACAATTTTTTTGGTTTGTTTTGACTTGTTTTTGCTTCCACAGTTTTTCATTGCTTTATGAAGTAATATTGCTCACAAATCTCAGTCAACAGCCTCCTTAAAAGTTTACAAATGCTATTTTGAGGTTTTTCGTCATTGCTCTGATTTTTCTCTTATAACATGACTAACACAGAAATATATTTAATGTTATTATATATATATATATATAACCTATATCAGATTACCTGCTGTCTAGGGGAGGGGGAGGGAGGGGAGGGAGGGAGAAAAATCTGAATTGGAAAGCTTGTATAAACAAAAGTTGAGAACTATCTTTACATGTAACAGGAAAAGAAATAAACAAAATACTTTATTATCAAAAAAAAATTTTTTTAAGTTTACAAATGATACCTCTCTGTCTGATATTTCCTTTTAGTATGTAGATGACCCAATGTTCTTAAAAGCTACACCAAGGGATATGTCTGTGACAGGTTTTAATTTGCATGAAAGATTTCTATTACAGGGGGCAGCTAAGTGGCACAGTGGATAAGCACTGGCCCTGAATTCAGGAGGACCTGAGTTCAAATCCAGCCTTAGACACTTGACACTTACTAGCTGTGTGACCCTGGACTAGTCACTTAACCTTCATTGCCCCACCAGAAAAAAAAAAGATTTCTATTACAGTTTCAGTGACAGAAAGTTGTCTGAAGGCCAACAGAGAAAGTATGAAGAAGTTCATTAAACAGTAACTTGACAGTTAAGCAATGCATTATTTGGTCATGGAATCCATAAAACATAGGGAAATAAAGTCTTCTACAATCCTTTTCTACTCTCACAATGATGGTAGTGGACTGGTGAAAAGATGAACAAAGGATGCTAAGAATCACAAGGCTTTTAGGCCTTCTAGAAACATTTTCTTTGTTTGGCAACCAAAATAAAGGTAATTTTTTTATAGAGGGCATAAAAAACTGCATAATTTTCTGATCGATGTAACCATCAACCATGACTGCAGAAGATCAAAGATAAAGTATGGTACCAACCTCCTGAAAGAAAGGTGATGGAGGGGCAGCTAGGTAACACAGTGGATAGAGCACCAGCCCTGGATTCAGGAGGACCAGAGTCAAATCCAGTCTCAGACACTTAACACTTACTAGTTCTGTGACCGTAGGCAAGTCACTTAACCCCAATTGCCTCACCAAAAAACAAACAAACAAACAAACAAAAAATATGGGGCAGCTAGATGGCGCAGTGGATAGAGCACCAGCCCTGGATTCAGGAGGACCTGAGTTCAAATCTGCCCTCAGACACTTAACACTTACTGTGTGACCCTAGGCAAGTCACTTACCCCAATTGCCCTCACCAAAAAAGAAAGAAAGAAAGGAAGAAAGGTGCTGGAATCAAAATGGACATGGCCAACATGGGAATTTGTTTTTCTTGACTTTGCATATTTATTACCAGGGTTTTGTTTTGTTTTTCTCTTTTTTCAACAAAGGGGGAAAATGGGAATGAGAAAAAAATAAATGCTTGTTAATTTAAAAATACAATATAATTAAAAAAACAAATATATGATATAAAACCACCTCAATAGGCTAAAGCAGAGGTGTCAAATTCAGGACTAGCATCATGAGGTGGCCTGTGTGGCTGAAATCAGATCAAATGTAATTGGGGAAAGTTTGACAAAATAAAATTTTAAAAACACTACAACATAGATAATGTAAATTTGGGTTTTCTAATTCAACCATGAAGCCGATAGGGATCTACATGTCCTGTTTATACACCAGGGGGCAGCTATGTGGCACAGTGGATAAAGTACTGGCTTGGATTTCAGGAGGACCTGAGTTCAAATCTGGCCTCAGACACTTGACACTTACTAGCTGTGTGACCCTGGGCAAATCACTTAACCCTTATTGCCACCCACACACACACACACAAAAAAAGAATTATAAGCCAGAAGTAGACTAGAATCTATTCTCAAGGAGATGTACAATTAGAAAATGAGGAGAATTGGTCATGTGATGAAGAGTGAGGAATACAGATCTGCAGCCTGTGGGTTCCATTGGTACCCATATAATGTCAAGAGATCTAAGTAAATGTCCCTTTGGATGTTTTTCAGGAGGATAAGGACAAGGTCATACACAAAAGAAGGTGTGGATGATTTGGGATTGTACTTTTAAAGACATCTGCAACCAGGAGATCCAGTTCAGTCAAAAGTGTCAAAGCAAGTATAAACATGACCTTATCTGTAGGCACATAAATGTGAGCTATCAGTACGATGATTGCCTGGAGGTGGTATTCTACTGTACTTACTATGTATTTGTTATATTTTCTTTTCTGTTTTTTCTTTCTTTTTTTATTTTAAAGTTAAGTGTGGGGAGGAGGCTAGGTGGTGCAGTGGATAAAGCACCAGCCCTGGATTCAGGAGGACCTGAGTTCAATCCGGCCTCAGACACTTGACATTACTAGCTGTATGTGAACCTGGGCAAGTCACTAACCCCCAATTGCCCTGCCAAAAAAAAAAAAAGTTTAAGTGGAGAAGTTGATGGAAACTCTAAATCAACTACTATGAAAAAACCCAAAGTTTACTCTCAGAAAAACTGAATCACATTAGTATTGCTATTTTCATGATGTACAAATTCAGAAGGGGAAAAAAAAGGAATTTTCAGCTAAAAGGAAGCCTGATCACTTGACACTTACTAGCTATGTGACCCTGGGCAAGTCACTTGACCCCCATTGCCCTACAAAAAAAAAAAAAAGGAATCCTGGCTCCAACATTCTCCCTGGAAAGGCAAAAAACAACAACAAAGGAGCCAATCAAAGTTGGTTTTATGCCCCCACTAAAACAAGAAACATTTCATAAGACTCTTGGTTATCTCCCTTGAAATGCTTAAGATGAGCATGTACAAAACGAATATAAAGCATGAGTTACAGTTTATCCAACATCTGTCACAGGAGATAAAAAAGTGAAGAAATTCTATGAAGAACTTGACAAAAGTCTCCAAATTCAGTTAATATGGTATCATGATAATTGGTACCTCCAGTGGAGAGAATGAGGAAAATAATGTTGAAAATGATTTTGTCCCAAATCACACCAAAATCTTTATAGCAGCATTTTTTAGTGATATCAAATAATTAGGAACAAAGTAGATGCTTATAATTGGGGGATCGCTAAACAATTGCAGAATGGGAATGTAAAGGAATATACTGTGCTCTAAGAAATAATGAGTAAAGAAATGAAATGGATGAGTGTGATGAAATACAGAAAAACATGGAAAGATTTATATGAACTGATGCAGAGTGAAGAAAGCAGAGCAAATGAATCAATATACACAATGACTCCAATAATGTAAATGGAAAGAACTACCAAAAAAATCAAAAGTGAATGTTGCAAGGGGCAGCTAGATGGCACAGTGGATAGAGCAAAGGTCCTGGAGTCAGGAGGACCTGAGTTCAAATCCGGTCTCAGACAACTTAACACTTACTGGCTGTGTGACCCTGGGCAAGTCACAACCCCAATTGCCTCACCAAAAAAAAAAAAAAAAAAGTTATGAAAAGCGAATGTTGCAAAATTACAAAGAACAATTAAGACTAAAAAGAAGAGATATGGAAAAAAAACAACCCCACACATTTGCAGGGATGAAAGGTTCACAAGTGTTGTTCAGTGCACATATTTTCAGACTTTTTCATTTTTCATCAATTATGCTTCTTTTTCTTCTTTTTGTCCCACTGTTAAAGATATTATTTGTTGCAAATTAAAGCAACTCTGAGTTACCACCTCACACCTATCAGATGGCTAAATATGACAAAAAAGGAAAATGACAACTGTTGGAGAGAATGTGGGAAAACTGAGACATTAATGCACCATTGGTGGAGTTGTGAAACTGATCCAACCATTCTGGAGAGCAATTTGAATTATGCCCAAAGAGCTATAAAATTGTTCATACTCTTTGATCCAGTAATACGACCACTAGGTTTGTATCCCAAAAACATCAAAAAAAAAGGAAAAGGACCTATTTTTACAAAATATTATAGCAGCTCTTTTTGTGGTGGCTAAAAAATTAGAAATTGAAGGTATGCCTATCACCTGGGGAATGGCTAAACAAACTGTGGTTATGGTTGTGATGAAATATTGTACTATAAGAAATGACAAGCAGGATAGAAAAACCTGGAAAGACTTACATAAACTGATGCAAAGTGAAATGAGCAGAACTAGTAGAACATTGTACATAATAACAGCAATATTGTTTGATGAAGAATTGTGAATGACTTAGCTATTCTCAGCAATACAATGATCCAAGAGAATCCCAAAGGACTAATGATGAAGCATACTATCCGCCTACAGAGAAAGAACTGATATTGTTTAAATACACACTAAAGCATGTTATTTTCACTCATTCTTTTTTTATTTGTCTTCTTGTAAGAATGACTAATATGGAAATGTTTTACAAAATTACACTTTAATAACATCTGATTACTTACAAATCAGGGAGGGGGAAGGTGAATGAGGAAGGGAGGAATATAATTTAAAACATCAAAACTTTAAAAAACCCAAATGTTAAAAATTGTATTAACATGTAATTGAGTAAAGAATAAAATAACATACATTACAATATTTGTTATGTGGGATGGCTCTCTGGAAGAGGGGAATGGAGAGATTCTGGTGGAACTTTTGGCAATGGAAAAAAAGACAATAAAAAATTCATTTAATAGAAAGAAAAATATACTTTTGGATAAAAAGTTAGAGACAAAGACTTATACATGACACAGAAGCTCCATACCCACATAGATTCTGATACTAAATAACTTCAGTGTGTACAGGTTTGCAAGAGGACCATTATCTAGCAGGATCCCCTCTCTCTGCACCCATTTGGGTTAGGCTAGCTTTTTCCCTAAAAGTAGGGTAGTGGGGGGTTGTGAGAAATAATGGGATTTGGCAGATACTCAAAGGCTCACCTGGAGATTAATCTAAACTGATTGAATTAAGTGGGAGTGATTGACTTTGCTGATTAGCCTACTTCAAGTTAATTAGATTGTAACCACACTTGGCTAGCCCTTAAGAAGGTATTGTTCTCAGAAGCTAAGGACTTTGAACTCAACTCCAGACCACCTTCAAGTCCCATGAACCAATGGATTTGGATGACGCCTATCAATTGGTTTGAAGCAGTGTGGAAGGACCACCTCTGCTCCAGACCTATAAAAAGCTTCCACACTCAGTTTGAGAAGAGTTCCTGGTTGAAGCAGGCTCCTGGCAAAGGGCTTGAAGAAACCAGACCAGACTGAAACTCTAGGCTAGATAGGCCTTATCTTAACTTTCTGAACTCCACGCGAATACCTGGTATTCTTTAATAAATGCTTTGTGGGTAGGGGCAGCTAGGGTGGCACAGTGGATAAAGCACCGTCCTGGAGTCAGGAGTACCTGAGTTCAAATCCGGCCTCAGACACTTGATACTTACTAGCTGTGTGACCCTGGGCAAGTCACTTAACCCCCATTGCCCCACAAAAAAAACCCAAAATAAAAATAAATGCTATGGCCAAAGAGTGGTGCTAAAGCTTCTAATTTAAGGCTACTATACATTTAGATTTTAAACATCACAGTGTGAAACTCAAAAAAATACAGAAGTTTAAGAAGAATAGCAAAAGAGAAGCAAAAATATTAACTTTTAAATAACATATTAATAATATATAAGCCAAAGGGACTGACCTTGAAGATAGGATATGTAGAAATAACTTAAGCATCACAGGTTTCTCAGAATAAAATGTAAACAATCCAGATATTCATAGTAGAGAAAAAATACAAGAAAATAATCCTGGATGTTTGAGTACAGACAACGAAGTACTGATAGATTGAATCCACAGATCACCTCCATAGTGTAAGAAAATAATGGCTTTGCCAACACCCCAAAAGCCCCAGCTTAATTGGATTGAGTGAGACTGACTGACTCTGCTGATTGACTCACTTAAAGTTAATTCAATTGAAGCCACACCTGCCTGTCCCTCAAGAGGGTATTATTCTTAGAAGCTGTGAATCTGACCTCAACACAGGACCACCCTCAAGTCCAGGGAACCAGTTGGGTAATGCTAGCCAATTAGCTGGAAGCAGGGTGAAAGGACTGCCTCTCCTCCAGAAACAGAGGAAGTTTGGACTGAGAGTTCATTGCTTAAACAGGCTTGGGTGGCAGAGTATTTGGAGAAGAAGCAAGCCAGGCTGAACTCTTATCTCTCCTCTAGGGTAGATAAGTTCCTTAACTTTCTGATTCTGAACTCCATATGTTCTCTCTTTACCATGCTTTAATAAATGCTTAATGCCCAAAGACTGGTGCTAAAGCTTCTAATTTATAAGTAAACCTAATTTCCTTACACTTGGGACAGAAATAAGGTGACCAAACATTAAATTTCAAATGTCACACTAGAAATTCTAAGGCATATAGTAATTCATTTCATAATTTTAATTCCAAGCAACAGATTTTAGAAGCAGCTAGGAGAGAGGACTTTAGTTATGAAGGAACATCACTTCAGATAACTCAGACCACTCCAAAGCCACAAGAAATCACCAAAAGGGTGGAATAGGATATTCCATAAAGCAAAGGAGTTCAGGTTGCTACCAGAAATAACATATTCTCCAAAGATAACCTTAAACATAAATTGAAAAACATGGATCTTCAACAAAGAGGAGGCATTTAAATCATTCCTAGAGAAAAAAAAAGAAGGAAGCAGAATGTTTTCTTTTTTATTTTTTTGCAGGGCAATGAGGGTAAGTGACTTGCCCAGGGTCACACAGCTAGTAAGTGTCAAGGGTCTGAGGTTAGCTTTGAATGCAGGTCCTCCTGAATCCAAGGCCAGTGCTTTATCCACTGCACCTAGCCGCCCCAGAATGTTTTCTTTACAAACATTGCAAACAAGAGGAAATAAGAAAGATAAATAAGTACAGGTATTTTTAAAAGACTATGCATGGAAATAGTTCTCTCGTGTTTATATATTATTTTTAAAAAACAAATTAGACTAAGAGGTGAAAGAAGGACCAAAGGGAGAGTATGAGGACAAAAAGGGTCCTAGGAAATATGAAAAATGTGCTGAATAGCAATATAAAAGCAAGGCATAAAACAGAGACATATACTCACCAATATGTTCACCAGTGAAATGGAAGATGTTCAATGGAACAGGGTTCAATAGAAGAAGGATTTGTTTTCAGTGTTGAGGTTTTCCAAATGGTCCTTTGACATTAGTACTAGTTGCATCAAACCCTGAAAATCTATACAGCCTCCTTAATGAAAAATATAACGCTTCAAAAGAAAATAGTACTGAAAAAACAAGTCAATGAAAAACATATACTGTCACAATTATGACATGTAGTTGGATGAGAAGTACTTTTGGTATATGTTTATTTGGAGAGGCACTGCAGATAGACATTGGGTTGGGCCTAGAGTAAAATAGAATGAGGGAGGGATTGATTCTCTCTGAAGTGTTTCTGTAAATACTCTTTTAATATCTTTTTTTTTTTTTGGTGAGGCAATTGGGTTAAGTGACTTGCCCAGGGTCACACAGCTAGTACATGTCAAGTGTCTGAGGCGGGATTTGAACTCAGGTCCTCCTGACTCCAGGGCCGGTGCTCTATCCACTGCACCACCTAGCTGCCCCCTCTTTTAATATCTCAAGAGTATTTATGTAGCTTTGACTCCAGCTATTTTCTCTCATTCTCATCACAATGACTTGTCCACCTCCTTTCCCCGTCTTCATTACTAATGAATGTCCTTTATATCACTTTTCACATGTAAGGCACTACTAGTAATATGCTACCACCTGCTGATGGTCACCATTCAACTTTCCATTGATCCGTCACCTGCAATTTTGATTCTTCCCAGAGCATGGCATGCTATGACTGGAAGCCATCTATTATAACCAGAATATTGATGCTAAAAAGGTGAACCATTGCAGAAGTTAGTAGCTTACAGTCAGTTGTGTGATTTTCTAAAAACGATCCAGCAGCATCTCACTGGGGCATACTAGCTTGGGTAGCTAGTTGGCAAAGTGCCAGGCCTGAAGTCAGGAAGACTCACTTTCCTGAATTCAAATACAACCTCAAACACTTTCTAATTGTGTGACCCCTAGGCAAGTCACTTAACCCTGTTGGCCTCAGTTTCCTCATCTGTAAATGAGCCAGAGAAAGCCATGACAAACCACTCCAGTATCTTTGCCAAGAAAACCCCAAAAGGGTCACAAAAGGTAAGATGCAACTGAAAAACAGCTAACAATGAAAGCATCATTTTCTTCTACTCAGTTCTACTGCCATGGTGGAACAGCCCCTTTCCTACCTGTTGATGAGTATCTCCTTGAGCCACAGTGGTGAGGGCCTCTATTGCATGAAGTATACACTTCATGCACTCACTATACAGTCTAGTCAACCTGATCACTTTTGCTGTTACTTATGGACAACATTACAGCTCCTGTCCTGCTGTTGGTTGTCCTTCATGTCTAGAATATACTCCCTTCTCACCTCCACTTCTTACAATCCTTATTTTCTTATGAAGCTCAACTTGAACTCCATCTATTTTATTTATTTATTTTTTTGTGGTGAGGCAACTGGGGTTAAGTGACTTGCCCAGGGTCACACAGCTAGGAAGCTTCAAGTGTCTAAGGCTGGATTTGAACTCAGGTCCTCCTGACTCCAGGGCTGGTGCTCTATCCACTGTGCCACCTAGCTGCCCTGAGCTCCATCTTTTACATAAAGCCCCAGGTACCTAGAGCTCCCCACTAAAACGATCTTGTATTTATCTTGTGTCTATGTTGTACATATGTCTCTGTGAATGTCACCCCTAAAAAGACTGAATGTCAAGGTGCACTGGTACACACACACACATAGGCTCATACATGTAGGCCATTCCTGACTCCTGGCCCTTCCATATTGTTTGCTAAGTGGAGAGACAGCGACACCTAGTGGTCATGATGTCATCCAACTCAAGTACCAGCTTGTACCCAAGAGGCCTCCTCAGGTAGAAGGGAGGGTGGGGCTGGAGACTGGAACCCCGCTGATAGTGTCTGAATCCAGAACCTCAAGGAAGGCAGCCTTCAGTTCCTAACTACTGTGTAAAACAAGAATGGGACAATGGAAAAGAGGAGTTGGAAGTGGGGGTGTGGGGGTAAGGGGGGAACAGTAAGCAAAGTCCAGGCTAATGGTGACATCGAGTCATCTTTCAGATGGGTTTGGTATCTTTCCTCTAAAGAAGTGGGGGCAAAATCCAGGAAATAGGAGTATATGATGTGAATACCTCTTAGATTCTTTTATATCCTTTCTCCCCTAATAGAATGTAAGAAAATAAAGAGGAGGGATCACTCTAACTCATCTTTAGCTCCTAGTAGACTGTAGTAATGTTTCAATTAAACAATTTTCTATACATGGCCCTGGGACAAGTTTTTCAAGGGATACAGAGAGGGGGTCGGCATTGTCCCCTTCCTCGGGAAGTTGATAACAAAGAAGGATAAGACATGTATCAGACATCTTGGTTGATTTGACTACTGAGAAGCAGTGTGATGTGCTGGCAAGGACACCATCTGGAATCAGTAAACTAGTCCCATATCTGTCATTTATTCACTGGCTCCTTCCATGAAGTCTCTCCCATCTTTAAGAAACTCTCACAAGGGTCTACCATTGCCTCAAGACATCTCCTGTCACTCTCCTCTCTTTCACAGCCAACCTCCAAGAAAAAGTTCTTTACATTTGTTGGCCCCACTCTCTCACTTCTCACTAACTTCTCAATCCCCTACAGGCTGACTTCTGCAGCCATCACTCAAATGAAACTGATCCCTCCTTCAATGATCTCTTTATTGTTAAATCCAGTGGCCTTTTCTCAATCCTTCTCTTTCTTGACCTCTCTGCAGCATTTTAATCTATTGATCACCCATTACTTCCAGATACTCTCTCCTTAAGGAGTTTTTGTGACACTTGCACTGTTGTAGTTCTCTCTTTTTTGTGGGCAATGAGGGTTAAGTGACTTGCCCAGGGTCACACTGCTAGTAAGTGTCAAGGGTCTGAGGTCAGATTTGAACTCAGGTCCTCCTGAATCCAGGGCTGGTACTTTATCCATTGCACCACCTAGCTGCCCCTCAATAGTTCCCCTTTCTATTTACTGATCCTTTTTAGTCTCCTTTGCATGTTCATAATCACGTCCTACTGTGTACATATGGGTATGCTGCAGGATTCTGAACTGGCACCTCTCCTTTTCTTTCTAATTCAGTGATATCATTTGTTCCCATGGACCCAACTATCTTTTACCCCTATGCAGATGGCTACTGAAGCTACTGTTTAGCCCTTACCTCTTGATCTCTGTTCTCATATCTTCAACTGCTGCTCAACATCTTCACCTACAGGTCCCATATACTTGTCAAAATCAATATGTCCAAAACAGAACACACTGTTCTTCCCCATAATCCCACTCTTCTTCCTAATTTACTTATTTCTGTCAAGGGCTCCATCATTCTTCCAGTTACCTAGATTCCCAACCCCCAAGTCATCTTTAATTTTTTTTACTGTACTCACCCTTCATATACAGTCACAGTCACCAAGTTACATCTGTTCTACAATCTATAACATCTCTCACATTTATCCCTTTCTCCTTTTTTTGTGGGGTTTTTTGTTCGTTTTTTGTGGGTCGATGGGAGTTAAGTGACTTGCCCAGGGTCACGCAGCCAGTGTCAAGTGTGTGAAGCTGGATTTGAACTCAGGTCCTCCTGAATCCAGGGCCAGTGCTTTATCCACTGTGCCATCTAGCTGCCACTATCCCTTTCTCTTTATTGATATTATCATTACTCTAGTCCAAGCCCTCCTCACTTTGTAACAAACATTTTTTGCTGTAATAATAACAAGCATTTTTTTTTTGCAGGCCTCCTCACTTTTTGCTTGAAATATTGCAATATTCTCCTAATTGATCTTCCTACAAGCAAAAATTCCCCCTATCCAATCCTTCCACATAGCCACAATATTGATATTACTAGAGGTGCCATGACCATGTTAAGAAACCAGTGGCTCCCCATTGCCATTAGGATAAAACACCAACTCTTCTATTTAACATTTAAGTCTTTCATGATCTAGCCTCAGCCTATTTTTGCATTCTTGCTTCTAGCTAGGCTGGTCTTCTTGCAGTTGCCCATGTATAACATTCAATTTACTCTCTCCAAGTCTTTGTACAGGCACTTCCACATGCCTTAAATGGGTTTCCTTCACTTTCACTTCTTGGACTCCTTAGTCTTCTTCAGTAGGATTTTACTGATTCAGTTGTTACTTACCCTAAAAAATATCACTGAATATTTGATTCTGTATATATCCTACACTTATTTATCTGTAATTATGTTACATTTCTGTTAGTAAGAAATAAACTCTTCGAGGGCTCTTATTACATTTGTGTATTTGTATTCCTATCACTAAGCACAGTACCTGACACATAGTAGATGCTTAATAAATGTTGGTTAAGTGAGTGTGACCTTGGCCAAGTAAGATTTATTCCCAGTTTCTTCTGAAATGTTGGACTATATGTTATTTAATGTCCAGTTCTGTTCATAGACCCACAACCCTTCCAAGTATCTCCCAATTTTGGTACTTCTGGAGCCAAGATTGTGGAGTAAGGAAAAAATTCACCAGAACTCTCCCAAAATTCCTCTCCAAACAACTTTAAAATAATGTCTCAAAATGAATCCTAGAGTGGCAGTGGCAACAAAAGGACAGGTTGAAACAATTTTCCAGCCCAAGACAACTTAGAAGGTTTACAGGAAAGGTCTATCTCACTGAGATAAAAATGGAATACAGGGGCCAGCTAGTGGTACAGTGGATAAAGCACTGGCCCTGTATTCAGGAGAACCTGAGTTCAAATCTGGCCTCAGACACTTGACACTTACTAGCTGTGTGACCCTGGGAAAGTCACTTAACCCCTCATGCCCCACCAAAAAAAATGGAATACAATTCAGTGCAGGCAGCCTGGGCAAGCCATCAGCAAGATCTCAAGCTTGTACACAAGCCAACAGTGAGGTTTCATGCCCTAGCAAGCCAGTGCTGGCTTTAGTGGCGAATCAGCAGGACTACTCCAGAGCTCCCAGCCCACAGATGGTAAGGGGACGGATAATTGGTCAGAAGGAAATTACAGGGTACACTTTGCTGGGACTAAGTATAGGACTCTTTTGCATTGCCCAAATGAGGATCTAGTTCACAGATAAAGGGCACAGTCCCAGGGTGAGGAGGAACACTAGCACAGTAAAGGATGCTACTACAGGGCAGAGGGGATCATGGTCACAGATCTAGGGCAGAAAAGAGTGCTTGTAGTTGCTCACAGATAGAGTACAGTCCAGGAAATCAATGACCACACCTCTCCTTAGATCACACCACCTTGGAAGAACCAAAAACTTACAGGTCTCCAGAATTAACTCTGAAAACAGCAGCATGAAAAACTTGGAGCTTGAGACAGTGTCTCCTCTACCCAAGGAGTAGAGCCAACCTTTACCTTAAAAACTAAAAGTCAAGAAATAGGCTGGGGAAATGAAGCAAACAACCACAAAAAGCAAACAAACAAAAATAACCTGACCAAAGAAAATTACTATGGTGACAGGGAATATCAAAACAAATTCAGAAGAGGACAACAATATCAAAAGGCTACGTGTGAAGTCTTAAAGAAAAAATGTGAATTGGTGTCAGGCCCAAAAAGAACTTCTGGAAGAGTTCTAAAAGGATTTTAAAAACCAAATAAGAGGGGGCAGCTAGATGGCGCAGTGGATAGAGTGCCGGTCCTGAATTCAGGAGTACCTGAGTTCAAATCTGGCCTCAGACACTTAATACTTACTAGCTGTGTGACCTTGGGCAAGTCACTTAACCCCAATTGCCTCACCAAAAAAAACAAAAACAAAACAAATAAGAGAAATAGGAAAAAAACTGAGAAAAGAAATGAGATTCATGTGAGAGAATCATAAAAAGAGCCAAAATTAGTAAAGGAAGCACACAAAAAAATGGAAAATGACATACAGAAATTCCCTTAGGAAAACAATTTCTTTTTTCACAATTAATTATTTTCCACTTACATGTAGAAATAATTTTCAACATTTGTTATATAAGATTACCAATTTCAAATTTTTCTCCCTCCCTCCCCTCCCTCCCCGCCCTCTACAGCAGGCCAATCTGATATAGGATATATACATAATAACATTAAACCTATTTCTGCATTAGTCATGTTATGCGAGAAGGATCAGAGCACAAAGGAAAAACCTCAAATCAGAAAACCAACAGCACCAAAAACAAAAGAAATAGTATGGTCTGATCAGCATTCATATTCCACAGTTCCTTTTTTTTTTTTCTGGATTTGGAGAGCCTTTTCCATCATGAGTCCTTTGAAACTTTCTTATTCCATTGGATTGGTGAGAAGAATCTAGTCTTATTACAGTTGATCACCACATAATGTTGATGATACTGTGTATAATGTTCTTCTGGTTCTGCTCATCTCACTCATCATCATTTCATGCAAGTCCTTCCAGATTTCTCTGAACTCCACCTGCTCATCGTTTCTTATAGCACAATAGAATTCCATTACATTCATATACCACAGTCCTGTATCGGACTGCACAGCCACACTGTGGCCTGTGGCTCTTCAAGGCGCTGATCCATGGTCGTCCACAACTGGTGGAAGCCTACTACTACTACTACCACAATTTGTTCAGCCATTCCCCAATTGATGGACATCCCCTCAATTTCCAATTCCTTGCCACAACAAAAAGAGCAGCTATAAATATTTTTGTACATGTGGGTCCTTTTCCCGTTTTTATGATCTCTTTGGGAAAAAGACCCAAGAGTGGTATTGCTGGGTCAAAGGGTATGCACAGCTTTATAGCCCTTTGGGCATAATTCTAAATTGCTCTCCAGAATGGTTGGATCAGTTCCCAGCTCCACCAACAATGCATTAGTGTTCTAATTTTTCCACAGCTTCTCCAACATTTATTATATTCCCTTTTTTGCCATATTAGCCAATCTGATAGGTGTCAAGTGCTACCTTAGAGTTGTTTTAATTTGCATCTCTCTAATCAATAGTGAAGAAAACAGTTCTTAAAAGTAGAATTGGCCAAATGGAAAAGGTAAATGAATATCTCCCAACTTTCTGTCATGGTCCTGAAATCTCAATATTGAAGTATCATTTCTTTGGCTCTTTAGGACTTTTCTGCCTGTAAGAATTGCTTGATTTAGTTTAGACATTTCTTGGACACTTCGTGTTCCATTAACATTTGTGGTGATAGTATAAAATAAGCTAGGGGGCAGCTAGGTGGCTAAGTGGATAGAGCACCGGCCCTGGAGTCAGGAGTACCTGAGTTCAAATCCGGCCTCAGACACTTAACACTTACTAGCTGTGTGACCCTGGGCAAGTCACTTAACCCCAATTGCCTCACTTAAAAAAAAGAATGAATAAAATAAGCTGAAATAAAGGCCCCAAAGACCTGGAATAAAGGATGGTAGGTTCTTTGTGGTAAGTTATAGGACCTTAACATTGAAGAGAGGGCCTTGAAAGTTAGAAAAGGTCAGAGAACACTAAAGGCTATCATTGGACAAACAATTTCAATGTGTATTCTCAGAAGATAATGCTAAGGAGCATCACTGGAACATCTAAGAGCTGCAAGTTGGTAATTTCATCAGACAGTAGGGTAGTGAGTGTTAACTACCTGGTCTGTCTTGTTCATCTTCCCTAAAATAAGTTATGTGTCTCTCCTCCCCCCCCCCACCCACTATTGGGAAAGTAGGGATTGTTTTAACTGGACCCAATATCCTTTAAAAATATAGGTACCTTTGTGATGGCTAAGGCTTATCCATCATTCTTATCATACTATATATTAAGTCAATTACAATGCTTCCTTCCTAATATGTCTGAAACATAAGTGTCAGAACTCTGGACAGGGACCAGAGCAAGGGCAAAGCCAAGATCCATATCAGCACCACTGCAAAGGACAGCGCTAAGCTTCTTGAGAATCTCTGCTGTACATGATGAGTGTATGGTCTGACATGTAGTAGGAGATTTAAGGAGCAATAATAAAGTATGCTGATAAGCGGTTGTTGAAACTGGCTACTATTATGGAACTTTGTAGCAGTTTTTGAGGCCTTTGAAAAGTGATTCAGACCCAGGTTCAGGGAGGTGTCCAATGGCATTGTATGTATCAATCAAGGATAAATCAATAAGTATTTTTAAAACACCTATATTCCAGACGCTGTGCTTGGGGCCAGTGATAGAAAAAAATTGGGGAAATTGAATATGTTTTCAAGGAACTTACACCCTCTTGGGAGAAAACAACATAGACATATTTAAGTATATATGGGGGGCAGCTAGGTGGCACAGTGGATAAAGCACCAGCCTGGATTCAGGAGGACTTCAGTTCAAATTCAACCTCAGATATTTGACACTAGCTGTGTGACCTTGGGCAAGTCACTTAACCCTCACTGCCCCTCTCAAACAAATTAAATTTAAAAAATTTTTAAAGTATTATGTTTAATATATTCTAAATATTTTATAAAATAGATATAACCCTGCTCAGTAACCCCTCTAGTAATAAGTATCAAGAAAAGCACAAAACAGGAAGATGTATGCTCTCCAAAGGTATTTGTCACTATGATTGGGGAAATCCCCTGTAGAGTCCAGGTTGAAAAAGGATTCCCCAGGGATTAGATCCTCCAGATGTTTCTTTTTTTGTGGATGACATTGTGTTGATAACAACAAACCACAGGAGATTATAGAACCCCCTCAAAAAAATTTATAATTGGGGCAGGTAGGTGGTGCAGTGGTTAGAGCACCGGCCCTGGATTCAGGAGTACCTGAGTTCAAATCCGGCGTCGGACACTTGACAGTTACTAGCTGTGTGACCCTGGGCAAGTCACTTAATCCCGATTGCCTCACCAAATAATATATATAATCACTCAAAATATATATATATATATATATATAATCACTCAAATGAATTTTTCCTGATCATCAGCTACACAGGAAAGACCAATTAGATGAAGAATGTTTATTAGCCAGATTTCAATCTGCATTTGGATGGATACCCTACAGAGATTGTCCAACAACTTCTATCTCTTGTATAGATAGACAATTCAGATTGGCAATGATCTGGGTCGAGAGTTGGAAAGGAGGAGAGGAGGCTGGATTTTAGGAAATGGCAAAGATCTTTTGCTAATTCCAAGCTTCCCATGAAAGCAAAAACATATTTTCAATAATAAAAATTTCCTAGTGTTGCTGTGTGGTAATGGGACTTAGAACACTACTGCCTTCAAAGAAGTTAACGTGAGGGCAATGAAGAAGAGAATGACGGGAGTGAGTAATTGGTTGCGATACATACGAGAAACTCTTAAGAGAAACAAGAGTGGGGAAATCAGTGAAAAAATTTATGCCAAAAAGAGAAGATGGGTATATGGCAAGAGAAAGGGATAGCAAGAGGGCTCCTTCTGTGAGACAACTATAGTCCTATTATTTAAACCAGGAGGAAAAAAAGCAAAGAAGAAAATTACAAGACAACATAATTAATGAATGTTAATTCAAATTTTAAATGTTAGCAAAATGGCTATGATAGTATATCCAAAAAGCCACTCAATATTCATCAAGTTGGATTTATACCAGAAAAGGAAGGATATTTCAACCTTAGGAAACTTAAAACAATTAATAACATTAATAATAATTAATACATTTATCAAAAATTATTTGATTGTATCAATAGAAGCAGAAAGAGCTTTTATTTTGTTTTTTGTGAGGCAATTAGGGTTAAGTGGCTTGCCCAGGGTCACACAGCTAGTAAGTGTCATGGGTCTGAGGCCAGATTTGAACTCAGATCCTCCTGAATCCAGGGCAGGTGCTCCATCCACTGCAACATCTAGCTGCCCCTAGAAAAGCTTTTAACAAATCTCAATACTTATTTATGCTAAACCCTAAAACAGCATAGAAGAATCTTTTTAAAAATATTATTTTAAAAAACTATAAAACTCCAAAAAGTACCACTATACAACAAATACAGGAATAAATCAAGATATTCCCCCTTTCCCGGTGTTATTTGACATAATTATAAAAATGCTAGCAACAGCAGCAAAACAAGAAAAATTAAAGAAATAATTATAAGCAAAGAGGAAACAAAGTTATCTCTCTTTACTGATTACATTATGGGTTTACATGGAAAATGTCAGGAATCAGCAAGAAAACTAGCTGAGACAATGAACAGGTTCACTTAAGTAGCAGGTTACAAATCCAAATCAATCACATTTCTACATAGAGACAACAAAATCTGGAAATGGATAATAGAAAAGGAAATCTTCGCTCAAAATACCAAAGCGAATAAAACATCTGGAAGTCAATCTGCCAAAGCAAACACATATCCATTTAGACACAGCTACAAAATGCAAATGCCTGCTTAAAGTATTGAAGAACATCATAGGGATATTCAGTGCTTACAGCAAGGCAATGACTATAAATTCAAATAACAGTATTATTAGCAAAATTAGTTACAGATTAGTGCTATACCAATCAAACAACCAGAAGACACTTTATGACCTAGATAACATAATAAAATTCATTTGGAGGTACAAAAGGTTTATAATCATCAAGGGAAAATAGTGAGGAGAGGAGCAAGCAAGTAAAGGGAGAATAGTACTTCCGGATTTCTTGCTATTTTATAATGGAAATAATTATCAAATTATTGGTATTGGTTTAAAAATAGAAAAGTTGATCGATGAAATGGATTAGACAGAGGAAAATCAGAAACAACTAATTATAATAATCTAGTGTTTGATAACTTGAAAATATAAATTACCTAGGAAAGGACTCCCTATTTGACAAGAATGTTTAGGAAAATTAGAAAGGTATCTACCCAAAGCATTTCTTTACAGCATAAAAACTTTTGTCTACTTTCCCCTATCATAGTATTTAAGACTGACAGAACCTTTGTGTATTTACTGGAAAAGGAAAATCATACAAGTGGGGATAATAGGCAGGAGGGGCTTTCCTAGTTTTGACCAGAGCTTTATGACAGTACCCTTGATATGACACTTGAACCCAGATTGCCCCCCCCTTTGTGAAGCATAAGGGGTTATGATGGAGATCTCCCTGACTCAGAACCAGAAAGGGAAGAAGGTGCAGAGCCTGAAGCCAAAGGACTCACAATTACTTTGTCAGTTGGCTTCAATAAAAAGTAATATTGTGGGGCAGTTAGGTGGCGCAGTGGATAGAGCACCAGCCCTGGATTCAGAAGGACCTGAGTTCAAATTCAGCCTCAGACACTTGACACTAGCTGTGTGATCCTGAGCAAGTCACTTAACCCTCATTGCCCTGCAAAAAAAGAAAAAGTAATTATGGGAAATGGACCACCAGAAGCTAAGCCACCCTAGAGATTTGGCTGACATCACTTAGTGGTGACAGAGGGAGAGAAAAGTATTGTTTCACTGTAGTTATAGTTTACTTTAAGGAAACTCAGTTCTCCTCCAATCTATATGGACATTATTATCATTGTGGGGTTTATTTCTAGGGACTCAGGAAAATTACACTTGCCTTGTGGGAAATCTGGAGAACAGGTCTGGAAAGGTCACACATTCTTCTTAGTATGCAAACCATTCTAGGCTTTCATAGCAAATATTCACTGTTACTTAGCAACTAACCCTGTGACACACAACCTGGGATTATTACAGATCCTAAAGTTCACCTAATTTTACATATCTCATGTCTCAGATTGGTATTCTGCTGCGCTTCCATGAAGTGGGAAACCTGAGCAGCCTCAGTAGAGCCTCTATTTACTCCTAGGTTGTGGGTTAGTAATGATAAAGAAGTGGAAATGGCTCTGGTTACAGTTCATCTGGAGTGTCACTGCTGCAGCGTAGTGAGAGGAGGTGTGGGGGCATCACAACTTCCAAGAGGATGCTGGCTAACCAGGAGAGCTGAGGAACAAGAAGTGAATCTGGCAGCACAACAAGTTACTTAACCTCTCACAGCCTCAGTTTCTTCATATGAAATATGGATGCAATAATAGCCTCACAGGGTTGTTGTGAAGCTCAAGCAAAATGATATGTAGATCACTGCAAAATTTAAGGCCTTAGATAAATGTTAGCTATTACTGTGGGATGTCTGCCATTGAACCATAGGCCAGGGGTGTCAAACTCAAATAGAAATGAGGGCCAATAAATTGTACTTAAGAATTCATGAAGGCTGCATATTGACTTAGAAAACCACACATTTATATATTTCTTTCCTTTTTAAAATTAATGCACTGAAATAAAGCACCAGTCCTGGGTTCAGGAGGACCTGAGTTCAAATTTGGTCTCAGACACTTGGCACTTACTAGCTGTGTGACCCTGAGCAAGTCACTTAACCCTCATTGCTCCACAAAAAAAATAAAAATTAATGCATCAACATTAAATCATATAGGTACTGTTGTGGGCCTCATATAGTGTTCTATGCTATGACTGGTATCTATGCATTAAAACACTCGAATACAAGCCATGAAGGTACCTATAGCCTCCTCAACCATGGTATTGAATGGGGTTTGACTCATTTAGATCTTTATCCCTTTAGTAAGGGGATTGAAATAGGTATAGAGGGGGCAGCTAGGTGGCACAGTGGATAGAGCACTGGCCCTGATTCAGGAGTACCTGAGTTTCAAATCCGCCTCAAATACTTGACACTTACTAGCTGTGTGACCCTGGGCAAGTCACTTAACCCCCATTGCCTACAAAAAAAAAATAGCTATAGGCAATTTCTCAAGGATCTTCCATTTGGTCCCATATGCCAAGTTGTCACTGAATGTTCAGGTTATATGGTATTTAGTATATGGAAAGAGTTTCAAAAAAGACTGCTTCCAGATTGAACCATACTGTTTCTACTTTTTGTTTTATTTTTTTTATTTTCTGAGGTTTTCCCCTTTTGTTCTGATTCTTCTTTCACAACATGACCAATGCAGAAATATGTTTAATGTGATTGTACATATATAATCTATATCAGATTGCTTTTTGTCCTAGGGAGGATAGAAGGAATGGAGGGAGGGAGAAAATTCAGAACTAAAAATTTTATGAAAAAAATGTTGAAAACTATATTATATGGAACTGGAAAATAATAAAATACTTCCATGATTAAAAAAAGAGACTACTTCCTACTGTCTACCACTCACAGGCCGACGAAATTTTAGAGCAAGCAAAACACAGCAAATAGTATCAACATTATTCTAAAGATGACAGAAAGATAGGGTACCAGACATCGAGGTCTGCTCTTGAGGTAAACTACCACCATTGAAACCCTGCTGCAGAGAACACAGCTCTAGTGGGCTGGCCACATAGCCAGATTTCAAATATAGGCTTACCTAAAAGACTTTTGCGAAAATTCACACAAGGCAGACACTCACATGGGGATCAGAAGAAGCAGCACAAAGACACTCTAGACATGGGAGACGCTGGCATAGAACTGCCCTATCTGGCATGCCTGCATCAAAGAAGGTGCTGTACTTCATGAGCAAAGCAGTATCACAGTAGTACAAAGGAAACATGAGCTGTGAAAATCCAGGGGCATTTCCATTCCAAATGTTCTAAAGACTAGTGCAGAGCCTTCCAAACTCATATTGGACTGATCGGCCACAGGCAAACACTGTACCCTGACCTCAACATTGTGATGTCTTTAGTCCTCTTCAAAAACAAAGGATGAGAGGGCAGCTAGGTGGCATAGTGGATAAAGCACTGGCCCTGGATTCAGGAGGGCCTGAGTTCAAATCCAGCCCCAGACACTTGACACTTACTATCTGTGTGATCCTGGACGAGTCACTTAACCCTCATTGACCCACCAGAAAAGGGAAAAAAGAGAAAAAAATAAAGGACAAACAACTAGCAAAAGAAACAAGCATACTTAGAAACAGAACTAGGTTCCTGTTGTTTTCACTTTGACAAAAACATGATGCCTTCTACCCTAGAGAGCTTGGCCTTTCAGGTGGTCTATGATTCTACCTATTTATGCGCCTGAAAGATATATCTATAAAGACAATGGGGCAAAATGGAGAGAAAAACTGGTTTAAAGTCAAGAAAAGAGCGGCTCACATTCCATCTCACAGATAATTACTGTTGACAAATTTTTTCCAACTCCAACATTCAGTTATACAACTCTATATGGAATCTCAACCCACAGTTTAGGAAGTTGGTCCCATACATAAGTATCCCTGTAGGGGCAGCTAGATGGTGCAGTGGATAAAGCACTGGCCCTGGATTGAGGAGGACCTGAGTTCAAATCCGGCCACAGACACTTGACACTCACTAGCTGTGTGACCCTGGGCAAATCACTTAACCCTCATTGCCCCGCAAAAGAGTGATAGGAAGTAGCTACTATAAAGCACCTTGGACAGGAACAATCAGGGAGACTGAGAGCTGTGAACTTCATCAACCCTAAGACAAAGGACAGATCTGAACCAGTTTATGGACATTATCTTGCTATGAGTACAGGAGAAGTGTGTATAATGAAAGCTTAAGGAGGAGAGGAAGAATGGACCACTCCCCTGGTAGCTACAAATTGACCAATATTGTGGAACTTTGTTGCAGTTTCTTTTCTCTTTGGGAAGCAACGAAGACCCTTATTGCTCTGTGACCTTGGGCAAGTCACTTAACCTGTCTGCCTCCGTTTCCTCAACTGTAAAATGGGGATAATGATAGCCCGTACCTCACAGGAGTGTTGTGAGGATCAAATGAGATATTTGTAAAGCACTTGCACAGTTCCTAGCACCACTTGTTTCCTTCCTTCTTTCCCTGCCAAGCTTGAGAAACGAATGGCTGTATCATCATTATCCCTAGGAGACTTTTTGGTGTCACAGTAATTATGCGTGTTCTCCCCTGGAATGAGAGCCTTCTGGAAGGAGGCCAAAGGAGCATGTATGTGTCAATCTTCCCTCACCACTAGGCATATTATATTCAAGGTCTATGCTCGCTACCTCTGGATTTTCTGGGCCTCAGTCTTCTGCTATTGGGGAATCAGTGATGATAAGGTCTTTCTGAGATGGCTAAGGGCCGCTTCTCTACAATTGAACTCTGTTCCACCAACTTCAGAGTTGGTTTTAGAACCTCAAATGGAACACTCAGGCACAGAAGAAATGGCTGGTTAGGCATGCTAAAGTAAGGCACATGAGCACTGGGAGAGACTGAAAATCTGGATTACACCCAGGTTACATAAAGGACTTTCAGGCTCAGAGGGCTCCACGCACTAGAATTGTGACTAGAGGACACATGTGCAGAAAGGCAAGGAGAGTGAGAACATTTCACCTCATGATTTTGATTTGTGCTTCTACCCAGACAGAAGTCAGCACTCCCTGTCTATTCTTAGGAGCTTGGCTCTGGATGTGAAGGATGATGCTTGGGTTCTGACTGGGAGGACACAGCTCCCAGACCAACTTCTATCGCTAGGTTGTTTGTTGTCCAGTCATTCCAGTCGTGTCTGATTCTTCGTGGGACTTTCTTGGCAAAGATACTGGAGTGGTTAGCCATGTCCTTCTCCAGCTCATTTCACAGACTGAGGCAACAGGGTGAAGTGACTTGCCCAGGGTCACACAGTTAATAAGTGTCTGAGGCTGGGTTTGAACTCAGGAAGATGAGTATTCCTGACTCCAAGCCTGGCAACTCTATCCACTGCGTTCCCTACCTGCCCTTCTTGCACTCTACCAAACCCCAATCTACTTACTCTTTCCCCTGCAGATTTCAACAGTGCTCCCTCCTGAAACCCAGAGTTGAGACTGCCTAAATTTCTGTGAGGAATTAGTCAACAGCCCCTCAGCCAAGGACAGGTGTCCCTGAAATCTAAGATTAATGCAAGGGGGGCAGCTAGGTGGCATAGTGGATAGAGCACCGGCCCTGGAGTCAGGAGTACCTGAGTTCAAATCCGGTCTCAGACACTAAACACTTACTAGCTGTGTGACCCTGGGCAAGTCACTTAACCCCAATTGCCTCACTTAAAAAAAGAAAGAAAGAAAGAAAGAAAGATTAATGCAAGGACTGTCATTACAGGGCTTCCCACAGAACAGGATCTTCAGAAACATTTCTTGGTCAATGCATTGACTGAAAGAACTAAGATGTGGCAAGGTTAATGCTGCACAGACACACAGACACAGACACACAAGTGCCCCCCCCACACACACACACAGTCAGAGACACTGAGCCATGAAACATCCAGAGATTCACACAGATGCTCACATACATATTCTCATGTGGACTCACACCACAGACACTCACCCACTCACACATGTAGATCCCTATCACCCCCACCATCACACAAAAACTACATGCACAGCCCTCTGGGAGTTTAGCACCCAAGAGGAAAAGATTGTCATATGTCCTTCATTCTCAAAGAGGCCCAATGACATCAAGAGGGTGATGTCTTGACTTGCAAGTGAATTGGATTTAAGTGAGACAGGGCTGTTCAAAGTCACCAGCCTCACTCCCTCCTCCGGAGCCATCTGGATCCAGTACCAAGTCCAGTGTCAGGATGACTAGCAATGGCCCCAAAAGGAAGACAGACATCCTCCTCTCCAGTTCCTTCTCTGCAAATGCTTCTTAACTCTGGCTACTGGGTTGTTTATAAAGCCAGGAGAGCAGATGTGGTCTCCAACCCTTAGGAGATTGTGGTCTAAGAAAGAAATTGAGGGGAAGAGGTGCACAAGTGAATATGTAAGCATTTATACAGATGACAGGCACTGCTACCTACAACCATCCTCTCTTTGGGTCTCACTAACACCAGGTCAGTTCTTTCTCATCATCAGTTATGCAGAATCTAACAACAACTTCTCCCCTGATCAGGACCAATGTGGTGCATTAAGGGGAAGGAGGGACCATCTCTGATATTACAGGTCCCCTCCATTCAGCCTTAGTTCCCCTTCTATCTCCCCCCCTCCCCCCCCCCCCCCGTCCAGATTCTCCCAAGACTCCATCCCAGCGGTTCCTAAGGCAGAGTTGCTGAATAGAACCAGGACTAAGACCAGGACTAGGACAAAGTAGAGCAAAGGAGAGAAACTTTAGTCACATTGTAGAAGATTCTTGGTGCATAGTAAATACTTAATAAATGCTTATTGACTATGGGGGATAGCTAGGTGGCCACAGTGGATAAAGCACTGCCCTGAATTCAGGAGGACCTGAGTTCAAATCCAGCCTCAGACACTTGACACTTACTAGCTGTGTGACCCTGGGGCAAGTCACTTAACTCTCATTGCCCTCGTTTAAAAAATGCTTACTTACTTAATGGGCTGGAAGTCAGTCATTCAATCAACCCAAGCACTAATTAAGCACCAATGTGTCAGGGACTATTCAAGGAATGGGGGGCAGCTAGGTGGTGCAGTGGATAGAGCACCAGCCCTGGATTCAGGAGAACCCGAGTTCAAATTTGACCTCAGACACTTAATACTTACTACCTGTGTGACCCTGGGCAAGTCACTTACCCTGATTGCCTCACCCCCCCCAAAAAAAAACCAAAACCAAAACCAAAAAACTATTCAAGGAATGGAGATAACAAAGACAAGACTGAAACCAACAGTCCCCGTCATGAGAATCTTATAGTCTAGCCAAGGGAGACGTGTATGTAAGTAAATACAGACAAAATAGATACAGAGTGATTTGGGGACAAAGGCACTAGCGTCTGAGAGAGACCAAGAAAAGGCTTTATGAACTTCGAGAAAGTGGTACAGGAACAGAAGCTTGAAGAAAAACAAGGAATTCAAAGAGATGAATGTGAGGAGAGCACATTCCAGGCATGGGGGGAGGGGGGGAGAGGGGAGTGTCTCCGAAGCACAAAGGCACAGGTGTGAGGGATGGAACGCCCTGTCTGAAGACATGGTTTATAGTTCCAGTTAAACCATTCACTGGATCATGACCTCGGTAGGTCATTTCATCTCTGTAGGTGTCGGTTTTCTCATCTATAAAACCAGGGCCTGAACTATACTATCGCTTTGGTCCCTTCCTGCTCTAGAATTATAACCAAAGCTTCCCTAATGCTTTTCCTGCCCTTTTTTCACTCTATCACCATCCTCTTCACATTACCCCTTAACTATGGTTCTCCTTCTTGCTCCCAAGGCCTTTGGGTGAGCCATCATTAGTCAAAGATCTTTGTTGTTCTCCTTACTGTCCTCAGAGCACAAATATCTTATTGAGCAAAGAAGTCGTGGAAAAAAGAAAAGAAGAGCCCTCAGTTCTTCCTCTTCTGAAATGGGGGAGGGGGAGCCCTAAAAACAGTGGTGAGAAGGAGGTGATCCAGCACTGACCTTGATCAGGTAATCCAATCTGCCTTCTTTGGCTCTAAGGGAGTCTGCCCATCCTTTTGCTCATCTGTGCTCCCCTATCCTAGCAGTAGGATGAGCTTCCTCGACCCTTCCCCAACTTAGACTAACATTACTAAGGAAGGCCTTTAAATCGGGATTGCTTTGGAGGTACATGGACAGGTTGTCCCAGAGATATTCACAGCCACCACTTCCCCAACCCCTCCCACCATCTTATTAAAGTAACTGTGTAGACACAACTTCCCTTGCTATCCCAGTTCCTCCCTCAGGATCTCCACTGTGGGTGGGACATCCAAGGTGTGGCTGCCTTAAAAAGGGGAATGGGTGGTCCCTGGGACCCACTCACCTGCTTTCTGTCACAGGCTCCCGGCTTGCTTCCCACTGCTGCTGGGTCTACATGGCCAGCCCACAGAGCCTGCTGCTCCCATGGTACCCCTGGGGCCCTGGCATGGCCCACTTCCCTCAGAAAGGGCTTCCTGGCAAGAATACAGCTCTATCTCCCAGAGGGGCCTGCACCAGCACACAAGAGCCATGGGGCAGCTGCCGACTGCTCGCTGGATCCCATGCATATTTGATGACGGCTATTATTCTAATTCTGCCTCCTGAATGGAGAAGGACAGAACAGAACTCAGTAACTAGTTGGAAATTAGAGGTCAGAGAGTCTCAAGGTCATTTGTAATAACCAAAAATAAGGCAAAGCTCAGTTCATTTTCTTCATGAAGTCTTCCCTAATTACCCTCTAGTCCTCACTGAAGTCTCCTTTCTCTCAGTTTTTAAAGTGCAAGATCTAGATTCCACAGTTTAACTACCATTTGGTCATTATTTTCGCTTATTACTTTTGGATTTTTTCCCTGAGTAATATGTTTCTTCCCCTCACCCTATTAGACTATAAACTCCTTGAGGAGGAGAAATGACTTTTTATACATGTTTGTAGACTCCACTAGCACTTTGTCTTAGCATTTATCACTGGGCTTTGAATCTAGGCAGATTTTAGTAACTTGACTGAACAATGGAATGAGTATTTCATTACTTAACATTCATTCCTCTCAAAGAGAAGAAAAATGCTCTACAGTTTTGTGTATTCATTACAGCTCCCAATAGACTAAGTTTCTTGCTATTTTTTTCTTTACTGAGGAAGACATAATGAACTCTCAACGAACCAGAAATTCTATGCCATCTATAGGATAATGGTAATGAACTCTCAGAAAAATAACATGGAGGCTCTGGATAATCAAAGAAAATTATGGACAATATGGATTAGTGTTGTGTTTTTGAAATGTTTGAAAATTGGACATCTCTATAAGATGGGACCTTTCTATCTATATTAAGCACTAGATCTAGCCCGTGCTTTGTTTGGTCAGGTCTAGGTAGGAGCATCCCATTCTTTGACACCAAGCTGATCATTTCAGAGGGTGGTAGACATTGTTCCATAAAACTTCAGATGGGGATTTATGGACCAACATGCCAAGATTCTTATTTCTACCTGAGAAATAGAGAAAGGAAATTCATAAAGGGGCTCAACACCCACTGTGGAAACCAGGGCCATCAGTGGAGATTGGCTGCTTATGTCTCACTGGTCACAGGAATTAGGACCATAAATAATAAATATTTTGAAATTTGCAGACATTTTATGTATGTCATTTTGCAATCTTGTGATGTAGATATTATTATCCCCATTTTACTGATAAAGAAAGTGAGAAGTTTATGTAATTTGCTCAGAGTCACAAAGCCAGTTAGTATCTGAGGCAGACTTTGAACTCAGGTCTTCCTCACTCCAAGTCCAACAGTCCAACCACTGTGCCCCCAGATGCCTAGTGAGGTCTTGGCCCCCAGACTAGACAATAAGCAAAGCCACATATTGTTGAAGTACATGGCTACCTGATGGTTGAATGTGAGTGGTGTCTAAGACTCCTCTTTACCCAGAAGGTCTCTCCTTCCAACCCATTCCATATTACCTTCCTTTCACCCCTCCTACTTAGAATAAAATTTAAAACTTAGATTATTAAAGTTTGGAGGGACCTTTAAGCTTGTCTAGTTTAATCATCTCATGTTGCAGTTGCGAGTAGAAGTGGCTTCTCAAAACCATATAGTGGGGGGCAGCTAGGTGGCGCAGTGGATAGAGCACTGGTCCTGGAGTCAGGAGGACCTGAGTTCAAATCCAGCCTCAGACACTTAACACTTACTAGCTGTGTGATCCTAGGCAAGTCACTTAACCCCAATTGCCTCACCAAAAAAAAAAAAATTAATACACACACACACACACACACACACACACACACATAGTGAATTAAGGAATTAGAACCCAGGTTTCCCAGTTCCCAAGGTAGTACTCATTCCATTATCCCATACTGCCTCATTGCATGATTTGAAGGTTTTGCATGTCAATGTTGTTGTTCAGTTGTTTCAGTTGTGTCCAACTCTTGAGTCTTCATGACTGCATTTGAGGTTTTCTTGGCAAAGATGCTGGAGTGGTTTGCCATTTTGTTCTCCAGTTAATTTTACAGATGAGGAAACAGAGGCAAACAGGGTTAAGTGCTTTGTCCAGCATCACATAGCTAAGTGTCTGAGGCCAGATTTGAACTCAGGAAGATGAGTCTTCCTGACTCCAGGCCCAGTACTCTATCCACTACACCATCTAGCTGCCCCCAAGTCAATTTTACATGCATTTATTAAGCATGCACTATGTACAAAGCACTATACTAAGAAACTAGGGGTTATATGGAACTGGACCTGTGATTTTATAGGGAATTTTCTTTTTTTTTAATTAATAAAGTATTTTATTTTTTTTCTGTTACATGTAAAGATAATTCTCAACTTTTGTTTATACAAGCTTTACAATCTCAGATTTTTCTCCTTCCCTCCCCTCCCTCCCCCCTCCCCTAGACAGCAGGTAATCTGATATAGGCTATATATATTATGTGTATTATGTGTATATATGTGTATATATGTATGTGTTATTATGTGTATATATATATATATATATACATAATAACATTAAACATATTTCTGCATTAGTCATGTTATAAGAGAAAAAATCAGAGCAATGATGAAAAACCTCAAAATAGAAAAAACAACAGCATCAAAAACAAAAGAAATAGTATGGTTCATTCAGCATCTATACTCTGCAGTTCTTTTTTTTTCTTTCTTGATTTGGAGATCCTCTTCCATCACAAGTTCCCTGGAACTCTTCTGTACCATTGCATTGGTGAGAAGAATATAGTCCATCACAGTAGATCAACACTCAATGTGATGATACTGTGTACAATGTTCTTCTGGTTCTGCTCATCTCACTCATCATCAGCTCACGAAAGACCCTCCAGGTTTCTCTGAACTCCTCCTGCTCATCATTTCTTATAGCACAATAGTATTCATTTGTATTCATATACCACAACTTGTCCAGTCATTCCCCAATTGATGGGCACCCCCTCAACTTCCAATTCCTTGCCACCACATAAAGAGCAGCTATAAATATTTTTTGTACATGTGGGTCCCTTTCCCCTTTCCATGATTTCTTTGGGAAAAAGACCCAAAAGTGGTATTGCTGGGTCAAAGGGTATGCACAGCTTTATCGCCCTTTGGCATAATTCCAAATTGCTCTCCAGAATGGTTGGATCAGTTCACAGCTCCACCAACAATGGATTAATGTTCCAATTTTTCATAGGGAATTTTCAATGAGGAAACTCTTGCCTACCAATGCAGATCAGAACCTTACCTGACACTTACACTCTTAGAATATTTCTTGGGATACTGAAAGGTAAGCAACTTGCCCAGGGATACAAAACCAATAGTCAGAAGCCAAGCTTGGCTCCAAGTCTTCCTGACACCAAGGCTGGGTCTTTATTGGCTATGCCATACTCTCTTTTGGGAACCAAGGCTCCAATGACAAATGAAACAGTGCATGAACTTGAGTAAATAATTCCTCTTTTAGGATGTAGGATAAGGTTTGGGGTTATAGAAAAAGATATCAATTGGGGAATGGCTAAGCAAGTTGTGGTATATGAATGTAATGAAATACCATTGTGCTGTAAGAAATGATAAGCAGGCAAATTTCAGAAAAAACCTGGAAAGACATGAACTGATGCTGAGTGAAATGAGCAGAACCAGAACACTGTACACAATATCAACAACATTGTGTGATGATCAACTGTGATATACTTAACTCTTCTCAGCAATACAATGATCCAAGATAATTCCAAAGAACTCATGATGGAAAATGCTCTCCACATCCAGAAAAAAGAACTGTGGAATCTGGATGTAGATTGAACCATACTGTTTCTACTATTTTTGTTTGTTTGTTTTCTTTTTTGAGGTTTTCCCCTTTTCTTATGTTTCTTCTTTCACAATATGACTAATGCAGAAATATGTTTATTGTTATTGTACATATATAACCTATATCAGATTGCTTTCTGTCTTGGGGAGGAGGGAGGGAGGGAGGAAAATTTGGAACTAGAAATTATATAAAAACAAAATGTCCCCAATTGCCTCACAAAAAAAAGATATTGATGGAAAACTATCTCTACATGTAACTAGAAAATAATAAAATACTTTTTTGTTTGTTTTGGGGTTTTTTTTTGCAGGGCAATGAGAGTCAAGTGACTTGCCCAGGGTCACACAGCCAGCAAGTGTCAAGTGTCTGAGGCTGGATTTGAACTCAGGTCCTCCTGAATCCAAGACCAGTGCTTTATCCACTGCACCACCTAGCTGCCCCAAAAATACTTTTATGATTTAAAAAAAAAAGAAAATGATAGGAAGATGGGATCTTCATCTCTTTTTTTGAGATGTCAATACAAGGCAGAACCATACTGCCTCTGTCCAATTCATTATTCCCGCCCACCCCCTCTCCTAAGCTGGGCTGATACCAATGCTGCCTATATGGTCCTTGAGTGTAGCCACATTTATTCATGGTGTTCCTCTTCCCTTTTCTGTGTGCTTGATCCATATCCTACTCAGCTTTGAGTTGTACTTTCTCCAAGAGAGGTTTCCCAATAAATCCAGTCCTTACTATTCCCTTCCTGACCTCCCTGCAGAACCATATATTTTAGAACTATTATTTTCTGGGAACTCACAAAAACCTCCAAATAATGCCACAGGAAAATTCCCAGAGCAGCAAAACCCACAAAAGAACGTGCTGAGATCATTTTCCAGCCAAAGACAGCTTAGAAGGTTGACAGGAGGGGGCTGCTGTACCAGAGCAGAAGTAGAACCCAACCCCACAGTCCTGCTGACACAGATCCAGTCCCAGGCAGGCCAAGCCAGGAAAGAGACCCCCAAAGCCTCTGAATCAGCTGCAGCACCAGTGTCATCCAGAACTAAGCTCACAGTCTGGTGAGAGGGCTGAATGGTTGGTAGGGGGGAGATTATAGGGGTCTCTGCTGGTGCTGAGGCAGAACTTGGGTGTTTCACCCCTGCTGGGAACCAGAATTATTATTTTCTATTATTCTTCAATTATTTTATGAGTGTGTAAGCCTTATCTCTCTAACATTGATTATAAACTTCTCAAAGAGAAGAAAAATTATCTACACTACTTGTGTATTCATTATAGCTTCCAATAGACTAAGTTTCTTCAAAAACAAAGGACAAGAGGGCAGCTAGGTGGCATAGTGGATAAAGCACTGGCCCTGTTTTTAGTGAGGCAATTGGGGTTAAGTGACTTGCCCAGGGTCACACAGCTAGTGTTAAGTGTCTGAGGCTGTATTTGAACTCAAGTACTCCTGACTCCAGGCCCGGTGCTCTATCCACTGCGCCACCTAGCTGCCCCAACATCATGTTTTTAAAAAAATTAAATTAGTGAGAGAGAGAGGAGAGATGGATAATGCAACAAATAAGAACAAAGAAAGCCACACAATTACCAGTCATAAATGTCCCTTTTGTCCCTGCAGGAAAGGCCAGTCAATTTATACTGTGTCTACTTTGTGCAGGGTACTATGCTAAGTGCTGGGGAGTAAAAGAAAGGCAAAATGTATCTGCCCTCCAGATCACATTTGAATGAGCATACAACACGTTGGTAAAGAGCATCATACAATATTCATACAGGCTAGATGATTGCCAGGTAACATGAGAGGGGAAGCGTCTAGAAGTGGGAAGGACTGGGAAATACCTTCTATATAAGGTGGGAGTTGAGCTAGGTCTTGAAGAAAGCTAGAGGCAGAGGTGAAGCAGCAACTCATTCCAGGCTCGGGGACAGCCAATAGAAAGGCATGGATGTGAGATGGAGTGCCTTGTCTGAAGAACAGCAAGACTAATGTGCCTAGATCATTAAGGGAGCAGAGAGGAGAAAAGTATAAGATTAGACGGGCAAAGAGCCAGGTTTGGGAGAGCATTAAATACCAAAGGACTTTATATTTGATTCCAAAGGAATCCAGATTCAAACCCAGGTTTTTGTGACTCCAGGCCCAGGAGTGACTCCAGGCTCTAATGAGCCACCTAACTGCCTGGATATATTTAGTATAACCTCCCTATAGGACATCCAGTAAAGAAATCTCAAATTGTCCTCTTTGTCCCTTATAAATCATAGAACCCTAATTTCCCTTCCCTGCCTCCTTTGGGAGTCAGCCCCTGATCCCATCTAGTCAAATCCTTGGCTTATACCATAAGCCAGGTTACTAAAGGTATTATCAGTTCTACTTTTACAGATGAGGGAACTGGGGTTCAAAGGCAAAATGACTTGTCCAGGGTTACACCACTAAGTGTCATAGTCTGCTTTTGAACCCAGATCTCTACTGGTGCCTCTCAATCAAGATGTACCAAGGGTAGGGGGGCAGCTAGGTGGCGCAGTAGATAGAGCACCGGCCCTGCAGTCAGGAGTACCTGAGTTCAAATCCGGCCTCAGACACTTAACACTTACTAGCTGTATGAACCTGGGCAAGTCACTTAACCCCAATTGCCTCACTAAAAAAAAAACCAAAAAAAACCCCAGAAGATCTAAGGCTTCACAGCAACTACATCAGGAGACACCGAGGCAATTGATAGGGTGGACCCGAGGCTGCCATATGATTTTTGGAACTATCTGGTTCATGCTGGTCACTGGTTCAGCTCTCTAAAAGTCTGCCTTTCTCCATGACCCTGTCTGCAAAAGGTGCTTCATAGCAGGCCCTGTTCTTCTTCTTCAGACTCAGCTTTTCACTGACCGGACCATAGAGATGGCAGCAGGCACTGACCATGACAGGTGAAGGGGCAGCTGTCCCCTTTGCCATGTGCTGCCTCTGAATAAGCACCAGGTTCACCCCATTGTCCAATGTGGCAGAGGAAGAGTTCCTGCAAGACACCAAGAGCCTGGGAAGGCCACATGGAACAGGCCCATTGTTTGTACCATGCTACCCGCTTCTCAAGGAATCTTGGGCATAAGTCAACAACTTCCCACAACCAACAAGAGTGGGTGATACTGCACAAGTAACTTCAGAGTTTCCTGAGGGACGTTTGATGGGTGCCACTGGAGGATTGGGAATTGAGTTGTCAAGATTGGAGGATATGAGCTTTCTGGGAGGTGGGATGCTGGAGGAAGGTCATCAGAGCTTGTTGCCTAAGTTCTTGCTTGGCCGAGTAGAGGAATGTAGTTTTATAGAACCAGAATTATGAAAATTCAATTTTTCTTGCAATGAGTAAGCCAGTCCTAGCTTTCATCTACCTGTAAGACAAAGGAGCTTTATTCCTTTTCGGGGGGGGGGGAGGGGGATAATCTCATTCCAACCATCATAAGCTCTATCAGATCCTAATAGAAGATTCTAGTTTCACCTAAAATTAGTCATGAAGGACTCTATGTATGATTGTATGATTCACCTATTGGGTAAACTGGACTACAGAACGTTAGTGTTTTAAAGAACCTCAGAAGTAATCTACCCTTACCACCATTTTAGAGAGGGAGCTGAGGTGAAATGATACATTTAATCCCTGTATAAGATTACTTTTGTGGGGCTGATCCTATTCCAAAATGGCTACCTAAAGAAACAAAGGCCACTGTTGTCACAAATCTCCCCCTTATTTAGGCTCTGGATGGCTCCAGTTCTTTTGGAACTGGTTTTTCTTAGACAGAGGGCAGGCATCATGAGCACCAATAACACCTGGTCTTTCCCAGAATCCAAAACTACCAAACCAATAACACAGGATGGAATTTCCTGTAGCTGACTCCAATAGAATTCAGCCCTTGTTCTGAATCAAACACAAGCCATCATGATTCTAACTTGTGTCCTCTGTAATCTTTCCTGTGGATTCAGCATGGCATTAACACAGTGTCAAACTCAAACAGAAATGGAGGACACTAAACCATGTAAGGATGCCTGTGGAACATTAACTTAGAAAATCACATATTAACATTATCTATGTTTTACTGTATTTTTATTTTGTTAAATATTTCCGAATTACATTTTAATCTGGTTCTGGCTCCACTTGGAAGTAAGAGCCAGAATGCATGTGTGACATCTCCGGCATAGAAGGGTAAGTGCTGGACTTCAAATTCAGCCCACATTCCAGCTGTGAGATCAAGAACAAATCACTTAACTACTTGTGAGCATCCATTTCCTCATCTGTAGAATGGATAGCGAGGTGACCTCAGAGACAGGAAGACCTGGGTACAAGTCATATTTCTAACAAACACAAACCAGCTGTGTGACTAGACAACTAAGACAGATGAAATCAGTGGGAGTTATCTATTCGAATGAAATTACAGTCCCTCCCCTTATCTTTAAAGTAGGAATAATTCTTAAAATTCTGCCCCAACAAAGCTGTGAGGAAGGCCTTCTCCAAATTTCAGTACCATACAATTGCACTGTTATTTCCTTTCTTCAAGAGCATGATCCTGCACAGTGGGGCAGGGAGCAGCCACACACTGTGACCATTTAGCACCACATTGTCTTTCTCGCTCTGGCTCCCAGGTGCCCATTTGTTTTTCTTATCCCCATGGAGTTAAAGAGGAAAAGACAGACATCAGCTGGGTGTCCTATTGACTGTAAAGTGGCAGCTGTGTTTGCATGTGGAGTACCAACTTTTATTCTTAGTTGGAAAAGAAATCATTCTTCTGTTTTAGTCTTTAATCCAAAAAGAAAAACAAAACACCCTCAAATCTAACAGATGTGTGGTCACTGGACAGCAGTTGGGAATCCAGCATCGATGGCCAATAAAATACAGCTAAGTGGTTGTGCTGTGTGAGGAACCAGGGGCCAGCCCAGAGCTCCACAGGACCCCAGTCCCCCTCCCATCCTATCTCCCCAGCAGTGAGGGAAAGGAAGGAAGAGGCAGCAGGAACTCTCAGTGATCAATCAGAACAATTCAGTAGTCCCGATGGGAGCTCCCCATTGGTGGTTTGTGATTCCCCTATTGGACCTGGAAACCCTACTGGGATGAAAAGCCTACTATGGAGAGAGAGAGCTCGAGAACGGGTTCTTCTCTTCACCTGTGTTGTTTGGGAAATCTGACACATGTAAAAAACAAGTATGAACAACTTGAGGAAATATGGGAAGATCCATGAGGCGAGAGTGAAATGAACAAAACCAGAAGTGTACATGCATCGACTGCAACAAGACAAAAAAAGGAGAAAGAGCACAGGGAAAGAACAAAGCCGAAGAGGGTAGAATTTCCAACAGACCTAAAAAGGAGAATGGAGGGAGAGTTTTTATTTGTTTGTCACTGGTTAGGCGTGATTTTTGCTCTTCACCCCTCCAGTCACAGGGTGGTCTGGGGGCCTTTCAGGATTCCTGGGGCAGTAAGAGGGGGCTCAGAAAGGACAGGAAAGGGCTTAAGGGGCACAAATTTGCTCCAGGTACCAAAGTGGCATAACACAGAGAGGCAGCAGTCATGTCTCCTAGGAGATGAGGAGTCTCACTGAAGGGATGGCAGGAGGTGGAAAGCCTCAGCACATCACACTGAGACTCCCGTAACCATTCTCACAGCAGTCATCCATGAAAGAGAAACACGCACTGACGGCACGAACACAGATTCCAATACAGTTCTTAGCACCCCCCCCTCCCCGCCATGTGAAAGCTGCTTGGCACACACAGCTCCATAAGAGCCAGTGGCCCGAGCGAGCTGCTGGCCAGCAACAAGTCCACTTCAGCAGGATGGTCAGCAGCCTGTGGGGGCCTAAGCAGAGTCTCGAAGGGGGCAGGGAAGGGGCTCAGTTCTGATGTCTGGTTACAGGTTCCGGATCCCCTGGCACCACCACTCCCACGTGAGCCAAGTGTCCACAATGTGCAGATCCCTGAGCCACACCAGCTCCTTTTCAGTCTCTCCTCATCTTCCTATTGACCGAGTTTCCCAGAAGCACACTCGGGCGACTCTGGGGTTTTCTAGGCTTTCCTTCTTGGGCACACTCCCCCCCCCCTCCCCCTCCCCCCTCCCCCCCTCCCGGTTCCTTTTTTGGCTTGTAGATGATAACAGTCAATCAGATGTCACTCTGGGGATGTGGGTGGGGCCAGGCACTGATGAGCAGCAGCAGGAAAGGCTACTTCTTGACTATCTGGATGACATCCTCATGCTCCATCGTATGTGTCAATCCCACTCTCTGAGGGCTATATTTGGTGCTGGTTCCCTTGAAGAGGGGAAGGAAGAGGGAAACGTTAAGTAGTCAGCATTCCTTTGGGGAGGAAGGAAATTCTTAAGCCAGAAGGCCCGGAGGACTTACCCACACTAAAGCATACTTAAACTGGCTGGCGAGTGTTCGGTGGATCCGGTGGCACTGAGGGAAGAGAAAAGGGCTTAGACTGCAGGATGTTCCCAGCCAAAGACCTACATCCACTAATTGCACACTTCTTTTACTCTCCACCCCTGCCTGGTGCTCAGAGATGGCATTCCTTACAAGGGGGAGAGTGAGACCTGGTAACCTAGTACACCACTTCAGCCTCTTAAAAGTAAGGAGTGCTATGGCGGCAAAGGACCCCAAAGGCCCCCAAAGGCCATCTACCCTACACAGCGCCACACTGGTCATTATCTGTCGCTTGTTATTTGTGACTTTCATGGGTCTGGCTGTTCTTCACCCCTGGACAATAGCAGGGTGGTTTCCTGGACTTTCAGGACACTTGGTGCAATAGGAGGAGGTTTGGAAACAACAGGGAAGGCCTCAAAGGGTAGAAATTTACTCCAGGTACCAAGATGGTCTCACATGGAGACCCAGGAGCCCCATCTCCTAAGATTGTGAAGAGTCTCAATTTATAGGATGGCAGAGGAGGGGAAGAGCCCCAACATTGTTCTCAAACCTGTCATCCACAAAAGAAATGCCTGCTGATGTCTCGAGGAAGTCCAAACTTCTTTAGGAAGGCTTCCCTGATCATGGACAAGTCCTCCTTGAACTACAAACTCCTTTTCTTCTGTACTATGGACTTGCACCATAGTCCTGAGGTATCCTGTATCATTTAACACTACTGTCTTACTTGTAATTGAATGAGAGAGAGAAAGAGAGAGAGAGCGCTCGCCCATATGTGTGTGTGTGTGTGTGTGTGTGTGTGTGTACACACGCATGCCCTGTCTCTTAAACCAATTACAAATCCTATAAAGTAGGCATCATGCCTTCCATTTCTCTGGCTCTTATACACAGGCACATCATGGCTCATCAGCAAATATCCGTTCAGCAGATGACTCTGGGGTAAGTCAGGGGATCCAGATTCCAGGACCATTCCTTACATGACCTTGGGGTCTCAATTCACCTAATAGCCCTTCCCTGTCTCTATCTCACAAGGATATTTTGAAAATGAGATTTACAGGAGCAGCTAGGTGGCGCAGTGGATAGACCACTGGCCCTGGAGTCAGGAGGACCTGAGTTCAAATCTGGCCTCAGACACCTGACACTTAACTAGCTGTGTGACCCTGGGCAAGTCACTTAAACCCAATTGCCTCATACACACACACACACACACACAAAAGAAGAAGAAAGAAAGGAAGAAAGAAAAGAGAATAGAAAAGAAGATTTACAGACGTGAAAAATGCTAAGTTCTCTATGAGAAAATTGCCATGCCACCCCATTCCCCTTTTCTGCAGTTAGCTTGCTAAAAACCTTTGTGTTTTCAGATACAGCTCAACCTATTTATCCTACCAAAATCTCTGGGGTTTCTTCTGCAAGTTTCAGTCAAGGCCAAAAGAAAGCTCTACAAGGACAACCCTGGGTACCTTTTCTATGTAATGGCTCCCAAGAGTCAAAATATAAAAATATCACACCACTTCAAATGCATTGAGGGCACAGAAATTTGTTTCTTCATTTACCATGGAAATATGTCATCATTACATAAAATCTTTAAAAAATATTTGTTTCTGTATTCTATGTTTAAAAAAAAAAGAGTAAATAAATCTTCCCGATATCACAGCACTATTAGAAAATTAGCCCCAATTCCACAAGGCCAGTGGAGACCAAGGGTGAGGATGGATGGCAAGAAGCCATGTGTTGCTACTCAAAAGTGCCCAGATAACATCACATGCAGGAATTAAGTCACATTGTAAATGTCACTGTCTGGAGAGAAGGATTTCTTTTTTTTTTTTTTTTTTGGTGGGGCAATGGGGGTTAAGTGACTTGCCCAAGGTCACACAGCTAGTAAGTGTCAAGTGTCTGAGGCCGGATTTGAACTCAGGAACTCCTGAATCCAGGGCCGGTGCTTTATCCACTGCGACACCTAGCCGCCCCCAAGAAGGATTTCTTAATAGTTTGTGGCTTTGCTTTCCTGGGAAGCACACACTGAAGTTTCAGAGAGAGGTCTGAAAAGCCCAAAGTGAGGCATTTGGGGGCAATCTTATGAGAGACTGAGCTGATGAAACAGCTGAAATGGGCAAAGCAACAAGGAACTTGCCTGCCTTGGTAGGAGCACTACCTAGTAGAAAAGGAGGCAAGGCCCCTGACCAAGGATAAAGATGTTAACTGAGGGAATTGTGAGAATTGTGTGAACCAAACTGACTCCCCATCTTGTGCCTCAATTCTGGATCTATCTCAGTTCTCTTTCTATTGACTTATGGGTCTAGTCCAATTTCTGACTTGTGAGAATTATGGGAACTGGGGGCAGCTAGATGGCGCAATGGATAGAGCACCGGCCCTGGAGTCAGGAGTACCTGAGTTCAAATCTGGCCTCAGACACTAAACACTTACTAGCTGTGTGACCCTGGGCAAGTCACTTAACCCCAACTGCCTCACTAAAAAAAAAAAAAAAGAGAGAGAGAATTATGGGAACTGTGAGAAAACTTTACTGCATTGTTTGAACCTAAGCCCATGTGACGGGGAAGCTGGACCACCGCTACATGTTGCTTAGAGATCCTTAACTAAGGACCTAGATTATGACTGATGCAAGAAGTTTTCTCACAATTATAGATCTTAAGCAACCCATATATGTCTTATCTGAAAACTGGCCCCATACTGATCAACAGTTACTGTTTCCTTTTTCCTCTGACTGAATACAGACACCTTGAAAGAGGGGGGTAGTAGTGGGATACCTCTTTTTTTTTTTTTGGTGAGGCAATTGGGGTTAAGTGACTTGCCCAGGGTCACACAGCTAGTGTTTTAATTTTTTTGTCTTAAATTTTTTTTTTATCTTTTTTCTGACTTCAGGGAATTACACCCATTTGCTCTCCCCCTCCCAACTTGTAAAGTCCCTACTTTTTCCTCCAATTAGATTATCTAATCTCATATCCTGGTTTGTATCCTGTTCATTGTTTTCTTCCTTTTTTTAAAAAATTTATTTAATTTATTTTTTAGTGAGGCAATTGGGGTTAAGTGACTTGCCCAGGGTCACACAGCTAGTTAAGTGTTAAGTGTCTAAGGCCGGATTTGAACCCAGGTCCTCCTGACTCCAGGGCCGGTGCTCTATCCACTGTGCCACCTAGCTGCCCCCATTGTTTTCTTTTAATGCATACAAATCTGTATCCCTCTTTATCTAGGGTCTAGTGCCAAGCTGAGGAGGCCTGATCCTAATCTGTTATGTAATAATTGGCATGCACTGTTTAATAAATAGAAGTGGGAAGAGGCTCGAACTTTTATTTCCTCAGATATTTCAGGTTCCACCCACCACGTCACAAAATACAAGTCATCTCTTCTGGCCCAGGACAAGAATAGATAAGATGACCATAATGTGGGTTAGTGCAAAGGTACTCCGAGGGCCAGAAGAGCTGCCACATGTGAGAACTGAGTCACTGCCTGAAGACAATTCTGAGTGAAGAGTTAGTTCCCTGGCAATTTGATCAGATATTAAACAATCATCTCTCCTCCTTTACTTACCACATGCTCTACGGAAGCTCCTTTCCGGAGAATAATGGCATCTGTAAAGTCTGGTCTTTCTACAAGAGGAATGAGAGGAAGAGCGAGGGGAAAAGAGTTAAAAGCCATCAGCCTTTCAACAGATCTTTATTTAAAAAAAAAAAATAGCTCACACTTATCCTGTCTAGTCGTCCTCGAAAAACGTCAAAGAACTATTCCCAAGGGGCTATGGGGCTATGTGTACCCTTTGACTCAGTAATGCCACTACTAGGTCTGTATCCTAAAGAGATCATAGAAAAGGGAAAAGGACCCACATGTACAAAAATATTTATAGTAGCTCTCTTTGTGGAGGCAAAGAACTGGAAATCAAGGGGATGCCCATCAATGGGGGAATGGGTGAACAAAGTTGTGGTATATGAATGTAATGGAATTCTATTGTGCTATAAGAAATGATGAGCAGGCAGATTTCAGAAAAATCTGGAAAGAATTAAGTGGACTGATGCTGAGTGAAGTGAGCAGAACCAGGAGAACATTGTACACAGTAACAGAAACACTGTGGGATGATCAACTGTGATGGACTTAGCTCTTCTCAGCAGTGCGATGATCCAAGACAATTCCAAAGAACTCATGATGGTAATGGTTCTCCACATCCAGAAAAAGGAACCGTGGTTTCTGAATGCAGATTGAACCATACTGTTTCTACTTTTGTTTTTTTCTTTTTGGGGATTGTTCCCTTTTGTTCTGATTTTTCTTTCATAACATGACTAATGCAGAAATATGTTTAATGTGACTGTACATATATGACCTATATCAGATTGCTTTCTGTCTTGGGGAGTGGGGAGGGAAGGGAGGGAGAAAAATCTGGAACTAAAAATCTTATGAAAACAAATGGTGAAAATTATCTTTACATGTAACTGGAAAATAATAAAATACTTTTATGATTTAAAAGAAAAAAAAAGAAAAACTTCAAAGAAACAGACAACCATTCACCAGATACAAATAACTAATTTCCAGCTCTCGGAATTAGACTATCTCAGAGCTGGAGGGAGAGCTGAATTCATAGCTGAGCAAGAATCCCATCCCATCTCTAACAGAGTCATTCAATATTTGCTTAGCTATCTCCAGCAAGAAGAAAGCTACTACCTCATTCCAACTTGAAGAAAGCATTAACCATTAAGTTCTTCCTTACCCCAAGCCTCGACCTGCCTCTTTGAAATTTTCACACACTGTTTCTAGAACTAATAATTTCTCTTCCTCCATGAAAGTCCTGCAAAACCTCAAGACAGATCTCACTTCCTCCTTATGCCTTCTCATATCCATGATAAATTTCCTTCAACCAAATTTCAAATGACATGATTTTGAGGCCTTTTCCATACTGGAACCTAGTTTGTGGACACTTCCCGGTGTTTCAACCTATGTCCTGAACACAATCTTCCAGAGGTGGCCTGAGCAGAGCAGAGTGCAGCTGGGCTGCCCCTCTGCCAGTCCCAGACATTTCTCCTGTTACTGTTGCCTTAGGTGGCCCTGGCTTTCCAGAACATCATGTCATACTATGGACCCACACAGAGGCTTTGGGAAGTGAACTGCTGTCCCATTATGCCTCCTCCATCTTAAACTCATGAATTTGGCTTTTTGAACAGGAGTTTAAGAAGTAGTGCTTGCTCTCTAGACAGGTTATATCATTGGTGGAGGGAATGTAAACTGTCTTACATCGTATAGCCTTGCACAACTTCCTGGGAGCATGGAGAGATGAAGTAACCTGCCCAGGCTTACACAACTAGCATGTACATGGGCAGGACTTGAAGCCAGATTTCCTTGACTCTCGGACTTCCTCTATTATTTATTCCCATTAAATGTCATTTTAGACTCTGACATCCAGCCCCCTTTCTATCTGACATTGAACCACTCTTTGGTGGGTCTAGTCATTCAACTGGTTCTAGGTCTATCTTGAAAGAATCCACTACCCCTCAGCCCACTTCTCTCCACTCTGTCCACAAGGGAAACATGAGAGGTCTGGGCAAATGTTCTGTTACTATCCAGCACATGACACTATCACAGACATGACACTATGCCAACAGGCCTATGCCACCCTTTTGTATCCATCCTCTGCTACCTGTCCTTGCTTCTATCATCATCATAATGGTATTAGACATTTATGTGGCTCTTTAAAGTATACAAAGTACCTTACACGAATCCTATTATTTAAGTCAAACTAAAATATTATCATCCCCATTTTTGAGATGAGGAACTGCAACCCATAGAGGTTAAGTGACTTGCTCACAGTCACACAGCCAGTGTTAGAATTCAAATCCAAGTCTTCTATACATTTTGTTTTGGTTTTTGGTTTTTGGCAGGGTAATGAGGATTAAGTGACTTGCCCAGGGTCACACAGTTAGTAAGGGTCAAGTGTCTGATGCCAAATTTGAACTCAGGTCCTCCTGAATCCAGGACCTGTGCTTTATCTACTGTGCCACCTAGCTGCCCCCCTAAGGAAATATACTTTTACCAGGAGTTATTAGGGATGCTATATTATTCCTGGTCAGGAGCCTTTCAATCCTGTTGTATACTACTTCCAAGAAATCCCAATCCTTTTCTCGGGTGTCAACTTAATCAGCCCTTAATTTCCCAAATCTGCCTTTCTCTTCTGAAAAGCTAACTCTCCTTTGGCAGCAGCTATGAAAACAACCATGCCCCTAAGATCTTCAGTGTCTCACCCAAGATTTCATAATCTTTAGCAACACCTTCTAGACTGCTTTTGGCAGTATCATTTGTGCTGACACAAATTACTATATAGTGTATGGCAGTCATCTAGTTTGACAAATCTGGGGAGCTGACATTCCTTGCCCTCAAAACATCCTGAAGGAAAGCAACAGATTGCTGCTGACAGGTTAACAAATGGTTGTCTCAGTACCACTCAGCAGGGACCACCACACTTTGTGTTTTCCTTACGTAGGACACGAGGATCCTTCACATTATTCCTTGGAGGACGATCAGCTGCTCCCTCCTTAGAAGGGAAGTTCCTTCCCTATTTAAATAGTCCTTCTATCCTTTCTCCTGCGTGTCACATTTCCCTCTAACTCCTGACACAGGCTGGATTCCCCTCTGCCATTTCTTTTGTTTTCATACTAACACCCTTTTCTCCACCCCACTTTTTTTTTTTTTGGTGAGGCATTTGGGGTTAAGTGACTTACCCAGGGTCACACAGCTAGTAAGTGTCAAGGGTCTGAGGCTGGATTTGAACTCAGGTCCTCTATCCACTGCACCACCTAGCTGCCCCTCTCCTCACTTTCTTAATGAAAATTCCAAGCAGATGCTTCTGTTACCACTGCTTGCCTCTAATTCTCCTTTCACTTGTGGCTAAATCTTTTGCAATCTGGCTTCTGACCTCATTACTCAGCTGAAACGGCTTTCTCCAAAGTTATCAACAATCTCAACTGGCCAATCTAATGGTCTTTTCTCAGTCCTTACCTTTCTTGATTTCTCTACAGTACTTGATCCTGGCTATTCTCTTCTCTCTGGATTTACAGGACACTGCTCTTCCTGGGATCTCTTTCTACCTGTATGACCACTCTCTCTTGGTCCCTGCTGGATCATCCCCCACATCCTGCTCCCTAACAGCAGGTTGATCCTAAGTTCTGCCTTGAGTTCCTGTCACTTGGTGACTTCACCAGCAAATTTTGTGTGCATGTATGTGTGTCTATCTGTATGTATGTATGTATGGCATAAATATACACATATATGCACACACATATATAAAATATATTTATTATGTCTGTTCCCCAACTACAATTCTTTAATGATCAGATTTAATGTTATTTGTGGATCACTTGGTGGTCCCCCCCCCGCCCCAATGTATACATTTCTGGAATATCTCCAACAACCTTGATTATAATGAGAGGAGACAAGGAGGGAGGAAATAAAGTCAGAGATTCAATTCTATCACTCTTGCCACCTCAAGCACTTACAACAGGACTGAATATGGCAGAAAAAATAAAACTTTTAAGACATTTGTGTTTACATGGCAAGCACTGAGTAGCTGCTGAGTCCAAATCTGGGAAGTCTCATCTTCTCCAGCCTATAAGGTCAGATACAAATACTCAAAAATGCAGCAACAGAGTCCCTGAGGCTGACAGGGTGACTCTGGCCTTCAAAATACGGCCAAAGACCATGAAGAGAAAACCCAATGAGCCAGAAAGTTAAAATTCTTATAGATTTAGTGGTTTATGACTCTGGGTTTAAGTTGGGAGGCAACATTACTATTATGAGTGTCACACAAGGAAATCTGATATAGGTGTGGACCAGAAAGCACTAAATGGGATAGTTTAAATTGCACTGTCCTTCATATATAAAAGTAACATTACTAGTCCTCAATACTAGCAGGATGAATTCTCTGAATTTTTTTTTAGTAGTGGCAATATTGTTGTTCTTCAGTTGGTCAGTCATGTCTGACTCTTTGTGACCCCGTGCACCATAGGACGCATTAATATAGTCCGTGGGGTTTTGGGGGCAAAAATACTGGAGTAGTTTGCTATCTCCTTCTGCAGTGGATTAAGGCAAAAAGAAGTGATTTGCCCAGGGTCTCACAGCTAGCAAGTGTCTGAGGTCGGATGTAAATTCAGGTCTTCCTGATTCCAGGCCCAGCACTCTAGCCACTAAACCATCTAGCTGCTTGTACAAGTGGCAATAGGGTAGGATTATTAGGATATCCGACCTAAGAACATACCCGAACTAAACAAAGGAGCTCCCCCATCCCCAGCACACACCCTAGTCCTCTTCAAAATAAAAATAACTTGAAGAAATACATGAAGTTAACTGGTCCCAAAGAAAATGTAGCTTTTCACTCAGGGGAAGGGCAGGGGGACAGTGTTAGTGTCATGTAGAGCAAAGTAGCTATAGGCACAGTGTGATACTGTCCAGGAAAGAGGAGGCCTGGTCCTCAACTTACGTCCTCTTTTTTTGGTGTAGATACACGTCAGGGCCAAGTACTCCCAAAGCATCTCCAGCAAGAAATCCAGATTGAGCTTCATCCCGCAGCTACAAAGACAAACCACACACATGAACTCACACCCCGAACCTGAAACTGTGTGAGGAGATAGTTAACTGCCGGGACAGATGGAAATGGGAACCTGAAAAGATGTCAAGGCCTCTTCAGAATGAGGATGGGGCAAGATGAAGATGCATAAGTCAAGAAACGGCAGGGGAGATTTTAATCAGTAACAATCTACAGCCCTTGAATGAGCACATACTGTACGGTATGAGACCAGTTGCAGAGTGTGAAGAAGATGTCATTATCCTTGAACAGTTTATTTTATACATAATTGTCTCAAGGGAGCCTGAAGGTGGGTCTCTAATGTAAACTGTGAATGTTAGAATAACTATTTCTCATCCCATCTCTCAGGGCCTTTTCTGCTCACTTCCAGCATTATGATCATGCTCTGAATGGCCAAGAATTCCAAGAAGTCTGACCTCCATGTAAGGGGTGGCATTATTTTCTCTTTACAAAACAAATATCACAATAGGACAGCAGAGGAAAATGACAAATGTTGTAGGGGATATGGGGAAAAGGAGACATTAATGCAGTCTTGGTGAAGTTGTAAACTGATTTAAACATTCTGTAGAGAAATTTGGAACTATGGCTAAAGGGCTATAAAATCATGCATACTCTTTGACCTAGTAATAACACTACTAGGTCAGTATCCAAAAAGAGATAAAAAAACAAAAAGTTTAATTTGAAATTGGGGAGATGTCCATCAATTGGGGAATGGCTGAACAAATTGTGGGATGAGGTTATGATGGAACACTATTGTGCTATAAGAAATAATGAGCAGGGGGCAGCTAGATGGCACAGTGGATAGAGCACTGGCCCTGGAGTCAGGAGGTCCTGAGTTCAAATTCGACCTCAGACACTTACCACTTACTAGCTGTGTGACATTGGGCAAGTCACTTAACCCCAATTGCCCCCAACACACACACACACACACACACACACACACACACAAAAGAAATAACGAGTAGGATGCTATCAAAAAAACCTGGAAAGAATTATATGAGCTGATGCAAAGTAAAATGTACTGTATACCAAGTAACAGCAATATTTTAAGATGATCAGCTGTGAATGACTTAGTTATTTTCATCAATACAATGATCCAAGACAACTCTGAAGAACTTATGAAAAATGCAATCCATCTCCAGAGAAAGAACTGATAGTATCTGAATATAGACTGAAACATAAGTTTTAGTTCCTTTTTCTTAAGTTGTTGGGTTTTTTTTTTGGTCTGTTTTATTTCAGAACCTGATTAATGTGGAAATGTTTTGCATGACTACACATGTATAACTTATACTGAATTGCTTTCGTTCTTAAGGGGAGGGAGGGAGGGAGGAAGAGAATTTGGAACACTAAGTTTTAAAAATCGACATTAAAAATTGTTTTTACATGTAATTTGGGAAAAAATTAAATTCTAAATAAATGGAGGAAAAAGAAAACAAAACAAATATCACAAGAAAATGGTCGCCAGGGTAGGGACATGATCTCCAGGCTCTTACCTGATAACAACACTGTTGGGCTTTCGTGCCAGGCGGTCAACTTCCTCCATTGAGATCTGATCAATTTTGTTATAAACCTGATTCCAAAAGGGGAAGGGAAAAGAAAGGGGAAAAGAGGGAGTCTTTAGGAAAAACAAATCCCATTTAAACAGAAATAGTCCTTAACTCATTCCTGGCCAACTGCTCATTTTCTAACTTGCCCAAGTCCATGGGGAATAAGTTTTTATACAGCATTTACTGGTCTAAGCACTTAAAAAACAACACCACCACCACACAAATATTATCTCATTTGATCCCTACAACAACCTTGGGAAGTAGCTGCTGTGATTATCCCTATTTCACAGATGAGGAAACTGAAGCAAATAGAGGTTAAGTAACTTGTACAGGGTCACACAGATAGCAAGTAGCTGAGGCTGGATTTGAATTCAGGTCTTCCAGACTCCAGGCCCAGCGTTCTATCCACTGTGCCACCTACCTTCTCCTAAGAGTGCTAGAGTTCTGCATCCCAGAAAGCACAACATTAGCACCTGAATACAGAACCTGCTGGGGCTAAAAGTCTCCCCAATGCTTCCAAAAGAAACATGCGCTTAAGTCCAGTGATCTGATTTCAAACCTTAAAACTCCAAATACAATTTTGGATGTTTCAGTGAAAAGGAAAGGGAGCATCAATGTCCTTGTCCTTTCCTAAGAGTCATCTTTTAAAAGGAAATTGCAGGTTAAGTACAGTTCTGTCCATTTCATTGAGACAAAAGGATGTCTATAATGGCCAATTTGAATGGGATCCCTCAGCTCTCGGTTTCACCCTATGGTCTCAGTGCGAAAGCCTCCACACCTGGAGTTCAGGTACCACTTACATACAAGCAGGGCATGTACACTCGGTTGCCAACAATCACATCAATAAACTCGTCTGGTGAACAGTCTTCTCGGAAGAGTACTTCAGCATTGAAGATTTCTGAGGTGGTCAAAATTAAGGTCGATGAACATGCCTTTTCTGATCGAGGAATTAGATGGCTCACAAATGAAAAATCAAAGAACCACTGAACTGGAAGGGATCTTAGAGGTCATCTAGTCTAACCAGATGGACATTTGGTCCTCCCCAGTGAGGAGTTCCTTGGCCTGAGTCTCAATGAACAATACAACAAACAGTATCCTTCTCCAACCTTTCCTTCTGTTCTCCTACTGCCAATATTGACTTGAATGCCCTCAGTGACAGGAAAGTCAAAACATTGGTGGCTGGCTCTAACTGTCACAGAGTTCTCTAACTTATTCTTTTTTGTTTGTTTGTTTGTTTTGGGGTTTTTTTGGTGAGGCAATTGGGATTAAGTGACTTGCCTAGTGTCACACAGCTAGTAAGTGGTAAGTGTCTGAGGCCGGATTTGAACTCAGGTCCTCCTGACTCCTGGGCCGGTGCTCTATCCACTGTACCACCTAGCTGCCCCTCTCTAACTTATTCTTATCTTGAAGTCATCCTCTCTCTTATATCTTCCCTGTGTCTTCCTATGTCTCCGCCTACATTTTCTCTCTAAATCTAATTCCTCTTTCACATGATAGTATTCTCTTTGCCAAAATATACATCCCAGGTTTATCCAAATGATCCCCATTAAAACAAAGTTAATGGGACTTTCACCAACTTGGTCTCCATCCTCTAGATAAGCTTTCTGTCCTTCTTAACATGTGGTCCCCAGAACTGAGTCTAACACTCTGAGAATACGATAAGCAATGGGAATTTACTAGATTACTAGCTTTAGTTGGGAAACACTACGCTTATGATAAATGTTTTGATAAATGAAATAAATCAACACATCGAGGATATCCCAAGTCTCAGTGCAGTTTTAGACCTACAAAAGCATTGAACTGCACTAAGACTTCTGGGACACTGATACAAAAGGTGTTTAAATAACCCAGGGATTCTGCCCTACAAATAAGTTACTGATTTCCAAGAAAAGCACTGGACACCCCGGATATGGGTAGACAAGCAGTCATCACTCTAGCTCCCAGCTGTCAATTCCTTCCTCCAGTCCTCAGAAATCACTTCTAAAATTGCCTTCTACCTCAGTCAGAGCAGCCTAGATTTAAGGAAGTCCCCATTCCTTGGATCTTTTGGGGAAAGGATACTGTACTCATGTAGGATGAGCTGCACCAGCTTTTCAGAGCACTGGCTCAGTGTGACTGTTGAATTGAAGGAGATCCCACCACCTTTCTTTGGCTGGGGGTTGAGAAGAAGAGAAAAAGGAAGACGTGTTTAGATACAGAGACTGTTCTTGGGAGAATTTCTATTCTCTTTTGGGCCCGTGCAAACAAACCCTGATTAGGCCCAGAGTTCTCACCTTGAAGTAGATATTGGGTCTGTGCTTGTTGAGCCGGATCCCCACAGATTCCAATTCCTTTTCCAACAGGGCCCTGTGCAGATACAGCAAACAAAATTACTCTTTGCGCCAGCAACTAAAGTCCCTTCTTTACATCTGAAAAGGAGAATGCCGCCATGCCGACCTTGGCCCTTCCTATATTACACAGCTCAATCAATCAACAAACATGTGGCCAGTGCCAGGCACTGTGCTCAGTGCTGGGTATACAAATACAAAGACAGGAATAATGCCAACTCTCAAGAAGCTTACCTTCTAACAACAGATACATATAAACAGAGACAATAAATAAACAAAGAATAAGTTCAAATAAATACAAGCAGGTAAAGCAGAATGGGTTCAAATACAGGTTTTGTCCTTAGGGTGTGGAAATTTATTTTGATTTGGGGACCCTACCTTTAGGCTGAGATTAGAAAGCCTTAGGCCCTCAGGGTCTCTTCTGTGTGGGAGGTGCTGGTGCCCCTCCTCCTCAGCTTCAGCTGAGCCAAAAAGCCCGGTGGGCTGTACAAGACGCCAGGTCAGACAGCAGGGGGAAAAAAGTCCCCAGCTCCCTCCGACCTGAGCGGAGCTATCTGAAAGATCCCGGAGAGCCTGTGCTGAAGCATGGGATGCTTGAGCGTGCCCTCAGCCCCAGCCGCAGCCCTGGCTGGCGGATTAGCTTGGTGTGTGGGTGCAAAAAGCCCTGAGATTTGAGTGGAGAGAAGAAAAGGTATATACAGACCTGGGGGTTAGACTCAGGGGGATTCTGACTAGAGAAGGGGGGAGAAGAGGTCAAGGGACGGCAGATGCACCATACGGCAAAGGTTGGAGAAGACAGACAGGGCTACAAGGACCCAGGAGAAGACGAGAAGGACTAGGAGCAGAGAAAAGAGAGGCCGAAGGTCGGTGAGAGAGAAACACAGGGGTTCAGCGGTGGCAGTAAGGAGAGGAAAGTTAGAAGCAGGGGGATTTACAAAGTGAAAGGGACTCAGAGTTAGAATAAAGGACTGAGTGCCCTAAGGCAAGGTGGCTAAGGCCCCTATTGTATTCAAGAAGTTCCAAAGAGACACAGTATCTAGAGACTCACCGCAATGCAGTCAGGTTGTACATTTTATTTCCCTGTATTCTTAATTTTCAATAGTATCTCATAAATAAACTCTGCTTTGATTATTTAGTCAAGAGGCTTCTTAATCTTTAGCTTATCAATTTGGGAGTGGAGCAGTGTGGTGGAACTTTATAAACGGCCCACATTAAATTAAATGCAGTCATATAGCCAAATAGTCTAAAGTCCATAGATTAGTCCTCCAGTCAGATTAGCCCCCCAAATCAGGTCCAGTCAATTCAAAATATTTTTACAAGGGGCACAGGGCTATTCCATTCAAATGTCAGCACCACCTCTCCCCCATTTAAAGGAGGATAAAACTCAAGTAAAAACCATGCCCTTTTTTTCTAGAGGAGCTCAGAGTTGGTCCTTGGCAGCTAAAAGCCAGGAAAACAGACCAATTTCATGGCTGTGGGTGAAGCTGGAATCCCTTGCCAATACATGCAACCTCAAATGAGAACACCTGTAGCCCAGAGGGGTAAAGAATCAATGCAACTGTTATCTGAGGCCTGGTTTCTGCCAGTCTTCAAGCAACAGCTTGGCCACGCTGGCCAACTCTCCATAGAAAGTGAATGGAGGCCCCGTGCCAAGCTCACTGAGCCCTGGGAGAAGTTCAACTCGAGCTCCTGTTCCAAGCTCCTTGGCCAGGGCTTCCTACAACAACATCCTTCTCCAACCTTTCCTTTTCCTCTTCTGCTGTAAACAACTCTGTACTCCTGAGTGCTCGACAGTGAGGCACATGTTGGCTGGATCTTCCTCAGTTTCCACTCCTGTACAATTATGTCATTGATCCAATCCAAGTGGAAAGGCAAGTTACCAACTGACAACTGAGAGCTAACCCTCCTGCTGACGAGGCATCCAAGACACCAGCTGGTCTACAGAAGGGTTAGCAGCAAGGGAAGGCTCTTCTGGCCAGACTTCCTTGAGGGGTGACATACAGCACAGCTGCTACTCAAAGTTGGAGAACTACTCAGCACATAAGCAGGCACCAGCAGGCAGCAGCACGACTTGGTGCCAAGCTGCTGTGGCCTTACCCAAACGCAGCCCATTCCCTCCCTCCCACACACTGACCTCTGCACTTCTCCCTTGGTGGCGTCCAGCATCATGATGACAACATCGGCCGTCCTAGCCACAGCAATCACCTGTCGGCCTCTGCCTTTCCCTGGGAGAAGCAGAACATGGAGTTATGTTCATCCCTTTTCCTAAAGGAGGGTGTCGGAGGTCATCCAACAACCTCGCCGCCTTTATCACTTGCAGCAGTGGATCCCTGCGGAGGCATATTGACTCCAAACCACAAATTAACATTTTGTGGTACTGTATTTGTCTTGATTCTGTCAAACACTTCCCAACTATATTTAATCTGGTTTGGGCCACACTCAGAAGTTTTGCAGGCTGGCGGCAAGTTTGACACCTGATCTACACAGTTGTTCTAGGGACACATTCAGAGAATCAGAGAATCTCAGAGTTGAAAGAGACTTTACAGAGGTATTGAGGCTCCCCAACATAACAGCTGGGGAATGGGGTTTTCATCAGGATATCGTGTGTGTGTGTGTGTGTGTGTGTACACACACACACATATTTGGGGGGGGGGGGTAATTGGGGTTAAGTGATTTGCCCAGGGTCACACAGCCAGTAAGTTTCAAGTGTCTGAGGGCAGATTTGAACTCGGGAACTCCTGACTTCAGGACCAGTAATCTATCCACTGCGCCACCTAGCTGCCCCAGGACATCAAATATTAAAAGTTGTAGGTAGACCTAGAAAGTAGAGGGTAAAAGGGGAAGAGAGAGACATACTAGCCAGTCTGGAAGCCAGAGTCAGTGATGGCTTAGTGCACACACAAAGTCCATCAAGCCTGACTGTACCATGGACTGCATTTTCTTTTTTCTATTCTTAAATCATTTTTATTTATTTAATGAAATATTCCCAATTACATGTAAAAATATTTTTTAAATAATCATTAAATTTTTGAGCTCCTAATTCTCTTCTTCTCTCCCCTGGAAGAACTGCTCCTTGAGCAATTTGACATCAATTATATATGTGAAGCATGGAATTTTTTTTTTAAATATTTTTAGTGAAACTTTATTTTAGACCTGATGTCTGAAAATTAGTCACAGAAGAAAAATGAGACAGGTGCTTATTTTTTGAATAATGTTATTTTTTGTCCTACTCAATTTTTTTAAAGATCCATTTTATATCCCAGAGTACCTTTTTCAGAGATCTACATGAGAGCGAGGCACAATTTTTTTTTTGGTATTCTCTCTGTCCTACTCAGGTGTATAAAATCTGGCTTTGCCTCATTTAAATCTGGCAGTTTATGAAATAGGGTTAGTGATTGGAGTAATTTTTCTACCTTTTAAGCAGTATGAAAACAATGATAACATATAATATTCAATAGTCCTTTAAGGTTTAGTTTAAATCTGACCTGAGACACTTATATAGTGCATGACCCTGAGCAAGATGGACTATACATTTCTAACTGAAGGGGAACTTTTAATTGGTAATCCTTTCTACCAGAGGGAACACTCAGATGGCTTACATCTAAAGGAGCAGCTCTGATAAATAAACAGGGTTTTGTTGTTGTTGTTGTTGTTGTTTTTCTGAGGCAATGAGGGTCAAGTGACTTGCCCAAGATCACACAGCTAGTTAAGTGTCAAGTGTCTGAGGCTGGATTTCAACTCAGGTCCTTCTGAATCCAGGACCGGTGCTTTATCCACTACTTCACCACCTAGCTGCCCCTAAACAGGTATTTTCTGAGAGAAGTACATCTCTGCTAAAAACATTACCTGGAGAAGATAATGGGAACATAATGCATTAAGTCTACCCTTTTCCCATCTCTGCAATCTAATCTTAGTAACTGCAAGGACATAATATACTGGAATTAAAGAATGACATCATAGCTTATGGTATTTGATAATAACTATCATGAAGAACTATTCTCCAGAGCTGCACCACCATTAATGGGTCCAAATTTTCTTACAACACTAATGAATTTCCAACATCTCAGACCTAGGTCATAACTACTAACCAACTTTGGTGAATAGCACAAAAATGGAGAAAGAGAGGCACTGAATGGCAATCTCATCAATTTCCCCACCCCCTCCAAAGCTACTGTGAGAAAGAGCCTGGCCTGGGCACTTCTACTCCCCTTCTTGACCTTTACCACGCACCTGCCTCAGTGACCACAAATAAGAATTGCATCAATTTTCCTACCTTGTGCAGCGCCTTCAATGATTCCAGGAAGATCTAAGAGCTGAATATTGGCTCCTTTGTACTAGGGCAGAAGAATGAAAGGGATAAGAGGCTCTGCTTGAAAGCTTGAAAAATCCTTCCTTAATATGAACAAAGCCTTAAGTCTTAAACACAGGCCTAAAGAGCACTTAAGTATAGGGTATTCCACATAAATTTCCCAAAATGCTTCTGCAGGTTCAGAACGTGCTCAATAGAAGCTTTTAGAATTTCATATTGTTGAAAGTTTAGTGTTGCTATTTCAAGGACCAAACCCTATCGATCCCAATCCCAGGCTGAGAAGTACTTTATTTATAGACTCTCTTTGAAAAGCTAGTCTAGTATGGGCATAAAAAGAAAAGTGTTCCAAAGCTTCCAACTTGGGACAAGAGGTCTCTAGTTCGATTTTACACTCATTTAAAGGTCGCCACACATGCTAACATCTTTTTACAGTCATGTCTTCATGGGAGAGTCAAGACATGATGATGGTGGTGGTGGTGACGGTGATGATGATAGCTAACATGTATATAGCAACTCCTATGTGCCTGGCATTGTGCTCCCCATATCGCGTGGAATAAACAGGTGATTTGGACAGACTGCAATACAGGCTGAGGATCTAAAATACTTTTTGAAAAACTTTTTCATAAAAAAACCACATTTTTACTGGGACTAATTGAGATCTACTAGAGATGGGGGAAGAGTGCTCTTATTACTCTGCCAGACCTCCGTGCAATGAGTTAGAATTCCTAGAAGCAGTGAGGGCAAGTAGTCTCTTGGAGCTGTATTCTAAAACTTTAACCCAGTACTCATACAGGCCACAGAAGCTACTAGAAACTCCATAAGGCCTCAAAATTACAGGGCAAGGCAACTTCAAGACAACTAAGCCCAACCTCAACAAAAGGACAAATGCTAGACTAGCAAATGCATACCCACACACTCTCCTTTTTTTGCCCCCTCCCTTCCCCACCAGAATTCAGACTTACTTCGATGACACCTGGGATACATGTCAGAGTGGTGAATTCATAGGATGCAGCTTCACTGGCAGTAGATGTCATTAAACTCAGGAAGGTAGACTGAAAAGATGAGAGCATCCCATTCAGAAGATAAAATCTCCAACTCCCACACTTTCAATCCCTCTATGTTTATTGGCCAACAGCCTCAAAAGTAAAAAAAACACCCTGCTACAAAGTAGACTGAAGAAGGGGGGGTGGGGGAGAGGCAGGAAGGTAAGGAAGGAAAGTGCAGAGAGTGAAGGACAGGAGGAAAGTAAAACTATAATTTCACTCATTTGACCCCAAGTGATAACACACCCACGTGAAATTCATCATCCCATTTTCTGACTTTTTAAGAGAAGAAAATTGTAACTCGGAAGTCACAATTCCCCTTTCCTTCCCCCACACCCACTTTAAAAATAATTTCACAGTCACTGTTGAAGGCAAAGCCAGACACACTAATGCACTATTGGTGGAGCTATGAATTAATCAGTCCAACCATTCTGGAAAGCAATTGATAATTATGCTAATAACATGACAAAAATGCCCATACTCTTTGACCCAGAGATTCCACTAATAGGAATATACCCCAAGGAGATCAATGATAAACAACTTATATACAAAAATATTTAAAGTAGCACTTTTTGCAGTAGCAAATAACAAACCAAAACAGATGTCCATCAATTGGAGAACAGTAAACAGATTGTGGTACATGCAGTAATAAAGTAATATTCTTGCACTATAAGGAACAATGAATATGATGAATATAGAGAAACACTACTACTATAAAGTGAAGTAAGTATGGACTAACAAAAATGTAAATGAAAAGGAAAAAACTAAATAATCAAAAGTGAATACTATGAAATTCAAAGAAGAGATAAGAAAAAGCACCTCCTCACCTTCTTGGCAGGGGAGAGGGAAAAGCTGGAATAGAGGGCTATAGTACAGAACACTGTACATAATGTCACACTTTTTTGAAGTATTGTTTAGTTTTGCTTTATTTTTTCCACCTAATTTTTATTCTTTATCATAAGGGATGGCAATCTGGGAAGGGGAAGGCCTACAGTAGGAAATAAAGGTAATGTAAAAAAAAGACAGCAACAAAATACTTAACATAACTCCAGTGTATTGTTCTTTCATATGCATTTTGTTATTAATTCATCAAATTCTATTAAGGACCATTTGTATTTTAGTAGGAAACGCATTCATCTATGAATTAAGTATCGTAAATATATTGCTATATGTAGCTCAATCATTCCATTTACATGGGATTATGACTTCAGTTTTCCTTTACTTCTGTTAAAATTGTTTTACAATTCTCTTTATATTAAATTCCACAAACATTTATGATGCCCTTGCAAGGTGCTATACTAGAACAATGACAACAAAATAATTACTGGCCTTTAGGATCTGGGGGGACACAACTTGGCCACAGCCAACACCTAGTGGGGAGAAGGAAGAACATTCCAAGCATGGGAGATGATGTTATGTGTATATGTAAAGGCAGGAGAGAGAATGTCATGTTTGGGGAACAACTAATAGTGCATTTTAGTGGGAAAACAGGCTGCCCAAAAGGAAGTAACATGAGCCAACAAACGAAAGATAGGCTGGGCCAGATTGTGTGGCCCTTAAATGCCGAGTTACAAAGTTGCATTTTATCATAGAGTCAATGCAGAATTTTTGACTAGGAGAGTAAAATGACCAGACCAGTGCCTTAGGAAGATTACTTTGGTAGTTGCGTAGATGAAGGCCTGAATTGGAAGCAGGAGGAGGGGAGGAAGATACTTCTTTTTGCAAAGAAGATGCATATTATGCATGTGTTGGTGGGTTAATGCCTAAGTATTCCACACATTTTTTTTGTCACTGATGTCACTGACATTTGTCTTCCTGTCAATTTCTGCAGGTTTCTGTTAGTCACATGTAGAAATGCTGTTGGTTTTGGGGGGTTTATCTCATATCCTAATATTTGTTAATTTTGTTAATTATTATCCTAATTAATCTTTTTATTGAATTGATTGTACTTTCTAAGTATGCCTTCAAATTATCTGCAAAAAGTATTTTAATTTCTTTGCCAATGCTTCTTTTCTTAATTAATTTTCTTACCTTATTGCTAAAGCTAGCATTTCTAAATTCACCTCTCATTTCTAAAAAGTACTTTACATAGAAATGGTGACAGTAGACAGCGATGTCAGTTTTAACATGAATAAACATAAAATAAAACATACAGGGATATAGAAAAGGAGACTGCAATTTATTATAGAAAATTCCCTGATCAATCACAGAATTTTAGCGCTACAAGGAACCTTGGAAACCAGACTCCTCACTTAACAGATTGGGCCAATGTACTGTCATAGCCAAAGAGATCAGCTACAGTGGTCTGCAAATTACTTGGGACAGTGATTTTGATATAGTCTTATTCTGTGATAAGCAATGACCATTGTTAAGTTGTTTTACCCATGTTCAACTACTTCTCTGCCACTTCGGTGACAGATTTCATGACATCCATAAATGTTTTGCTGCTCTCTGTTGCTGTGTTTTTAATTTTATGGTTTTTAAGAATGAATCTTACTCTAAGGAAATATACAAAGGCTGTAGCTCTTAAAAAGCACATTTAAACTGAAGAAAAAACACTTGTCATAGGAAAGACAATACAAAGACAAAAGACAAAGAAAGACCCAGAAGAGAAAGTTTTTGACATCAAAGTTCTTAGAACTGTGAAATGGTTCAATACCAGAAACTAATCTGATTTTATCAGTGGACACAACATTAAAGAGACATTACAGCGGTTTGGCCACTGCACTCTAAGAACCCTGTGGGACCTTTCCATGTGAACTGAGGATGAAACTTTCCACATGTTCTGTCCCCCCCACCCTCCTTAGAATGTGAGTTCCTTGAGGGCAGGGACCAGTTTACTTTTCTATCTGTATCTCTGGCATTCAACATGGTGCTCTGTACAAAATGTTTTATTCACTCATTCATTCATATACTAAAAAATTAATTGTTCCACATTTACCAAAATTCCCAAATGGAGACAGATGACTGCAAAATAATCTTGTATTATACTATATGTCATAGGATGTTAAGAAATAAATCCAAGATACGGAGATAAACATGATTCAGTGGCCTTGGAAACTGATTAAACACTATTCAAAACCAATAGGCTTCCAAAAAACCCAAAAAACCAATGGGTTGTCATCAAAGGTAGACTTGAAAAAACTTTCTGTTCCTCAACACATGATTAATACCCAATGTGATACGTGTGGTTTCATAATGAATAATTAAAGAATGCCTGTCAAAATCTTGAACTCAATACCAAATCATCTTAAACAAGCAAATGCAGCAAAATTAGAACATGTAACACATTAGAAATTTTTTTAACTGTAAAAAGTCATAAAGTATATTGTATAAATAAAAAATTCTTGTACTTTGTTCAGCATTGTAATTGGAGTATATCATCAAAGAGGGTTGCGAAAACAAACCACCCAATATTCTGCCCTCATGATCAAAGATGACTGATGCACCTACACTTGAATTCTGTGCTCCATAAAATGGAATTAATTAAATGATCAGAAGGACAAGAGGGGTTGCCTTATGAGAGCAGACTAAAAAAGATTAGGGATTATAATCTGAAAATAGCAAGACTTGAGAAAGGTCAGACTAAAAACTACTAAAATAATGAATGGCATAGACAAGGTGACCACAGACTTTTTTTCTGCTTTTTTTGTTTTTTAAGTGAGGTAATTGGGGTTGTGACTTGCCCAGGGTCACACAGCTAGTAAGTGTTTAAGTGTCTGAGGCTGGATTTGAACTCAGGTACTCCTGACTCCAGGGCCAGTGCTCTATCCACTGCACCACCTAGCTGCTCCGACCACAGACTTTTTTTTAAACCAAATCCTAAAAACTTAGGACCATATCAAACCCTCTGATATTTGAGTGAAATAAGCTAAGGACGAATAAAATAAAATAAAAACTAATTCATATGGCAGGCAAACTTATGGGGCTTGTTACTCCAAGATACAGCAAACAAAAAATCTAAATGGATTAAGAGTGTTTAGACAAGCTAGGTGGCACAGTGGATAGAGCACCTGCCCTGGATTCAAGGACCTGAGTTCAAATCCGGCCTCAGACACTTAACACTTAGTAGCTTGTGACCCTGAGCAAGTCACTTAACCCCAATTGCCTCACCAAAAAAAAAAAAGAGTGTTTAGACAAACTGGTGAGTCCACAGCTACAAGAAAAGTTGGGGTATAGCTAACGTTTAAGGCTGAGAACACAGAATAGGTGAATGAGAGTTAGAAAGAACAGTAAAGATAAAGCCAACATCTTTGTTTTGTAAATGGGGAGACTGAGGCTCAGGGAGGTGAACTGCATAAAGTGACACTGCTAGTAAGTGGCAGAACTTAGCCTGAACCTTAAGTCTTTTAACTATGGTCAGTTCTTTCTCCCTACATTGTAGCAAACCAAACAGAGCTCTCATGTATTCCTAAACATTCTTTTGACAAAAAATTATGGTGTAACTGGACTATGGATCTGACCCAGTAAGATGGATAGGAAGTGCAAGGACCCCAGTGCTTCATACTGTAGAGAGGAATTTAGGCAACAATTAAAACTATTTTAACAATTTAGTATTGAAAATAGGGTATGTGAGGAAAGACTAAAAAAGTTTAAAGGGCCAAGAAATTACCATATTAGGAATAGTTGAAGGAACTCAAGATGTTTAGTCTAAAGAAAAGAAGATGAACAGAATCACAGCATTTCAAAGTTGGAAGGATGACTAAAGTTCAGAAAAACAACAAAAGGTGATTCAAAAATTGAGTTTGTAAAAGTCTCAGAACCCATTAACAAATTTTTGTGCATCCACCATGCACAAAAGTCTATGGGTAATATAAAGAGGTGCTAAAGACAAGAGAAAGGATGGAAAAGAATTTGTCTTTTGTCTGGAAAAGAGAAAGGTGAAAGCTGCTAAGGCTCTTCAAATATAAACAATTTTCGTGAGAAGACTGATCTGACATTGTTCACGTCTGCAAAGGGCTGACCAAGGAAAAATTAAATGAGCATTAATTAAGCACCTACTACGTGCCAGAAACTGTAGGAGGTGCTAGGAATACAAAAATAAAAACTAAGCAGCCCTTCCTCTAAAGAGGTTTACATTCAATTAGGTGAAACAGCAGAGACACGTGTAAGTAAATGGCACAAAGTAAATACAAAGCAGTTGGAGGTGGAGAGGCACAGCTAAGCAATCAGTAAAGGCCTCATGTAGCTGTGCTGCTTAAGCTGAGCTGTGAAGAAGCTAAGGATTCTTTTTTCTTTTTTTGAGCCAATCAGGGTTGAGTGACTTGCCCAGAGTCACATAGCTAGTAAGCGTCTGAGACAAGATTTGAACTCTGATCCTCCTGATTCCAGGGCCAATGCTCAATCCACTCTGCAACCTAGCTGCCCCTAAGCTAGGGATTCTTACTGGAGGGAGGGAAGAAGTAAATTCCAAGCATGGGAGAACTGCCTGTGAAAAGGCATTGAGGATGGAGATTGTCAATAGTGAAGTAGATTGGCTTTGCTGGACTATGGAGTATGTGAATCAGAGTCAGTGTCACTGGTCTGGAAAGCAGGTTGAAGTTGGATTGGAAAGGGCTTTAAAAGTCAGTCAGAGAGGCAGCTAGGTGGCATAGTGGATAGAGCATCAGCCCTGGAGTCAGGAGGACCTGAGTTCAAATCCGGCCTCAGACACTTAACACTTAACTAGCTGCGTGACTCTGGGCAAGTCACTTAACCCCAATAGCCTCACCCTAGATAAATGAATGAATGAATGAATAAATAAAGCCAATCAGAAGAGTTTTCCCCCTGAGAAAAGAGTGAGCAGCTAGAGCTTTATGAATGGGAGTAGGGAAGGAAGGGATACCATGATCAAAACTGCGTTTTGGAAGATCCACTTTGGCAGCCGTGTGAAGGATAGGTTTGGAGGGGAGAGACTTGAGGTTGGGAGACCAATTATCAATCAATCAACAAGTATTTATTAAAAGCCCAATTAATGTGACAAGCACTGTGTTGAACAGGAAGGATACTGAAAGAAAAGTGAAGGAGGAGTTTCTGCCAGAGAGAGACAGAGACTTAGAGAGAGAGAAAAAAGAGAGAATGTGTGTGTGTGGTGTGTGGTATGGGTGTGTGTGTGTGTGTGTGTGTGTGTGTGTGTGTATTACTAGCTCTGTGACCATGGCCAAGGGTCTGCCCTGTCTGCTTCAGTTTCTTCACTTTTAAAATAAGGAGAGTAACAGCACCTATCTCCCAGGGTTGTTATGAGGATAAAATGAGATGATGTCTGTAAAGCGCTGTGCAAATCTTCATGTGCTATACAAATGCTAGTTATTTTTATTGTGTATATAGAGAAGACATACAAAATTAATACAATGGGGGGTGCTGCTAGGTGGCGCAGTGGATAGAGCACCAGCCCTGGATTCAGGAGTACCTGAGTTCAAATCTGGCTTCAGACACTTGACACTTACTAGCTGCGTGACCCTGGGCAAGTCACTTAACCCCCATTGCCCCCGCAAAAATAAATAAATAAATAATTTAGCACTTATGTAATACCATCAGTCTTTAAAAAAAATTAATACAATAGTTTTGGGAATGAGGACACTAGCAGCTGTGGGAAGAGAGGAAAGCAGGAAAGGCAGAAAGAGGAACTTGGACCAAGTATTACAGGAAAACAAGGATTCCAAGAGTCATAGTTGGGGAGAAGGGAGAAAAGAGTGTCTCGGCATGGTGAGGAGTTGGTGTGAAGCCAGGGATGGGAGAGAATCATCTTATGTGGAACACCAAGTAGGTCAGCAAGGCTGGACCTTAGACTAATGGGTGAGAAGACTGGCAAGGTAGGAAGGGGAGACAAGTTGTGAAGAGCTTTAAATGCCAGAAGATTTTATAGTTGATCCTCCAAGTAATAAGGAGCTACTGCTATTTATTGAGAAGGCTGGGTGACAATGTCAGACCTTTGCCACAGGAACATCTTAGGCTGCCTTGTGGAGGATGGAGTGGGGTGGGGAAAGACTTAAAGCCAGGAGACCAATTAGAAAGTTGATGAGGGGCTGAGTCAGAGTGGTAGCTGTGTCAGTGGACAGAAGGGGATGATACTGTATACTGTATAGATACTGTAGAGGTAGAAACAAGATCTGGCGAATGACTGCACATGTGGAATAAAGAGTTACATTTGACACCAAGGTTGTAAAACTGGGCAATGAAGTAGACTAAAAGGACAGTGGTACCTTTGACAGTAATAGGCAGGTTCAAAAGCGGGGTGGGTGTGGGGGCAATGATGAACTGTTTGGGATGCCCTTGGGACAACACTGAGTTTGAGATGCCCTTGGGACAACCAGGTTGAAATTAGGATTAAAAACACACAAATGTAATTAACTTTTATGTAAACAAACCCAATATGGCTCATCTTAAGCAATCAATCAACAAGCATTTAAGCACCTGCACTGTGCCAGGCACCAGGGATACAGAAAGAAAAATGAAACAGTTGTTGTCTTCAAGGAACTTATATTCTTTCCAGGGATACAATATGTATATAAAGACATACAGACTATGTAAAAATAAATGCCCTGGTAATGGGGGGAAGGCAGGAGAGGGAAAGGGATTAGGAGCTGGGAGGATCAGGGAAGCTTCATGTAGAAGGCGGTGTTCAACCTGAGTCTTAAAAGAAGCTAAAAGGTGGAGGTGAGGAGGGATTCCAGGTATGGGGATAGTCAGTACAAAGGCAGGAAATGGAGTGCCATGAGACAGGAAATGGAGATGCCATGTGAACGAGACAGCAAGAAAGCCAACTTGGCTGGACCACAGAGTAGGGGAAGGGAAGAAATGTATAATTTTTTAGGTAAGAAAGGTAGGATTAGAGAGGGTGGAGACTTGAGGCAGGGTGACCAATTAGGATGCTATTTGATAACAGTCCAGGCAAGAGGTGATGAGGGTTGGAAGCAAATAACTTCAATCACTGACCTTACCCACAGAAGGAAAGCCAATCAGTGCCACTCGGGCATCTCCAGATTTCATCACATCGAAGCCTTCTCCTTTGGTGGAGGCAGATTTGGAGGGTTCCAAGAGCTGTGCTCTGTACTTGGCAAGTTTTGCTTTCAGCAAACCAAGATGGTACTCAGTGGCTAAACAGCACAAAACCAGACACTGAAGATCAATACCCACGTAATCAAAGATATGCAGGTAAGACATAAATGAATGTCATGAAGCATTGACTGGGAATATCTAAAGTGAATAGCCATGATGTCCAAAGCATCTCAAATGTCTTTGAGGAGCTATAATTATCTCTATGGGAATAACAGGTTCAAATAGTACCTTTTGGTTTCATCCAAAATACAAGTGAAAAGGAAAAGAACAAACCCAACTGTTAAGTACATTCTAGTTTACTCAAACAGCAGCACCAGACTCCCCACTGCAAGTGGTATTTTCTTTCAGCAAGAACTATTTAGTACCTATGCCAAAGGACCCTTCTTCCCTTTCTATCCCCAGGCCAAAAACTTCTACTGTAGATGAATGCAAAATAACTTTGGGGTAGTATCTACTCCTTCCTAAAGACTCAGGACTTCAAGCTTTTTTTTATGACCAGGTAGGCAGTACTATTATTAAACACGGGGCCAACAATCAGGGAAAACCCAAACTTTAAATGGCTCCTTTCCTTTATCAGAAAATCTAAACTCCTCCACTTGCTTGACAAGGTCTTTGATAACCCGGCCTTAAACTTAAAATCTGGCCTGAACCTTATTTACCACATCTTCCCTCTCCTCTCACAGGGATGGCATCCTCACTGTCCACACTGGAAAAGCTGATCAGAACCATTCTCTCAAACAGGTCAAGCTCATTCTTGCCTCTATGCTTTCTCTCACTTCTCAGATATACTTCTGAGGAGGTGTCACCTCCTACAGGGAACCTTTTTGACTGTTATTAATTCTGTTTGGTCTGTCATTCTACTTACAAACTACCACAGGTTCATTCAATGTTGTTTCGTGTGGATTATTATTATTATTATTATTATTTTTGTCTCCACTGGCTAAGCTCCTCCAGGGTGGGGAACACATCTTATATTTCAGTGCTTCTCACTCTTGCAAAGTAGAATAGCCTATTATATGTGGCAGGGTGAATGTCTGCTGAATGATTAATTGGGGATGGGGTAGGATATTATACACTTCTACCCTCTAATTCCTCCTAAGATTATAGATTTAGAGTTGGAAGGGCCTTTGAGCCACCATCCAGCCCAATTCTGTCTGTCTGTCTCTCTTACAGATGAGGACCCTGAAGCCTCAAGGAAAAGTGACTTGCCCAAGGTCACACGAATGTTGGACGTCATTTAGTCCAATTTTACAGGGGAGGAAACTGAGGACAGGAGAGATGATACCAAGGTCACAATGGTAATAAGTGACAAGTCCGGGATTTGATATTATTAGGTCCTGTGACTCTAAATTCAACACTCTTTCCCACAAAGTAAACAGCTGAGGCGGGATTTGAACCCAAGTCCTCGGGCCTCCAATCATCCCGTGCTCTTTTCGCCGGCACCCACTGGTTCTGCGGATCCCATCTTTCCCATAAGGCGCCCCCGTATTCAAAGAATCCGGAGTGTCCGTGGGGACCTCGAAGCCGAGAGAGTCGGGGGCCGCACCCGCCCCTCCCCGCCCCCAGTCACCTCGGCCCGGCCGCGCTCCTCCCGTACCGCCCCGCCCATTTCACAGATTGGGAAACCGAGTCAAGCGGGGAGCCACAAGCCTGCAGCACAGGGGCGGGAGGCAGGGGGTGTCCCGCGATCCCCAGGCCCGACGCTCACCCTTGTTTTTCTGGGTGCGGGCGATCTCCTTCTCGATCTCCGAGATCTTCTCCAGGATGCCCATGGCGGCGGCGGCGGCGGCGACTGCAGAGGCAGGGGCAACAAGCGACGATGGCAAAGGAAAGGCTGCAAGTGAGCGCCGGATGCCGGCGGCCGGAAGCCAACCCCAAAGAACTCCCCCCACGCCCCGCCCTCTCCGCACACGCCACCGCCTCTCCGGGTGCTCCCGGCAGCGGCGCTCGGGCAGCCGACGCACAGCGCCACACCCTGCATTCCGGGTTCCGGCCTCTGGGAGTGTCCCGGGCCGGCCTGCAGGAGATATATATAGGCCTCCCTCACCTTCTTTCCCAGGAACTCTGCGGGAGGCCCGTTAAGGCCGACGCCTTCCCCGGGCTCCCCTTCGGGCTTTCCCAGCCTTCCTTACGAAAAGCCCCGACCTCCAAAGCGAGGTCCGCCGACCCTCTCGTCTTACACGGGAGAAAATTGAGGCCCGGAGAGGGGACGCACAAAGGGCACAGTGCTTGTAGCTTGGGCTTTGAATGTTGGCTCCAGCACAGGCAGCCACGTGTCGCCCTGCAGAGAGTACTGGATTTGGGAAGGAGGAGGCCTGAGTTCGAATCCTGTTCGAGGCATTTTTCTGATCCTAGGCATCTTGGTGGTGCGGGGTTAAAGTGCTGTGAGTTAGAGTCAGGAAGACCTCAGTTCGAATCTTCCTCAGACGATGTCCTAACTGTGTGACCCTGGGCAGGTCAACCTTTCTCCTCAGTTTCCCCATCTTAAAAAATGAGGATAATAATAGCACCTACCTCGTAGGATTGGTGTAAGGTCTAAATGAGATAACATTAAAGGGTTTACAAACCTTAAGATGCTGTCCAAAAGTTAGGTATTGTTATTTTCCTTATTTCATCCTCATTTTTTTCCTTTGTAAAATGGGGTTAAGTACTTGAAATCGACCTCACCGAGTAGGGTGGTTGTGAGGAAGCTGTTGTGTCAAGTCATCAAAAAGCATTTATTAATCCCTTACTGTGTGCCAAACACTAGGGTGGTGACAGCACGCAAGCTACTGGACCACTAAAATAATCAGAGAAATGCCCGGAACAGGATTTGAACCCAGGACTCCCTGACTTCCAAGTCCAGCATTCTGTGCCTCGTGCCACGTAGCTGCCTAGGCTCCAGCCAAAATTCAAAGCCCTGTCTCCAAGAAAGAAAAAAGAGGAGGGGGGGGGGGCGGTCCTACCTTAAGGAGCTCACTTTCTTGTGGGTGAAACAACATGTAAATAACTAGATTGAAGATCCATACAGAATAGATGAGAGGTAATCTCAGAGGGGAAGGCTCTAGTAGGGGGGAAGGAAGGAGAATTTCCTAAAGGAAGTGAGATTTGAGTTAAGACTTAAAGCCAGGAAGATTAAGAGTGGAGTGGGGGTGGGGGGGGGGCGGGGAGGGGGGCAGCTAGATGGCAGTGGATAGAGCACCGGCCCCGGAGTCAGGAGGACCTGAGTTCAAATCCGACCTCAGACACTTAACACTTAACACTTACTGGCTGTGTGACCCTGGGCAAGTCACTTAACCCCAATTGCCTCACCAAAAAAAAAAGAGGGGCTGGGCGACATTTCAGTCATGGGACACAGCTAGGGCAAAGACAGAGAGATGGGAGATGGAGTATAGTCCTCTACCAAACTGTCAAGTAGGCCAATACTTAGAACCTAGATCTTTAGTTACATTTCCATTCAAACTTCCCTGTGTCTAATATCTTCCTTGGAGAAGGAAATGGCAAACCGCTCTAGTATCCATGCTAGGAAAACTCCATGGACAGCACTGGCAGTGTGCTAGATGGTCCATGGAATCCTGGATAACAGTAATACTTTGAATGCTTTGTAGGAAGAGGAAAATGCCAAAGAAACTATTGACTTCACCTTTCCCCACCCCTACTTAGGCCTGTCCCTGGCTCTGGAGGATGTAAAATCATAGAATATTTATTAGACGTGCAGGAGGCAGCTAGGTGGTACAGTGGAAAAAGCACCGGCCCTGGATTCAGGAGTACCTGAGTTCAAATCTGGCCCCAGACACTTGACACTAGCTGTGTGACCCTGGGCAAGTCACTTAACCCCCACTGCCCCCCCCCCCAAAAAAGTGCAAAGAACCTAAAAAATGATCTAGTTCAACTTGTCTTTATTTTTCAGATGTGGACACAGGATTAGAGGAATTAAATTACTTATCCAAGGTCAACCACGCCAGCTGATGTGGTGTTTTGAGCCTAAAGTGCAGGTTTCCTGACTTTCTTGCTCCTTAGTTAGTCAGCCACCCAGATGTTAACACACAGTCTCATATGTCAAGTATTCTACAAATTAAAATCTGCTCCCCCCCCAAAAAAAACCCCACCTGTCAATAATTTTCCCTTTACAGGATTCCCAAGAGTCCTCCAAAGCGAGGTCTCCTTTGCAATCTGTTATATTAGGAGGACTCCTTGAGAGATGCCCCAGAGCAGGTTCCAAAGAGGCAGTATTTAAGAAGGGATTTTGATAAAAAATAATAAGGATGAAAGCTGGATGTTGTGAAGAAGTAGGGCTCACTGTGTCCCCTCTATAAACAATTTTTACTCTATATCTGGACCATGCATATCCATACTTATCTATTCTTTGCATGGAGTGACACAAATTTCTACACAAGGTCTTTCCTTACTTCCTAATTATATAGGCAGCATAGAATAGCAGAAAAGCCCCCCCAAAATGTATTGGGGAAATAGTTAACAAAATAAATAAAAAGTAATAAAGCATAATAAAAACAAGGGGGCAGCTAGGTGGCACAGTGCATAAAGCACTGGCCCTGGATTCAGAAGGACCTGAGTTCAAGTCCAACCTCAGACACTTGACACTTACTAAGCTGTGTGATCCTGGGCAAGTCACTTAACCCTCACTGCCCCACCAAAAAAGAAAAATGCAAAACACTGCTGGATTTCAGGAATACAGAGATGAACAATTCCATAGGCCTTGAGGAGTTTGCATTTCAGAACGAATGGAATCTGAATACAAATCAAAGCATATTTTTTCACTTTATTTTTCTTGTTTGCTTGGGTTTGGGGTTTTTGTGGGGGGCGGGGTTAGAGTTTTCTTTTACAACATGACTAATATGGAAATATATCAAATTGCTTGTCTTCTCAATGAGATGGGAGGGGAAAGAAGAAGGGAGGGAGAGAATTTGGAAATAATTTTTTTTAAAGAGTTAAAAATTTTACATGTAATTGGGGAAAATAAAATATTAAATAATCAAGGAGTTTACATTTCTATAGGAGGGGACAGATAAGTATAAAATGATATAGAATGTGATGGGGCAAAAGATTTGGGCAAAGTAGTCTAGGAAAAATGAGGAAGTAGAATTCATTTTTAGCTGGGAGTATCAGGGAAGGCTTCATGAAGAGTGGCACTTGAGCTAGACCTTAAAGAAAAAAAATTATTTCAATAGGTAGAGAATGAAGTCCAGGACTGCAATCCAGGGATGAGATGAGCCTGCTTGAGTCTGGAGAGGCAGGAAAATATGTAAATTGATTAGCCTAGTCTTCGTGGAATGTAGAGTATAGGAAGGAAATCAATATGAAATAAAAGTAGGCTGGAACAAGATTGGGGTAAAAACTGTGTGCTAGTCTAATTTTATTTCATCCTATCAGATTTTGAGCAGGGCCCATCTGTAGGTTAGAAAGATGGTTTTGATAGTATGATGCATTCCTGGTAGAGGGGAGCTTGGAGGGTAGAGGGTAGAGGGTAGAGCAGTTTGCAGTCCATTATATTAGGTAAAGCAAAGATTGTGATGGCCTGACTTTAGGTGGTGGCTTCCATATGAGTGAAGGAAATGGAGAAATCCCAGAAATGCCTAGAACAAAAATCAATAATAGCATTTGGGGGAGGAGGGAAGAAGCAAAGAAAACCTAACCATTTATCCTGGGTGTCTAATTGAATGATGAGGGCAAATACTATATGTCCAGGCTTCAATTTGGGGTAAGTTTTGTTTTCTTTTCAAGTTTTTCTTGCTTTGTCAGCAAGATGCTTTTTCACAACCATATGCACAAATGTGGAAAACTCAAATATTTTAGGCTACTGTTGATTTCAGAATAGTACCGAAGAACAGCTCCGTGACCAAGCAACTTATTTCTTTGATGCCATCTAAACAATGACTACTTTCAACCAAAACAATTTAGCCACTTCAATACCTATTAAATAATAAAATAGCTAGCATTTATGCAGTGCTTTTTAAGATTTGTAAAGTGCTGTGAAAATGTCATTTTATTCTCACCACAACCCTGTAAGGAAGGTGCTATTATTTGTTTTACAAATGAGAAAAACTGAGGCAGGAGTTATGACTTGCCCAGGGTCACACAGCATCAAAGGAAGGATTTTTTTTTTTTTTTTTAGTGAGGCAATTGGGGTTAAGTGACTTGCCCAGGGTCACACAGCTAGTAAGTGTTAAGTGTCTGAGGCCATATTTGAACTCAAGTACTCCTGACTCCAGGGCTGGTGCTCTATCCACTGCGCCACCTAGCTGCCCCCAGAGGAAGGATTTGAACTCAGATCTTCTTGACTCCAGGTCAGGTTCAGCTGGACCTCCAGAGCTAAAAATGAATTCTGCTCCAAGTCGGAATCATAGATTACTATGCTTACTAGCTATGTGACCTGGGCAGCCACTTCACTTAACCTGAGCCTATTTCCTAGTATTAAACAAAGTTATCAGAAGTGAGAACTAGAACATTGTGCACAGTGACTGTAATATTGTTCAATGAAGAACTGATGGAGGAGGCTAAAAGGGTTAACAGATAACCTAAGATTTTATCAATAGTAGCCAAAAGGGTTAACAGAGAAACTAAGGTTTGTGTTCTTATCAACAGTATTGTAACCAAGAGGGTTCGAGTCCCTATCAACCCTTACTATCAACAAAGACAGTAACCAGGGACCATTAACCACTAATAGCCATTAATCTTCCTAGATGACAGGGCACCTAGAAACCAGATCTCAAGTAAAGAGATATCATAAACACAGAGACCCTCTGGGTCTGACAAGTTTAAACATGTCTTTATGATCATGCACAGAAAGGATCAAATGTGTTCTTAGGTTCACCTTATGATGTGTAAACCCCAAAAACACACCTCCAGGGAAAAAAGATACCTGCTTCGGGGGTTGTTTTAGGACCCCAGGAAGTCCAAATTAGGATGACCTCCCATGAACCTCCCACAAGGAGATTAAGATAATGAGGAGATAACCTACTTTTTCTCACTATAAATATAACCATGTTAATGGTGTCTCCCTGTGGTCATCACAGTATTTCAATAAAACTTGGGAAACTGAGTCACTGAGTCTTGTAATTCTTTTGGGATGCCTCACGATCATTTAAATCCACCCCTACTACATTAGAACTGTGAATGACTAGGGGCAGCTAGGTGGCGAAGTGGATAGAGCACCGGCCCTGGAGTCAGGAGGACCTGAGTTCAAATCCAACCTCAGACACTTAACACTTACTAGCTGTGTGACCCTGGGCAAGTCACTTAACCCCAATTGCCTCACTAAAAAAAAAAAAGAACTGTGAATGACTGAACTATTTTCAGCAATGATCCAAGACAATCCCAGAGAACTATTGATGAAGCATACTATCCACCTCCAAAGAAAGAATATGGATTGAACACAGACTGAAGCATGCTATTTTCACTTTATTTCTTTCATTTTTTTTCTTTTACAAAAATGACTAATGTTTTATTTGCATAATTACACATGTGTAACCTATATCTGATTGCTTACTGCCTCAGAGAGGGAGGAGGGAGGGAAGGAGGGATAGAATTTGGAACTCAAAACTTGAAATTAAAATATTTATTATCTATTTTTAAAATTTAATTGTTATTGTTATTGGCAACAGTTTGGGGTAAGCATATATTAATATCATACCATTAAAGGTTTGGCCATGTGTCTTCCTAACTTCTCCTGGTGTCAGGCTGTGTGGTGGAGAAAGCAGGGAGAGAGCTTCAGAATGGCAGTTATCATAGGCAGGAGAAAAGCTCCCAAAGACCCATGCTCTCCCAGAGAGATGGCACATGGTCTCAAGGAGACCTAGAAGACTTAAAAAGACCTCTAAAACCCAAAAGACTCTAGTGACATCTTCCAAGGGTTTTTATGCTCTGGTGATAGACATTGATCACGTCATTCAGTTCCATTGGTTGATATGATTTGAAGGTGGTCTGTGTTAAAATGAACTCTACAGAAGACAACAGGGAAAAGAGTGCAAAAGACCCTCACTCTAGGTGTGGTTTAATCCCATCAGTCATTCACTGAGCTAGACAAAAGAATCTATCATCTCTGGCTTTTTTGTTCTGTGGGGTTTGTACCAGATCAAGGAGAATTGGACTTTCTGGAGAGGGAGGGGAGAGAAAAGACTGAGAAACTGATCTCTGGGTCCTCCCAAGAAATCCATTCTTAATATTTTCTTACATATCCAAAAAAAAAAAAGTATCAGAAGGGCTAAAATTTTGTCTTGGCTACAAGTGTTTAATATTTTGGAGGCAGCAAGAAATCAAACAGTTCATCTATATTTAAATCCAGCAATTGCTCTTTTCATTATCCCACCCTGCCACACCTAGGGTGTACAATTTAGCACAAAGACATCATCCAGAGGTGTCATTTCCAACAGGGAGGACTATCGCATGCATGGTTCATCCATTGAAGTATAAAGCTGAATAAAGCATATATTCCTGGCTGTATTCCCCTAGAGTCTGTCTGCATTGCACTCTACCTTCCAAGCATGTTATCTGCATTCCTCAAGCAGTTTCACTGTTGTGCCTTTTTGTCACCCCAGAACCAAGCATAATACAGAAAGTGGGTAGGAGTGTCAATGATTTGCCCACTGTCAAACATTAAGAAAATCAAAGAAGGAAGGAAGGAAAAATACAGTAGGACTTTTGGGTTTTCTAGCAGTTAAAGGTCTTGGAAGAAAAGACCACAGGTATAAATGACTAAATCTTTAAAGGTGTTCCCGGAAGTTAGATGATTGCTATTGAATTCCCAGAAGTCCTTTTTTTCCCTGATAGATTAATCAAGCTTGCTGTAATTTCACCACTGAAGCAATCTTAACACCTTTCTTACTCCATGGAATTGATATTTGTCACTTTTGTCCCGTTCTACAGCTTGTTTCACATATGACAAAGGCCTTCTTTTTCATCTATCTCCAGACCCCCCCCCCAAATATACATATGTATTTTTTGCTGACTCTGTTTGGGGTAAAAGAGGCAAAGTTAAGTGCTCAAAGAGGGTTGAGGTAGAGAGTATAGAATTAAAAATGCCATTTTTGGACTTTGTTATTATTTTGGGTTCCAGGCCTCGTTAGAATCTCTGAAAAGCCAGAGGAGACAGGGTCTCATTTGATGCTTACTCACATCAGCCCTGTTAGGCCTCCCGAAGACCACGAGTCAAGCAGGATGGGGATTGCTTTTCCTGAGCCTCATAGCCATGGCACAAGGGCTTCAGAAGGATAGTGATCTGCTCATTGTCTGCATGGATGCTAAGCACAAGTTGAAGCCTAGTGCAGGAGATGACCTTCATTACCAGTCTAAGTGTAAGGAAGAAAAAAATTCTGTTGCATGGTAAACACCAGCCCTACTGCCCATGAAGACACCATGAGGCTGTGCCACTTTAACTATAATCACCGCAGGACAACGAGTGCTTCCCCCACCTAAGACCCTGGTCCAGCAGGTATTCTCGAGCCAGTAGAGGGAAGGGATCCTCAATGTTCCCCTGTGCTGGGAGGATTGTAACCAATGGTGGGAGGGCTGCCAATCCTCACATACCTGCAAAAAGAACAGGCACAAAGGCTAGAATTGGACTTCAGGGATTAATGAGTGACCAGTTAGGGCTGCCTGCCGTCCTTCAGCCTCCTGACCTGGTAAGATTTAGAGTCATTCTTACAGTGCAAACTTTTTTTTTTTTTTTAGTGAGGCAATTGGGGTTAAGTGACTTGCCCAGGGTCACACAGCTAGTTAAGTGTCAGGTGTCTGAGGCCAGATTTGAACTCAGGTCCTCCTGACTCCAGGGCCAGTGGTCTATCCACTGCGCCACCTAGCCGCCCCTAGTGCAAGCTCTTTTGGCCAGGACAGTGGCAGATGTATCCAGATATGGTTTGATCCAACCCAAGGAAACCCCAACGAAGCTGTGGCTAAAACCATGCTTTTGGCTCTGCTGAAAGCATCTTCAGTTAGGGGGCCAGTTCCCCCTACTTGCCTTTGATATTGCTATTTGTGGGGCAGCTAGATGGCGCAGTGGATAAAGCACCGGCCCTGGATTCAGGAGTACCTGAGTTCAAATCTAGCCTCAGACACTTAACACTTACTAGCTGTGTGACCCTGGGTAAGTCACTTAACCCCAATTGCCTCACCAAAAAAAAAAAAAAAAGATATTGCTATTTGCTTCTCTGGGGTTAACTCTCATCAGGCATGAAATCTAACCAGTCTACGTGTAAAAAAAACCCCACAACCAAAATTTACTCCTAGTCTGAGATCCCTGGACCCCCAGCTTCCTGCCTAACATCCTTGCTCTCCCTAGCTTCCCAATCTGGATTCTTCTCCCTCAAACCTTATCTGTCGGCTTGGAAACCTACAAACCCCCACACTTTGGATTTCACAGACCCCACCCCACTACTGAGGGGGGTGGGGAAGGAGTGCCTTCTGTTATCCCCACTTTTAAGTAATTCCAATTCCATTTTCCTACCTCTTTCTCTGGATAGCAAAATCCACCACCCTCCCCTTTTCTTTGGGAGAAATCAGATATGATTTCTACCCTCTTTAAAGTGAAATCCCCCTTACTCCTTTTAAGTAGGGATCATTTCATCAATCACATCTGCATCCCTAGTACCTGGTCCAAATATAAGTTTAATAAATGTTTAATAAGCTCAATAAATGTTGATTGATTCCCCTACACACAAATTACCATAGGATATAGATGTAAATACTGATTTGCTAGTTCTTTAGTATGAACTAATAAAACAAGTTACAACAAAATAAGTTGCTTGTTTTAAATCGTTTAAGGCCAGAAGATACAAATCACACACAAAAAAAAAAACCCCAAATTGGAAAGGACTTTGCCATGTGTTTGATTATATTTTCCTTGTGCTTCAACTTGATCAAATATGGAAAAAAATTAACTTTACGAATTGCTCTTTCCTACTTTTAAATTCCTAAAGGAACTAAAAGTAGAAATATACAGAACATTGTAGGAGGGGGAAAAAACACTCCAAAGTTGCAAATATCAAAGACCGGAAGGAGAAAGAGACCAGACTTGCAAGAGCCACTTAAAGGGAGCTTTACAGTATTTGGACAAATTCCCATATCAAAGATAATTTCAGTACATAAAGAAAAATTCCAATCTCCAAAGTCACAATTGGAAAGAAACATAACCTGCTTTTCCAAACTCAGTAATTGTTCTTTTTACAGCTGCTAGTTTCTTCTAATACAGAAATGTTTTGGTTTAAAAATAGGACAAACACACTGCTCAAATACCTTTATTATATATTTCTTTTTATTATTTGGACATTGATAGCTCTGCAAAATACTTTTTTCCACCCAATCCCTTTCCACAATTCATCCATAAAGAAACAAAATATTTTGTATCCACTTAAATCTAATAAAAACTTAAAATTCAAAGATGAAATATTTTTTTCCTCCAGAACACTTTAGTTATTTTAAACCACAATGCAACATACTTAATGGCATTTCTTTTGAAAATTATCTTATCAGACTCTGCTTTATAAGAGGGGGAAAAATAAAATCAAGGACTTAGGAATTCCCTGTTTTCATGAGAGAAAGAGAATTCTAAATACCCTTTTGCTACCCCAAGACTTTATGGGTTTTGATAACAATATAACCAACTTATAAACAACTTAGCTTTAAGCACTGCTTAATTATTTTGGAGTTCAGCAGAAATGCTATATAATGGTTAAAAGAAAAAGGAATTCTTTTCAAAATACCAAGAATACTAAGACTTGATGACCACAAAAGAAAAGTTTTCTGGGCAGTGGGGTACAAATAACCAAATTCTTTAAGGGATCTTCTCTAACATCAGGTCCATTTGGTATGAAAGTAGGTGATGGAAAATTTGACGTCAGCAATATTTCTTAATTATGGGTATGGATGACAATTAAAAATATTGCACACAGTATCAAAGTCATGTAAACTACTGACAGATCAAAAATAAAAATAACTACGAATGGAGAAAAGTTTTCCAAAGTTCTTTTAGGGAACGCACTGGAAGAGGTAAATTCTTTGTAAGGGAGGAGTCAAGATAAATGATTAGAGGTGTTAACTAACAGATGGAAGTAAATACTTAATTTTTTTCTCTGTCCCCAACAGATAGATTTTTAGATCACTAAATCTTCATTAAAGTTGTCCAAAAGATCCAGCAAAAGTATTACTACTTATTCATGTTTTCATCCTAACTGGCAGTTTCTCCTTAATTCCATTCAGCCAACGGACAACCAATAATTCACCCAAACATTTCACACCCAACAAACTCAGGAGGGCACTCTTGTCCCATTTTTTGACTCTGTAAGGAAGGCTTGAGAAGTTAATAAGCCTTTTGAGATGTTTACAAAACATACGCCAGGCTATTCACTAGCAGTGTCCTGAATGATGAAAAAATTTGCAACATAAGGAATGATTGGAATTAAACAGCACTTGCTAAAATAAATGAACCAAACACAATTCATATTATTGTTGCCTTGATTTTAAAATCTCATTCATCTGCTTATCAGCAAAGCTGCAGTGGAGTCTCTCTCATTAGTGTGAAATCAACCAGGTTCAACCATAGCAACAAACAAGGAAGAAATGCCAGTTACTTCAGTGCTTTTGTTTTTAGAATCAGACAGTCTTAACCAATTTCTGAGAACAGACATGTTGGATACAAAAATAATCCACTGGGGACAGATTTTGATGATTCAGTTGCCCTGATTAGACCAGACTAGCTGGTTATGTTATTCCATACAAAATTCTCAGGCTCCCTAAATTTCAGATGTAACACATGCCCATTGACTGCTTCCCCAAATATATTTCCTTAAAGGCTTACTTTAGGACTCAGCCTTTTTGATATGTTACAGTACATGTATCATTAATTATAAGTTAGTTGGTTTGTGTATCCATCTAAATAAAATGTATTCTCTACTACTCAATTAAGTGAAAGGCTTTGCATTTTCTCATACTGCTAGTGGCCAAACAACCTCAAAACGGGTTTGTTCCCTTGGGTTATGACTGTTTTGTTTTAAAGCTACCCTTTTTGTTCTCTGAATCAAAGTCTGGAAACCACCAGAAAATGCCATCCCTAGAGCCCTGCACATATTTGACAGCTACACATCAAATATACAACTGATGCCAACTTTGAAGCTTCTGAAATCTTTAAAAAACAAAAGAACAAAACAAATAAACAAAACAAAAACAAAAAACACACGCACACTTTGGCACGCACGCAAGCCTTGGGTTATTATTTGAACATGGTTAATGTTTCCCCTCATCCCCCAACGTTTCAAAGTCATTGTTATAGGAGAACAACTGCTCCTTCTGCCTGATAAAAAGGTTTGTCAAGCACTGTTTTGTGTAGCAAAAGGAGGAGGTACAAATGTTAAACTGACCAAAAAACAGTTCTCTTATTTAGCACTAATTTATGCAACGCTGCAAACTTTTGTACCAGGATGACTAGTTTCAAAAACTGCTGGTTGATTAAATATACATATATATATATAGGTATAAAAATTAATAAGTCAACATTCGCTGTTTTCAATGTGAAAACGATAAATGTAATTCTGAGTAATTGTGCATTTGCCATAGAGTCCTTGCTAAAGGGACCATAAAAATAATTTTTGTAATTAAAAAAATCTCTTATTTTTATTGAGTTTGGTTTTACCCTCAAGTCTGTAAGTTCAGAGCAAATGTACTGAGTGAGCAGGATTCTGATTCATTCCTAACTGAGGGCTTGGAAGTCTTGAATTTAGTTATTCCCAATGGTGTGCCAAGGGAACCCAACAACTATTTAGCCTTGAGTTGTTAATATTCCAGTGCTTTGACCCCATTAACCAATCAGAACTAAAGATTGATTAGGCCCTTCAAGAATCAGCACTGCCTCAGCCATGGGCTTCATTAGCAGATGTGGTGTTTCACCAATTCCCTGCACAATGCTTTTTTGATGCACAGATATTTCTAGGTTGTGGTTTCTTTTGAACTACCAGACAAAGTGTCAAGACCGGGGCACTGGAGTGCAACCATAAATCTGTGAATGCAAATTGTTAGTTCAAAACACTGCACACCAAGCCAATGCTGACATGTCATCCTGGAAACTATCAACTCTGCTCAGATTTAGAATGGGGAAAGGGGCATTTCCGTAATACAGAAGGTAGCTGTGCAATAAGGAAAAGTGCATTTAAAGGTAGCTAAAAAACCAGATTAAAATTAAATTGCCACTCAGAAGCAGGAAGAATTCCATTTGCTTCTTCTCCTCCCCCCTCCCCAGTCAGCGGCATCTCTTGGGTTCTATGGGTTGACAGTGGTGCCTCCTGGTGCATCCGCTCTGTAGGAGACCGGCACACGCTATCTCCCACTTCTGGCAGGTACACAATTCTCCTGATCGACCGGAATCTTTTCTGCCAAGTTCAGTTTTACTTGGTTATTGTTCTGAACAGTCAACTGTCACCGGAATTCATAGATTGGGGCGCTGTGTTCAGGAACATGAGTCAGATTTAGGGACTGATACCTGTAAAGGGGAGGAAGAGAGGATAAAGAATGGGAGACAGTTATGAAAGAATTCTAAGTCTGAATCTGCCTGGATAATTATTAGATTGGAGGTCTACTATTTAACATATAAAATTCACAAATTCATAGGAAACCATATCTTAATTTCTTCCAAATTAAGCATTTCTGTTTTTCTTTCTTTTTTTCTTTCTATTTTTCTAGTTAAGCCTAAACAACGAATAGAATGTATTATTTGCAAGTATTCTTCTGTCATTCATAAAGGAATTATAGCAAGCCTACCTCATATGAAGTCTCCCAAAGGGCATGGTTTACTACTTCTATTAAGTCACTATATGTAACCTACATCACAACCTCCTAGTACCTCAGTATCAAGTAATATTGTGGTATGATACTCTAACTCAGTTTTTATGATATGGCTAAATTAAATCCATATGGAATCCAACCCCTATTTTTTGCTCTTCTTTTTAATCTCTTCACCCTTGCCAAATCTTCCTTGTTGTGGAATGTAAAAATCACTCAAATAGATGAGAGCTTTTCATTCATTTCTGTGCTCTCAGGAGAGGACAGTCAAAAAGATCCACAGCAGGATGAAGGATAAGCAAAAGGCCGGGATGATCCACAAACTGGCCATCAAATGAAAAAATAATGAACCCACTATAAAGCACAACTTCTCTCTTCCCATGTAATTCAGAAAGCCTGCAGAGCCACATGAAAATAGTGGGTTATTTTCTAGAAAGTAATACATTAATTTTTGGGGGGTGGGGCAGGGCAATGAGGGTTAAGTGACTTGCCCAGGGTCACAAAGCTAGTTAAGTGTCAAGTGTCTGAGGCCAAATGTGAACTCAGGTCCTCCTGAATCCAAGGCCAGTGCTTTATCCATTGCACCACCTAGCTGCCCCCAATAATACATTATTGATATTCAACTGTACTTTAATTATTTAAAAAAGATAATAAAGCAGGGCAGCTAGGTGGTGCAATAGATAAAGCACTGGCCCTGGATTCAGGAGGACCTGAGTTCAAATTTGGCCTCAGACATTTGACACTTACTGGCTGTGTGACCCTGGGCAAGTCACTTAACCCTCATTGCCCTGCCAATAAATTTTTTTTTAAAGTATAAGGCTCTGTAAAGGAAGGCAATACAACAGATTTTTATAGCTTTATCAGAGTCAACAGTGAAGTTATTTACTAAAAGTCCAAGACAAGCTGATGCTGAGCAGCACTGACTCCATCTTGTGTAACCCTATTTCTCCTAAGGAACACCATCTGCTCCTCATTCCACAGTGGAATACCCCCCAAATAAAGCATTAGGAATGAAGCAGGGGCAACACAGGGACCTCCTAAAATCACATGGGAGGTGAATGCTTTTAATGGCCTTCAACTCTTTGACCAGGCTTAAAAAGTGCTGTATGTCATCAGAATGAAGTGAAATCAGGTTACAATTATATGCTATGTGTGCCTGAACATAAAAATGAATGATATAAATAAAATGTATAAGAATATGGGGGCAGCTAGGTGGCATAGTGGATAAAGCACTGGCCCTGGATTCAGGAGGACCTGAGTTCAAATCCAGCCTCAGACACTTACCAGCTGTGGGACCTTGGGCAAGTCACTTAACCCTCATTGCCCCACAAAAACAAAACAAAAATAAGAATATGTGGAACAGAGGTCCATACGGAATGTGATTTTGCAGAATTCAAGCAACAATTTATGTGTAAGACATAAAATATTTAAGTATCAAAAAGCAATTTGATCTATGCTGTCCTAAGTCCTAGTCATTTGTCAAGCATGGAAAAAACCCCAGTGCTCAAAAGTTGAACTAGATGACCTCTGATTCCTTCTAGTTCTGAATTTTATGTTTCTAAGTATTCTGCATTTAACTCCTTTGTCTACCACCTAATTCTCTTTGCTCTGTATTACCTAATTTCATGTGAAGGTATTTGGAGGACAGGCGTGAACACCTACTGCTGAAAGGTAAATACTCCCAACAGCATAACAATCTAAGTTGTTTGAAGCCTTCAGATGATGAAGACTTCTTTATTCTTGTAGCACAGGGTAAAAAACTGGAACTCAGCATTAGAGTTTGAGAATAGCAAGAACTCTTGCCTTTAGCTCACATTTCCTTGGTATTTTTGTTTGTTGGTGTGTTTTTTTTTTGGGGGGGGGGGCCCGCAATGAGAGTTAAGTGACTTGTCAGGGTCACACAGCTATTGTCAAGCGTCTGAGGCCAGATTTGAACTCAGGTCCTTCTGAATCCAGCGCCAGTGCTTTATCCACTGTATCACCTAGCTGCCCCAGTAACTTTGCTTTTGCTTATCTTACCATTCTGAACTCCTATGGTAGTAATAGCCCTCTATAGAGGCTGCGGATTTCTGGAAGCAGATGTAGTAGAACCCAGCAAAGGAAGCACCACTGATGTCTTTGATTGTATGATCTGGGACTAGAAACTGTTCCTGTAGAGATGAAGAAGACTATTTAAGCCGCTGTAAAATAGGCAGTGCTTTCTAACAATGAACCCGGTTTTCTTGGGACAGTTGGATTGACAGCCATCGACTGTGTGTGTGTGTGCAGAGTAGCAACTATGGGTGTGGAAATCTTCTCAAGAGTATCTCTACACTACTGGTTTTTAACAAGTAATGTTCTGAGCCCCCTTGTGAATAGCAACTCTGAAGAGTTGGTGTGGTCTTTCCCCCCAAACTACAGACTAAATGATCCAAGGAAAATAGGTCTTTACTTCACTAAAGGAATAATGCCAGGATTTTAAGTATGTCTACAGCAGAGCTGTCAAACTCAGAGTGCCTCCCCAATCCCCCAATCCCATAGGCCAGAACCAAATTAAAATATAGTTGGGAAATATTTACCAAAATTAATAAAATACAATACAACGTGGATAATGTTAATTTGTGGTTTTCAGAGTCAGTATGTATGCACAGGGATCCCTTTCTATTTGAGTTTGACACTACAGGTCTAAAGCAAAGGCTCAATCTGTGGGGGTTCCTGGAATATGTTTAAGAGAGCAAAGACCCCAGAGGACAACTTATCACACCCACTCTAGCCTCCCACCCCAACCCCAACCCCAAACCCAAAAAACCCTTCACCAGCATCAAGAGGAGAATGGAATCACTCTTTATGACATACCGAAATAGGGAAAGAGGGGATCATTATTTCATGCTAGAATCCAAAGGACAGACAGATATGAGAAGTAATTCTATTAGAGATCAGACAAAAGACCACCTGGACAATACCTGGGCATCATGTGGCAATCCCTAAGACCAAACTATGAACATCTTTAAAAAAAAAAATTACTTTTCCCATTCTCCTACATCTCACCACAAAACATGTTTATTACTTAAATGAATTAAATATGTCTTAACTTTCACAGCACTCTTTGAGATAATTAAATTAAATATATGGGGGTGTCGCATGAGTAGGTTATTATTTAGAAACCACCTTTTCAAGAAATAGGTGAATCCTCACAATAAAAGAATATCACTATGGATTAGAAGGAATATATGCCACAACAAGAAATCTGGTTGCTAATATGTGGTTGTATGCTACAACTAAATAAAAGCCAAAGCATCAAACTAGACTGTACGGTTTGCACTGAGGACTCGAGTAAGAAACCCAAATGCTATTCCTAGTCCCAAATTTACTGCCTTGTTTAGGGGTAAGAGATATTAAGACACTACATTGAGCCCATAGGACAGAATGGTAGAAGATTTATTTAAATAGCACTTGAGATCTCTTATTGAAATACGCATCAATAACTCACTAAATTTAAGGGGACTGAGACCATCTTTAGCCAAGAGTATGGGATACCATATAATACAAGATTTCTGAAGGGGGGGGGGAGTGGTGTCAAAGAGACCTGGATTGGTTTTAGTTTTTAGGAAAAAATTAAATTTAGAAAGAAAACCAGCATTATGAGAGTGATTATTTTACATAAGAATAAAGATGCTAATCACTATAGTCTGAATCAAATACTGGGTGTCCCAAATGTCCTAGTACAGTTTTAAGTTTCGGTAGCTTAAAAGTACACTAAGATATTTGGTTCAACCTGTATAAATAATTTGGGAGATTAGTAGTTAGAAAGTGAATGCTTTTTTAATTAATCTTCTGGATCTGTGCTTGAGTTAGCCAATGATATAAAAACAACATGTATTCAACATTAAATATGAGAAAACTTTGGATAGGAGGACCTCCCTCTGGAGAATGGATACAAGGCTTAAATTACATACAATAGTAAAGCCCAGTTCCCTAAGAGACTACTCAAAGTACAACACTTACCTTCCACCTCATGAAGACATAATCCCCATTCTTCAGTTCTTCATAATCAAAGTCATCTGAGTTAAATGATTTTGCATACTGATAAAAAGCCTGGAACTTGCCCTGAAAGCAAAAGGCAAAAAGCACGTTTTCCATCAACAAAATATCATCACAGAATTGTGCTCATATTGTCTATGTATAAAACTTCTAAATTCTGCCAGCCATAGATGAAACGCAAAATAAAAAGGAAGACTAACATTATTATTAGAATTAGATTTACTATTTTATTCATTCATACAAAGCCATATTAGGCCCCAAGAGTACCGACCTGGATTCCTGCCTGAACAGCCAAAGGAATATAAACACTAAGTAAAGCACTCTTAAGAAAACATCAGGAAAGTGAGAGAAATTAAGGTAAAAATGAGAAATAAATTAAATCCTGAAAAAAAAGGATACAATTTAAGTAAATCCCACTGTTTAGACCTAAAGCCTACTGGGTTGTTTTGTTTTTTTTAAACAAAATCACCCCACAAAAAAGGGGGGAAAGCTAATTAATTTACTTTCAGCAGAGAATAAAAATGAAGAAAAATTTAAGCAGTATAAAATTTTTCATAAGTCATTCTCTTATTCTAGGGATAGTCTTTATGTAGAATTTTCAATTTAAAGCACTAAGGAAATAGGATACCAATTCATTTTCACAACACAAGACCCTGATGGTCAAGTAACTTTCCGAATGAGATATGTAGTATGTTACTACCAATGGTAAGAAAATGCGATCCCATTAAACATTTCTAAAAGCGTAGACAAAAAAAGAAGGGGAGAGAATGCTGGGAACTCAGTGTGGCACTGGAGTTTTAGGACTGGGAATCGCTGTATGCATATGTAGATATAGATACATATATCCGTCCATCTAGCACATGAAAGTTTGGAAAATGTTGTATATTTATTACCTTACTTGAACCTCACAACAAACTTGTTGTTGGATCTGTGATTTCATTAGCCTAAAGAACACTTGATATGAGAATTCTTTCTACCAACTCAAGTTGATTATGAATGAATAAGAGTTAGCCAAGACACAGAAAAATTAAGAGACAGACCTTCAGTAAATATAACAATGTGTAATTCCCCAGTAAAGACTTAAAAGGATATAAAAATGAAGCAATGATCAATAAAACCAAACTCAATTAGCAACTCCATCCATTCCAAAAGCCTCTGGCACTATGAGCAAGGGGTGAGGAGGGGGGCAATGGGAAACTATGATTAGCACCATTTTTTTTAAGACTGACCTAGAGCCATTGGGCTTCTCAACCTATCAGAGCCACAGTAAGGGAAAGCCAGCTCCCAATAAGTCACTGTGTAAGGAGACAGACACAGCTCTACCCCAAGCACTGTGTGCAACCCCAAGAGCCTCCAAGAGGCCTGAAGCCAGCTCAGTTTCTAGTAGGGAGAACACAAAGGAAAACGGAGAGGCAGGTATATGGCCAGACTCAGGATCTCTAGGAGGCCCAAAACTAACATGATCGCTAAGATTTAGTGGCTGCAAGGATGGACATCTCAACAGAAATAGGAAAGTTTTAATGCGAGGTGAATTTATGGAGGGAAAATATGAATTCTGTTTTGGACAATTTGAATCTAAGTTGCCTATAGGAGATGGGCAGTAGGCAGCTAACATTACATTACAGAAGAAACATTAGGGTTATATATATAGACTTATGAGTCATAATGCATAGGTGATGCTTAAAATCACGGGAAAAGATGAGATCAACAAGGGATAGATGATGATTCAACAAAAAAAGAGAATGAGGAGAGTAATGTCACTGAAGCTTAGACACAGGGCATCACTAAATTCTTCATAAGGATCCCTGCAGACCACATACTAACTTCGAAACCCATGAATTTACATTTTTATTTATTTTGTCAAATATTTCCCAATTATATTTTAATCTGGCTGTCCTTGGGTATTGGGAGAATAGGGCAAGTTGCATGTCTGACACATCTGCTTTATAGTGTCAAATATACAGAAAGGTCAAAGAGGATGAGGACTAGAAATAGTCAGACTTAGCAGTTAAGAGAGAAATGAAAGACTATGAGATCACATGGCCAATGATGAAAGACTAGCTATTTTCTCCAATCCTCATAACCTCTAAAACTGCTACAAAATGGGAATTATGTGTCTGCGATAAAGTAACTTCATCTGTCTTCCTAGTTTAGAACTAGGTGAACAGCGAGAAAGCTAATCCTTAACCCTCAACACAATCACTCCACACCAACTCTTCCCACAGCCTGCGGCCAGCAAGATGACAAGCCAACCAACACACTTGCAGTACAACTCACTTTTAGATCACAATCCTCTCCTTCTACCAGTGCCATGGAGTCCAAACAAGACATTTTCTCAGGCTGCAATAGCAGTGAGAAACAGTAGTTAGCAGTCAACCAGAAAACTGAGGAATAGAGAGAAATGGGGCAGGAGGAGTGTGAGGGGCTGTGGAACACTCCACTAAGCCTGAGGAAAAGGGCCCAGCATCCAGCTGAGGCCAGTTTTGTCCCCCTAAAAGTTATTTGGGGCAGATCTAGGCTGGTGAATCACGAATTTCATAGCATGGGAGGAAGTTTGGAAAGCTTTGAGATCAGCCCCCAAGTAGCCTGCCATCAAAGGGAAGGAAGAAAGTGAACAAGATCAGAAAATAAAGAAAAAAGATGAAATTACCAAAGATCTCAGGAAGATAAATCAATTAAAGACCTTGAACATAAAAAGATAAACCACCAGGGAAGCTATTAATAACAAGACAGGGAAATGGCCTCTAGATCAGGGAAAATAACACCAGCATCTGTGAATAAGTAAGCATCGAAGGACAAGGTAAAATGAATCAAGAGAGTATGGAAACACAGCAGGATGCTCCTGAATGGTTTAAAACAGAAATAAGAATTATGAATGCAAAAGTTATGGCTCACATAGGAAAAATGAAAGGCAACAGAAAAAAACTTGAATTAGTGGTAACAAGTCTCATTAAAGAAACAAAAGGGAAGATGAATGATTAGGAATGCAAAGACTTGGAAATGAAGGACAAGAAGAAGCAAAGCAAAAAACCCCCCAAAAAAACCCATTAAAAGAAAGCATAATCTCAGTACAGCAATCTTGAAGACAGCATGCATGAGGACACAACATAAGAATTCTAAGTTTCCCAGAAGAACAGAAATCAAAATACCAGAACACTACACAAGAAAACTCCCCAGAATTTCAGAAGACAAAATGCTGATCAAAAGAATCTATAAGGGAACAGCTAGGTGGCGCAGTGGATAAAGCACTGGCCCTGGACTCAGGAGGACCTGAGTTCAAATCTGGCCTCATACACTTGACACTTACTGGCTGTGTGACCCTGGGCAAGTCACTTAACCCTCATTGTCCCACCAAAAAAAAAAAAGAATCCACAGAGTGCCTCCTGAAAAAAAATCCTATCCTTCAAACTCCAAGACTTATAGTGTAGTTTAACCTCACAATTTCATTGACAGACAACAAAACCTATAAGCCCCCAGGAAGAGAAAGACTTTCAAATATAAAGAAAAGGAAGTCTAAATAACACAAGACTGTTTTGCACCCACTAGGAAATGCAGGAGGAAATGTGTTCCAAAGAGCTAAGAAGCTCAAGATGCAGTTCAAGATGACCTACTCTACAAATCTGAGGGCAAATTATAAATGAAAAAAAGAAAGAGGCAATTTAAACACCCCTAGAAAGAAAACTGGTCCTAATGAGATTATCTGATTTTCAAACACCTCAGAAAACAGAAATACAAATAAATAAATACAGTGACCAATGCCAACAACAATAAAAAAATGATTAAGAGATTTCTTTCTAAACATACATGAGGATACAAGGCTGAAAGAAGTTAAACAGATATGATGGTGGAGAAACAGGCCTAAAATATCATGATCCAAACCTCAGAACACCCTGCCTACAAATGAATCAATGTTTTTTTACAGAAGGGTACATAAAAGTGGGGAGGGGAAGAAGACTCTGGAGAGGACTATGCGATGTATCCCAATCAAGTCAAAGGCTAACAATGAAGGGAAAATAACTCCTGTTCTCTCTCAGAACCTGGAGAATGGGCAAGGAGGCAAAGTGAAGGATTGAAAAAGGGAGAAAGACATGGGAAGTTCTGTTTCAGTGTTGGGAAGGGATACCACTCATGAATACTACTATGACAAGAGACATAGGAACTGTAAAATGGATTTGATCCGCAGGGATTGTTATTTAGGAGACCACTCATTCTATTTCAGGTGAAAGTGAATCGGGGCTCCTGGAGGCAAATGACACTCCAGACTGAGCATACAGACCTAGTGAAGAGATCTGGAGGCAAATGGGAAAACAAAGCAACAGCAATACTAAACGTAAATGCTCCAAAGGCCTTATCATCTAAATTCATAAATTACAAAAGATAAAAAGAGAATAACTTTGATTACATGAAACTAAGAAACTTCTGCACAAAGTTAATAAAATTAGGATAAGGGAAGCATTTGAATAGGAAAAGAAATCTTTCTATTGAATTTGGTATCCAAGATATATAAACAATTAACAGATATATATGGCATCCACATGTGTGCATGTATATAGATTGGGGGAAGGGGCAAGGTAGAAGGGGTGGTAGTATATAGATGGGGTTTTTTGGGCAGGGCAATGAGGGTTAAGCGACTTGCCCAGGATCATACAGCTAGTGTCAAGTGTCTGAGTCCAGATTTGAACTCAGGTCCTCCTGAAACTAGGGCCGGTGCTTTATCCACTGCGCCATCTAGCTACTCCTGGTAGTATATAGATGTAACCAAAACCCAACAGATAAGTGATCAAAGGATATTGCTTTATTTGACCTCTTATGGCTCAGGCTAAAGTAAATGCCTGGGTTTCAGATCTCTAGAAACTGCTACTCAGGAAATAATATGATCAGAAGTTTTATTGTTATGTGACACAGTAAAAGAGTGTACACATCATGGCAACATAAACAGAAATGGTTTGTCCCCACATGCAAGAACCTTACATGAGATGTGTAAGGGTGAGGGAGATGTGGTGGGAAGGGAACATGATCAAAGTTGGGGTTCAGGTGGTCATATTACATACCCTAAGAATGAGTGGGGTTGAGAATAGGTAATGGTGCCAGATGTAAGAAGGGGCATTTCTAATCGGGACCAGATGTGGTAAAAAAGTTCTCAGGATCCCTTATTGATAACAGTTTTGGGTGAAGTTCAGGAAGGGGGAGTTTATCAGAACCACAAACTGGGGAGGAATTAATGTTAACTAAAGTAGCAGGAGGAGAATGACTCAAAGCCCCTTCAACAGGTCAAAAGTTCACCTAATCAAGAAGCTACCGGTCTTATCTAAACTGACACAGAGTCAACTGTAGAAAAACATAACTGTTTTGTATATATGCTTCTATGGGCATTAAGATCATTTAGCCTAAATGACTCCATATTGTAGTCCTATCGTTATAACATGACATCAAACTAGAACCAAATAATATAAAATGTATAACTGTCATAGATATGAACAATTCTCAAAAGAAAGGCAAATTATTAGGAACCATAAGAAAGTATGCTCCATATCACTAATAAGGGAAATTCAAATTAAAATAACCCTGAAGTTTCACTCACACTCTGCAAACAGGCAAAGATAACAAAAAGGATAGTCATTGTTGGAGGGGATGCAGAAAAATAAGCACAATAGTGCACTGTTGGTGGAGCTGTGAAGTAGTGTAACCATTTTGGAATTACACAAATAAAATGACAAATGTTTGACTCACAAATTCCATTACTGCATAGGTATATACCCCAAAGAGGCCATTAATAAGAAAAAAGTTCCAATAAACACCAAAATATTTATAGCACCACTTTTTGTAATAGCAAAAAAATTAGAAACAAAGTAGATGCACATCAATTGGGGAATGGCTAAACAAATTATGGTATACAAATGTAATGAAATATTACTGTATTGTAAGAAATTATGACTGATGAATATAGATAAGCATGGAAAAAGCTACATTAACTGATGAAAAGTGAAGTAGACAGAACCAAGAAAACACTATAACACTATAACAATGTAAATGGAAAGAACCACACATATAGGAAAAAAGTGAAAAGTAAATGTTGCAAAATTATAGAACAGTCTAGTAGCTCAAAAGACATTCACTCTATCCCCTTGCAGAGGGGAGAGGCCCACAACTGTTGCATGGACATTGCACATATTTGGGGGTTTGGGGTTTCTTTTTTGATGTATAGCTCTGTTATGCTGACTTTTCCCATTTCTTTTTCTTCCCCATGGTCTTAAAAACTACTTGTTATATGGGATGGTTCTCTGAGAGGTGGAATGGGAGGGATACTGTGTGTGTGGGAAACTATGGTAATGTCAAAAACAAAAGACATTTTAAAAAATTTACTTATTTTTTAAAAACTTAAATAAAACCTTTAATTACAAAGGATGAATAGGGCATTGGGGGTGAGGGAATATATTCACAAATAGTTGGCTGGTTGCTGTCCTTCATACTTGAAGAGGACCAAAATGACATCACTATGTCAAGGTCAACATATAGTGTGTTCAACAGTGGCTGATGAGATCAATATAAACTTGGAAGGCTTATATACAGGTCAAGTACAAATGACATATATAAACAAAAGGCCCCAATAAAAATAATTTTTAGAAAAGAAAAAAAATAATTCACAACCATAGAGAGAGAGTTTATTCAATATATTGGTTAGTTTAGAAATAGAAGCAGCCATTATAGATGATTCTTTTTGAGATTTTGGTAATGAAAATAAGGATATGAACCAATAGCTTAAGAGTAGGGCACAAACAGGGCATAAATAGAGGAACTAATTTTTTTAAGTAACAAATTTATTTATTTAGAACTTTCCCCAAGTTACATGTAAAAACAAATTTTCACATCGATTTAAAAAAAACTTACTGCATTTTTTCGTAAGTTCTTCTGATAGCGTTCTGCTCACCAATTCTTTCAGTTACTACTGCTAAATGTATTACCCTCTATCCTATTCCCTCCCCTTGATATTTACTCTATTATCTATCTTCCTTCACATCTCTCCCCTTATCTCCTTCCCCTCCCACTTTCCCAAAGGGCAAGATATATTACTGTACCCATTTGAGTGTGTATGTTATTCCCTCTTTGAGCCAATTCTGATGTGTAAGGCTCATTCACTCCCCTGCTCCTTCCCTATCTTCCCCTCTACTCCATAAGCTTTTTCTTGCTTCTTTTATGTGAGCTACTTTACCCCATTTCACTTCTCCCTTTCCCTTTATCCCAGTGCATTCCTCTCACCCCATAATTTTATTTTAAAGATGTCATCATGGGACAGCTAGGTGATACAGTATTACAAAGCACTAGCCCACATAAACCACCCCACCCTGACTCTGCCCCCCCCCCAAACGATAAGCAAAAGATAAAAGCTTTACAGATATCATCCCTTCACATTCAATCTACACCGGTGCCCTTTGTCTAAGTATATTCCTTTCAGCTGCCGTAATACTGAGAAAGTTCTTATGAGTTAGAAGTATTATCTTCCCGTGTAGGAATGTAAACAGTTTAACCTTTTAACATCCCTCATGATTTTTTTTAATCTTTTTATGCTTCTCTAGGGTCTTGTATTTGAAACTGAATTTTCTATTCAGTTCAGGTCTTTTCATCAAGAATGCCCGAAAGTCCTCTTTTTCATTGAAGCCCCATTTTTTCCCTGTAAAATTATACTCAGTTTTTCTGGGTAGGTGATTCTTGGTTGTAATCCCAGTTCCTTTGCCCTTTGGAATATATTCCATGCCCTTTGATCCTTTAATGTAGAAGCTGTTAGATCTTTTGTTATACTGACTGTGGCTCCACAGTACTTAATTTATTATTTTTTTTAGTGGGGCAATTGGGCTTAAGTAACTTGCCCAGGGTCACACAGCTGGTAAGTGTTAAGTGTCTGAGGCCGGATTTGAACTCAGGTACTCCTGAATCCAGGGCCGGTGCTCCATCCACTGCACCACCTAGCTGTCCCCACAGTACTTAATTTTTGAATTGTTTCTTTCTTGCTGTTTGCAGTATTTTCTCCTTGACCTGGGAGCTCTGGAATTTGGCTATAATATTCCTGGAAGTTTTCCTTTTGGGATCTCTTTCAGGAGGTGATCGGTGGATTCTTTCCATTTCTATTTAACCTTCTGTTTCTGGAATATCAGGACAATTTTCCCTGACAATTTCTTGGAAGATGATGTCTAAGTTCTTTTTTTGATCATGGTTTTCAAGTAGTCCAGTAATTTTCAAATTATCTCTCTTGGATCTATTTTCCTCAAGGAGATATTTCACATTTTTTTCATTCATTTGGATTTGCTTTATTGTGTCTTGATTTCTCAAAGTCATTAACTTCTATTTGCTCAATCCTAATTTTTAAGCAATTATCTTCTTCAGAGAGCTTTTGTACCTCCTTTTCCATTTGGCCAACTTGGCTTTTCAAGCTGTTGACTTTTTTTTCATGATCCTCCTACATCACTCTCATTTCTCTTTCCATTTTTTCCTCTACCTCTCTTACTCTATTTTCCAAGTCTTTTTTGAGCACTTGTATGGCTTGAGACCAATTCATATTTTTCTGGGAAGTTTTGGATGTAGGAGCTCTGACTTTGTTATCTTATTCTGAGAGTGTTTTGATCTACCTTGTCACCAAAGAAACCTCCAATGCTCTGTATCTTTTTCTTTCTGCTCATTATCCTAGCCTATTTCTTGGCTTTTAATTCCTTCTTAAAGTGGGGTACTGCTTCCAGAACGTACTATCCCAAGCTTCAGGGGATCCCAGGTGGTACAATTTAAAGAGAGGCTCGTTCTCAGCTCGCCTGGTCTGCAACCATGGGTCTGCTTGCTCTTTAACCAGGAAGCAGAAATCTGATTCACTGTGGTTGCAAGCTTAAGAGTGCCTGTGCCCCTCCCCCACTGGACCGCCACTCAAGTCTGCTTCCTGATTCTGAACATGGACAACACAACAGTGCTCTGCCTCAGCTCCAGCAGAGACCCCTGCTATCTCCCTCTTGCCAACCACTGGACCCCCTCACTGGTCCGTGAGCTGAGTGAGTTCCAGAAGTACCCACTGACACTGATGATTCAGAGGCTCTGGAGGCATGGCCTGCCTGTGGTTGGATCTGAGCAGCATGGCTGCACTCTTCTCTCACCCCGGTACAACAGACCTTCCCTGCCACCCTTTTAAGCCATCTTTGGCTGGAAAATGATATCACTCTGTTCTTTTGTGGGTTCTGCTGCTCCAGGAATTGTCTTATGGCATTATTTGGAGGTATGTGGACAGATCCTGTGGGGAGCTCTGAAAAGTTATGGCCTTTCTTCTGCCATCTTGGTTCCACCTCCCCAGAACTGATCTGGATATGAAGAAGGGTTACCCCTTCCTCAGAGAAAAGTATAAAAAAGATAGATAAAGATGTAGAGGGATCTTGAGGTGTGACACCGAAAGGGAACAAGTTGAAAATGGATATCCTTGATTTTCTCAAATGAGGAGGCAAGAGAAGGGGAAGAGGCCAAATTAAATGATATCCATGAAACTATAAGGACCCAGTTGGCACAAAAGTGTGAAATCTTTCATCTATGCTCATCAGTATGAGCAGAAATTGATCAGACTAGCATGATTACAAGCAAATATATTTCTACCAGACCTAATTAGGGACACTCTACCTTGAGCCAAGAATTCATTTCTATATTTTAAGCTATAGTCCAGAATCCAAACCTGATTGTCAGATATAATTTTTTCTTTGAGGCAATTGGGGTTAAGTGACTTGCCCTGGGTCACACAGCTAGTAAGTGTCAAGTGTCAAATCTGAGGTCAGATTTGAACTCAGGTCCTCCTGACTCCAGAGCCAGTGCTCTATCCACTGCGCCACCTAGCTGACCCTAGACATAATTTTTAACCAGCTCCTTTTCAAATTTTCCTCTCTTCCTAGTTCTCTACCTTTAAATGGCACCAACCAGTACATTTAAATTCTTCAGCTTCTTACCAAGATCTCCACAATGTCTAGCAATGCTTCTCTCGATCCTTCTGGTTAGGATCATCTGTCCCCATATGAATCACCAAAAGTAGGTAGTGGCTGTCATGTTTGAAAGCCTGAGCATCATGGTCCTATACACCCAGGAAAATAGCATGCCTCATGATTGTTTACATGAGATCAACAAACAGTTGGTCACTGGTATGCCTTAGCAGGTATACCTCCACTCCTTATTGTGACTACTTCTAAGGCTTGTGAAAATAATTATGAAGGCAAGGGTCACAAAGAAATGTCTTTTTAAAAAGAAGACTAATATGTCAGAATCAAGAGCTAGTACAGGCCATCAAGTTTATGAACACCAATGGAAAAAACAAAATAATTCTGGAATCCATATTATTGTCATTAAGTAGAATTTTTTTTTTGCTGGGCAATGAGGGTTAAGTGACTTGCCCAAGGTCATACAGCTAGTAAATGTCAAGTGTCTGAGGCCAGATTTGAACTCGGGTCCTCCTGAATCCAGGGCCAGTGCTTTATGAACTGTGCCACCTAGCTGTCCCCAGTAGAAACTTTTAAAAATACACCCCAATTGTTTTTCATCACACTGATAAGCTAGTGGGAAGATGCCAGTGTTTTTTCTTGGCCACAAGAAAAAAAAATCATGAAAAAGATTTTAATTTACGTTTTTCCCAGCTACTATCCATAATAGGAATAATTCTCTCACTTTTTAATGGCTTTTCTTTCTTTCTACTAAAATCTAAGCTCCACAAGGAGCTTATAAGGGAGCTGTCTTAATTATGTGTCTTCATGACACACAAACACAGACACAAGACACAGACACACACACCCCCTCAGTGGCCTAGCACAGAATTTTTTGTTCAGAATAGGTGTTTCAATAAGTGGGCTATTGAAAGAAGGAACTTCATGTCTATACTGTCCATTTTCTTCTCCATTTTAGATTTTTTGTTATCCCTTGCCAAATTTTATATTTGGCTTCCTATTCTTGGTGGCTCAGGCAGGAACAGGACTGGACTTAATAGGGCTATTTCACTAGCACATTAATACTAGGATTGTCTGCTCATTTAAAGACAATACTCAAAGGGATCCATGATCACAATTTAAACATTCCCTCTCATGACACGGATCTTCCTCTAGCATTGTGCAACTCTTGTTCAGGCTTCCCATAAGGGGAGCCACCCAATGTGATCAAGGCCTTCCTTGCTGGTCTTTGACTCTGAAAGGGTATCAGGGGAGCATTCTGGCAGCCCATCTGTTGTCTCTCTCCATGTGAACAGCCCATCTTGTCTCCCATCACATAACTGCTTAATGATATCTTCTACTTCTGTTCTTCAGAGTTTCTTGTCTTATTATATACTGCAACCTGCACATACCTACCATGTGCTTTCTCTATGTGATGTTCATTATTATTTCATAGACTGATGAATTTCACTTCTCACCAGCCCACCCTCCATTCTATCAAAGTGATCTTCCTAAAGCTCAAGTCTGACCCAATCATACACATACACTCCTCCCCGCAAGAACTCCAACAGCTGCCTCCAGGAAGAAACATACAATTCAGTCTGGCTGTTAAAGCCTTTCTAACCCGGTCCTTCCAGTATTCTCACACCCTGCTTCCCACTCTATACACTCTGATGCAAGACATCAGCCTCCTGGCTCTTCCTCACACCCAACATTCCATCTTCAGACTTTGCCATTTCACTGGCCACCCCCATGCTTGGAACTCTCTTCCTTCTTGTCTCCTGGCCTCCATGACTTTCTTTAGGTCTCAGCTAAAACACTACCTTCTGCTAGAAGCTTTTCCCAGTGTCCTATAATACTAGTGCCTTTCCTTTGAAATAACCTTCTATTCATATTCTCTCTGTACACACACACACACACATATATATATACCCATATATCTTATATGTACATAGCTATTTGCCTATTTTCTCTTCTATTAGAATGTGAGCTCCTTGAGGGTGGGGATTGTTTTTTACTTTCTTTGTAATCTCAAGTTTAGCACAGTCTGACACATTGAAATGACTCCTGGCTTCTTTGGCATCCTTAAAGACTTGGCTCAAATCCCACTTTCCACAGGAACCCTATTTTGTATGCCCAAGATATGGTCTCTTCTCTCTGAGATATTCTCATTTACATTACACAAATTTTGTATGTACCTAGTTATTTACCTACAACGTAATATCATCTGTATGTAGATTACACTGAGATCTATACATCCTTCCCTGGTCTCCCTCCTGACATACAGTCTTATAGTATCAACTGCCTAATGAATATTTCAAATGAGATGTTCTGTAGGCATCTGAAACTCTACATATTGAAAACAGAATTCATTATCTTTTCACCCAAACCAACCCATCTTCCAAATTTCCCTATTTTTGTTGAGCCCTACAATTATCCTAATTACTTACAGCTGCACTTCATTGTCATTCTTGACTTCTTACTCTCCTTTACTTCATATAACCTATCAGTTGTTCTAAGTCTTGTTGATTCTGTCTCCCCAGTCTCTCTTGAATCTGTCACCTCTTGACTCACATGGTCCTAGTTTCTTCCCTCAGCACCTATTACCTACACTAAGGTAGTAGCCTTAGTTAACCTCCCTGCCTCAAGTCTCTCCATTCTCCAAACCATTCTCCACAAAGCAGCCACAGGGACAGTCCAAAACCATGTCGCTCTGTCCTGCTCAATAAACTCCAGTGGCTTCCTACTACCTCTAGGACAAAGGTCCTTAATCTAGGGTACATGAACTTGGATGGAAAAAAAAAATCGCATCTTTATTTTCACCAAACTCTAAATGAAGTTTTGCAATTGTTTCAATTATAAGCTGTAACAGTTAAAATCAAGGTAAACTGGGGCCCAGAGTTCTGAGTACAATCAATTTATTAGTAAAGTACAAATGTACCAATAAATAGGATCTCAGCTTCTTCAGAAAAGCTAAGATCTCCCTGAATGAGGGGGGCAATCTTCATTAAATAGTTTTTAGGGATTATAGAACAAAGAACAAAACTTCTTAGGTGGGGAACAAGTTATGATTAGTTACAGAGTTGCGACATGGGGCACAATGACTGGCTGGAAATTGAGAATGAGGGACTAGCAACACCCCTTCCTTCCCTGCCGTGACTAAGAAATGTTCATTGAGTCCACCTGCAAGGTCAGAGAGAGTGGACTAGACTTCTTTGGACAGTAAACCAGATATCCTTGAAGGAAAGATTGCTGGTGTAGAGATACTGGACCTGACTCCCTGGTGTCCATCCACATCCCTCAAGGATGGCATATTTCCTTGAAGCAAGAACAGAAGAGTGATTAGAGAGCGGGATTTCTAGACAGAATTTATTACAGGGCACCCGAATTTCTGAACTATAAGTTCAGAAACAAAGAACCATGACTTAGGGAGTTATAGGACAAAATCAATAAGGATCTCAAAGCAAAGGGAACAAACCACAGTAGTAATACCAATACCTGTGACTTTACAAATAGAAACCATAGTTCTCATATCACATTACATTTGTTATAAATATCTCAAAATATAATTTATATTCATCACTACTTCAAAATTATTATAGTTATTAGACTGGCAGATCCCATGTGATCCCAGTCCTCTGTGTCTGTCTACATATGCTCATGCAAAGGACTTGGCCATGGTACTTCTGTGCCCCGTAGTTATTCAGTCACTGAACTGTGAAATTGCATGTTTTTACATTGGTGACTCAGACACCTACTTTGCTCTCCACTATTCCCTAAGTACAATTATTTACCAATAAATATATAGAAGGAGAAGAATTGCTTTCATTTTGCAAAAACAGAAGTTCTCAACTTTCTATAAGGTGACATGGCCCTTTAAAACACATATAGGCATATGCACTACATATGGAGACCAGGCAAGTTCAAACACATTTTGATGGTTGACATAACTTTAGTATGTTATTTAAAGTAACATTATCACTAACACACTACACAATGATAAAGGTCATGTACAGGGTTCTAAGTTCTGTGAATAGAGATTCTTTATCTTATTTTTCCTCTTCATTCTCCCTTTTGGTACACTGTGTTATGAAGTAAAGATATACATACAGTATATTGAAGTTATTTTCATACATTATTATTTTATTAAAATGCTGTTCATTTGAAAAATAGCTTCATGAGAAAACTGCAAACATTATTTCTAGGATACAACTTTACATATAAAAATAGCCAAATTCCAGGAAGAACACAACTCCTGAGCTACTGCTGTAATCCATGTTTCTATAAGAGGGTTAGAAAGCCATTAAAAGCGTTAAAACGGGGCAGCTAGGTGGCGCAGTAGATAGAGCACCGGCCCTGGAGTCAGGAGTACCTGAGTTCAAATCCAGCCTCAGACACTTAACACTATAGCTGTGTGACCCTGGGCAAGTCACTTAACCCCAATTGCCTCACTTAAAAAAAAAAAGTGTTAAAACTTTGGATAAATTGTAAAACTTGTCTTATGTTACTTATACAAATTTCTTGAATATCTTACACAAATTACTTATTTCTATCCAGACTTAGCAAATCACTTAAAAATCATACAAAAATATTGAGCTTCCCCCCAAAAATCAACTCAAATATTTTAGCTTTTTTCCTATTTTTGCTGACCTAATTTAAGTTGAAATGTCAAAGAAAGTATAAAGATACATGGCTAATAATAATAACAAATGCTACTATTTATATAGCCCTACTAAATGCCAAATACTATACCAAGTCCTTTACAAATATAATCTCATTTGAGTTTCACAACAACCCTGGGAGGTAGGTGTTTTTATAATGTTCATTTTGCAGGTGAGGAAACTCAGGCAAACAGAAATTGAATGACTTGCCCAGTGTTACACAGCTAATAAGTGTGTAAGGAGAGATTTGAACTCAAATCTTCCCGATTCTAGACCAGCACTTTATACATTGTGCCACCAAGCTGCCTAGTTTTACTTGAAGTAATGATCATAAAATGTGCCATAAAAGCCAAAGCTGGTGTGTGTGTGTGTACATGCACACAGAAGAATTCTTGTGAATGAAATTATGAAGTCAGGAAAACTGAAAGAGCCACCTCATATGTATATACTAAAAATGCATGTAAAGATGTGATTCTTTTTGTGCAAAGAAAGCTCAATTTGAAAAGCTGGGACACTTTCCAAACTTGGATTTGCCATTTCACAGAAACTTTTTCTTGAAGCATCTCATAAAGTTGCTTACTGAACTGCCCAGCAAATGAAGCCCATACTCCTGGAGAGATTTTAGTAAAGCCAGATATCTGTACTGGCAATGGTCAAAATGGTTTGTAGTTTGCAAGAGAGGAAAAACTGGAAGCAGTTCTATTGTGCAATAAGAGGATACATTCTACGATCATGGACATTTTCAAGCAGGTCATTAAGAAATAGGCTGACTCACCATCCCCCTCCAGTATGCTACTGGATGAAACTAGACATCTTTTAGTATAACCAGCTCCTTGTTTGTTTGCTGTGCACACTGACACCATCAATGAACAATTCTTATTTTCTGAGTCCTTTTTGGATACTAAAAAGACTGTCAACTTTCAGGAATGGCAAAATAGTTTTGCCAAACAAGATTCTGGAAAGTAAAGCTTCATAATTTTTGCACAGAGTTTGTGTGATACTCTGTAACGCATCAGGATTTGCTTTTCTGGTGAAAAAAAAAGAAGTTCCTTTCATCATCACAGATACGGGGCAGCTAGATGGCGCAGTGGATAGAGCACCAGCCTTGAAGTCAGGAGTACCTGAGTTCAAATCCGGCCTCAGACACTTAACACTTAGTAGCTGTGTGACCCTGGGCAAGTCACTTAACCCCAATTGCCTCACTAAAAGAAAAAAAAGTTTACATCATCACAGATCTGCAGGGGCAACAAAGAATCCTCTAAAAACCCTGAAAGAAGTTTTGTCAAATAGTCCTAAGTTACCAAGTTTATCAGAAGCAAGTCTTTAAGTCGTCACATTTTTAGATTTTTGTCAAGAAATGGGAACAAAATAGAAGTGTTTCTCTACCACACAGAAGTTCAATGGCTTTCAAAAGGAAAAGTCTTGAACAATTGCTTTTATGAATTAAGGGCACAGGTTTCACATTTTCTAAAAGAAAAAGAAAACCCACTCTTGGAGTACTTCGAAAGAAAGAATCTGTTCACTGGCTGGCTTACCTGGCAGATTCTTTTCTGAGACAAATCTTTCAATTCAAGGTCCTAAAGTCACCATTATGGATGATATTGACAAATGTCTTGGCTTTCTTGCCTAAACTGCCAGTATGGAAAGTGAGAATAGAAGCAACATCCTTACAAAGTTTCAAAAGCCAGAGGAAGTGCTTTACTAAGACTGAGTGGAGATACAAAATTATTTGTCAATTTCTTTGAAAAAAGAAATCTACAAACAATTGGAAACAACACTTCAGAACTCTTTCAAAAGTTACTTCTATTTAGATGACATTAAAGTTGAACCATAAGACTGACAATTCTTTTCTTTGATATAAACTGTATTGAAGATGACTTAACCAAAGATGAACTCACCGATCTTAGGACCAAAAATTTATGACAACTTACTATATTTGAGTTTAACTCAAAATGCCTTCGGAGTTCAAGTGCTACTGAAAGAAGCCTATGTTCATGCCTTATAAAAGTGAGCTGTGGAAGCTTTAATTCCATTTATAACAATATATTTTTGTGAACCAAGATTTTCAATACTTGTAACCATCAAGACAAATAAAAAAGTTGTTACATATCCAATATGACACATGTGTTGCCTTGTCAAAGACCAATCTATTCAATCTAAGCAACAGCCCTCACTTTTTTAAGAAATAAAATTTAACTTGTCTATATTTTTAAAATATTTTGTCATATTACTACATCATAAATATAACAAGATAAAATATTTTGATAACTATGTTAATATAATTTATTTCCTCTATAATCCCATGTATTTTATTTTATACATTTAAAAATATTTTTCTGAAAAAAAGATCTGTGTTACACTGCACTGCTGGAAGAAATACTCACATTAATAAGATCACCATTTGAGATGCTGGAACAAATCCCCCTTTCGCTCATAGCTTTAACTTCCAACAAGAAAGCAAATGTGTAGCCAATTAGAAGAGTACCTTTTTTTTGGCCTGGAAATGTTTAATAGCCTAAAAGATCCTAAATCTCTAAATTACCTTTAGTTGCCAAATTGTCATTGGAAGAGTCAAAGTGGATCATTCAAGGAGTTACTCACCCAGTGTTTACGGTCTACATCCTCATCTGCATCCCACTTTCGGGTTAAGAATGGATGCTTTTTGCTGATTATTTCCCCTTCAAAGAAGGTAGTAAGAGTTGGGTATTCCTATAGCAAAATAAAATATCTTTTTAAACTCTTAGAAAAAACAATCTTTTCCATTCTAATGGATAAAAGTTAACATTGCTAAGCAGCGATACAAATTAGAGTTAAAAACTACAGAATGGGAACAAATCTGCCAACAGCAGAGGGTATAAACACTTAATTTATTCATATAGTCCACAAATGAGAGAGGGTCTCTCCTGTGTTTGCTGCATTTTGAAAGTCTGATGCCAGAAGTAGACTCACCAATAACTCAAAATATTTCTGTCACAGAACTTTTTACAACACCTTGATAGGCAGATGACAGCTTAGCAAATCATTTTTTCAAAGAGTAGTTCCAAAGCAAACCAATCAAAGTAAGTGGTTCCAAACTAAAAGTTTAAGAATCAAAGCAAGTGACGAGGACAGCTTTGATTTTATATACTTAAAAAAGCAAGTAATAAATATTCATGATTTCATTTATATGCCTCATTATCTGCTCTATTTTTAATAAGAATCTGCTCATTGTATTTGGTATGAGTTGAGATCAGAGTAATTTTGAACTCAAAAGATATCAAATAAAATAATCATATAAATTATGAGGTTGGCTGTACATCTGTGTCTCCTGACATGCACACACAGTCAGACCTGTAATTCCACTGGTATAGGGAACTCCCAGTGAGGAAGCACCCCTTTCCAAAGCAGAGAAGCACCTGCTCTGCCACTTAGTCTGAGTTACCCAGGGCCAGGGTCATACAGTCAGTATGTGTACAAAGAGGCTAGAACTCAAATCTTCCTAACTCCACTTCCCTGCCCTGCTCCCCATCCTGCTCCCTCCAAGAGTAATACAGCCACATTTAAAAAAAATTCTCTATAACCCCTTCCTTATGTTGTTTCCAACAGTATTCATACAATAATATATTTTTTAAAGTGCTATTGTTTTAATATTAGTTTTCCCCATGTCCCCCTGTAAAAGAATAACCATTATAAGAAAACCAGTTTTCAGTTATATTCTGTTGTTTTCACCACTCTCTCTCCATCAAATGCTTCATACAATTCAGCATCTACATAAGCACCCCTCTCTTCTTCCTCAATTTTCAGCGCACTATGCAGATATATGCAATAGTTTCTTTTCCTCAACAAAATGGAAGCTCTAGGAAACCAGGGACGGCTTCTATTTATCTTTGTATCCCCAGGGTCTAGCATACAGGAGGTATTTAATGTTTGCTAAATTGAATATACTATACCAGACCACAATGAACCAGGCACATACAATCTTGAAAGCTTCATAAAATCAAGAATGTCTCCACTATGTCTACAACTTATTGGAAAAGATCTGATTTATGGAAAAATAGCTGTTTATTTTTTAGACAGAAAACTTCAAGATATTATAAACTTATTGGCCTACCAGACCCCACTTTCTCCAAAGCCAAAGGATATCCTGTTTGTTTATATATAAAGATACGCCAATTAAATGAGTATTCTAACAGAGTTATTTGTGGTCTTATTCTCCCTAACTAGATTATAAACTCAATGAGCACATTCCTATTAAAAATAGAGCTAACAGAGTTAAATTTTATTTCTTAAAAAAAAGTGAGGGCTGTTGCTTAGATTGAATAGACTGGTCTTTGACAAGGCAACACATATGTCATATTGGATATGTAACAACTTTTTTATTTGTCTTGATGGTTACAAATATTGAAGCTAGACAGATGACTGTTTCAAGGCCTAACAAACCTCAGTACTAGCTCATTGTGGCACCTCATAATTAGCACAATCTTACCCTCAAGCACAAATATAAGATTCATGATTTCATCAGTAACAGGGAGCTCCAGGTGAGCACCTCTCTCTACAAATGCAGATTTATAACTGCCCTAGAACTGAAGTCTTGCAGAGTTGCCAGGGAATACTAAGAGATTAAGGGCCTTGTACAGGGACCAGCAGCCAGTATGTGACAGACATTGGGCTTGAACAGAGCGCTTTCTGTCTCCCAGGCTAGAACCCTATCTACTATGCCACACTACCCCACTCATTCCAGTCTTTAAGCCATGTACCTCACCACCTTTGTGCTGCCCTCTGCCAAGGGGTTCCTGTGATCTATTTAGTAACCAGGCCAAAGGGCAATTCTTTCCAAAGTCAAAAATAATATGCAAACTTGAGAATATAAAAATGCCATCAGTGTTAAGGAACTAGAGATACTTACAAATAAGGTATTTGGGTACTCTTAGCTTCATCTAATTAATATAAAACCCAGAGCTTCAGCAGGAATTCCCAACAAGCAAGTTTCAAGTAGTGTGGCAGAAGAACTGTAGCTTGTTTTTCTTTGGTAGTATGTATACATACATAGATGCACATAATATATATGTGTGTGTGTGTGTGTGTGTGTGTGTGTGTGTGTGTGTGTGTGTGTGTGTGTGTGTATAGATACATCTATTTATAAATTTAAAAAATTTCTGACATCTGACCACAATTCACAACACTCTTAATCGACTTGTAGCTACTGTTCAAGTTTATGCTTTACAGACATAAATGTATCTGATTTTGTGCTTGAATTCTAATTTGTGCAGTAAACTTTTGTTATAAATGTGTCAATTTATAATTTCTGAAATATAGTCCATAAGATCATCAGTAGGCAGCTAGGTGGCACAGTGGATAAATCGCTGGTCCTGGATTCAGGAGGACCTGAGTTCAAATCCAGCCTCAGACACTTGACACTAATTAAGCTTGTGTGACCCTGAGCAAGTCACTTAACCCTCATTGTCTCCACCCCCCACAAAAGATCATCAGTATAAAAGGAACTAAGGATATCTAACATGGAATAAAGGAGACCAAGGGGTAATAATACAGCTGTTTCAGCCATCACAAGTACTACTCTGAAGAAGATGGATTAGACATACTTTTCAATATACTTGGCCTCAGGAGGCAGAGTTAGGAATACATGATGGAAACCACATAGAAAAACTTCTAACAATTAGAGATATCCAAAAATGGAATGTACTGCTTTAGTAAATAATGAGTTCCCCATCATTGAAAGTCTTCTGAAGCCTGAGGCTAGATGGTCATTTGTTGAGGATATTGTAGGGGGAATTCCCACGCAGGTTTGGACTAGATTAAGTGAGATTTTACAAATTTAATGTTCATACCTCTCTACATTTTTCCACTCTGTATATCTAACTCCCTTAAACTACACCTGGAGTAAATGAAATATTTCTATCAGCTTCTCCACTCATCTGGCAATAACTGTCATTTACCTGGAAAAGTGGGTAAAGGTTGATAGGAATTTGGGAGACAGAAGCCAGCCATTTAGTGATATGGGTCCTGCACCACACCTTGCAATTTACAGCGTGAGAGTTTTGTTTTTGTTTGTACTGTGATGAAATAATGGGATTTAGCAGATACTCAAAGACCCACCTGGAGATTAATCTATACTGATTGAATCAAGTGAGAGTGATTGACTGCTGATTAAGCCGACTTCAAATTAATTGGATTGTAATCACACCTGGCTATCTCTTAAGAAGGTATTGTTCTCAGAAACTAGACTGTGAACTCAACTTGAGAACATCTTCAAAGCCAATGGATTTGGATGATGCCAACCAATCACCTTGAAGCAGTGTGTAAGGACCGCCTCTGTTCCAGATCTATAAAAAGCTTCCACAAACAGCTTGCTGGGGGTTCCTGATTAAAGCAGGCTCATGGAGGAGGACTTCAGGAAGAACCCAACCAGGCTGGAACTCTAGGCTAGACTGGAGCTGAAGCTTCTGATTTAAGGTTTCTGATTTAGATTTTAAACATCACAGTACCATCCAATTTAGTATAGAAATCAACTAAATTATGAGTTAGGAAACCTGGGTTCTAGTCCTAATTCTGACCTGATGCAATGGGGACCTTAGGCAAAATCATCTCTAATGCTCTGTGGTTCTAATGCCTACCTCAAAGGGGCAGTGTATACAGAAAAGAGTCAGGATTTTGGGATTAGGCTCTGATGGATGGTGGAATTCTGCTTCAATCAAAAGATATGGGTGGGGCAGTGGATAAAGCACCAACCCTGGATTCAGGAGGACCTGAGTTCAAATCCAGCTTCAGACACTTGACACTTACTAGCTGTATGACCCTGTACAAGTCACTTAACCCTCATGCCCCACCAAAAAAAAAAAAAAAAAAGATCAGAGACCACAAAGGATATGGGGAAAAGTACTGGTTTTTGGACATCATTTGAAGCACAGAGAAGGAGAATCATTTTGTGACCAAAGATTAACTAACTCCCTAACAGGATTATCATGATGATCATAGGCTGTCTATACCTTAAGCTGGTCTCTTCAGGTAACATAACCAAATATCAATCAGAGTAGTGTTTTCCAGAGACATAAAGAACTACTAATGGAGAACAGGTCTCCAACAGTCCCACTAAAGAGATTTTAGACATGGCACTGCCTAGTCTTTGTAACATTCTAGTTTTAGGACTGAAGTCTGCTATATGTATGTAAAACTTACTTAATTCAATTCAGTTAGAACGTCTTAATCTAGGGCCATTCTAACATTAGGACCACAGAAGACCAGAAGCCATATCCTTAAGTCATAGTGGCCTCCAAAGGTGGGGAGGGAGGCACCAAATGTATTAGGCTTCTAGACACCAGAAGCCATGTTACTATCACACCAGGGAATGTCCAATGGGTCCACTGGGGGCTGGAGGAAGGAGGGGACAGACTATTTACTGAGGGAGAATGTACTTTTTAGGGGAGGTAGGTGGTTAAGAGACTCCATCTGAGGCATAATTCTGATGATCCATAAAGGTGAAGGCATTGTGGGAATGGATGCTATGAGACCATGGAAGTCAGTACCTACATAGGCACTTAGAGCTTCCTCTATAAAAGTTATTGTGGGAAAAGCCAAATGGGGTCATCTAAGCCATCCCATATAGTTCAGGTCATAGGAGCCATGAAAGTTCTCTCTCCCCTAGGAATGGACATGAAGGAAAGTGGTGTATTGCACAATCTCAACTTCATTTACAATTCTGTGACACCAGTAACAAAGACAGGGAGCACTTGGAGACTTACAGTGAACTACAAGGAGGTAAATAAAGTCATCATGCAAACTGCTATAACCATTTATGACCTTGTCAGCACGATGGACCAGCCTGGGATAATGCTGTCCTGTCTTGAAGAAAGCAGCACAAAGCAGGCAGTAGTACAATGCCAAGGGAGTTAGAATAAAGATCCAAGGAGCCCAGGAAACATGGACAGCAAACCTCTGCATTATAGACCTCTGCATATTGTAATCTGGACCTGATGAGACCCCTCTACGTGAGTACCACTGCAGGACCCAGTGGTCAAACCCATAATTGCCCTGTACCCCAGGATGAGGGAATGGAAGGATGCTGGACTAAATAAGGGAAAAGACAAGAGTCTACTGAAGTTGAAACAACAGCTTTGTCATCATGCCTCCTGACTACAAGGCTTGGATGTCTCAACTTGCAGGAACTGAACCCATACTTTAGGTGAAGGGTTCTCTGACTCAGTCTCCAGGAACACTTCCCTGACAAGGAAGTGTAGCTCTTAGCCACTGGCTCATTTTGACCGTCCTGTACTCCATGTGGAATAGTCTAAGGCCTCAAGGGCTCTTCAGGGGTGCCATGCTTTCTTACAAGGGGGGGCGGGGTGTACACAGGTAGGAAAGGAAAAAGAAAACTATCTTTGCATAACTAAGATAAGTATGAATGTACCTAGAAAAAAAGAGATCAATGGGCAATATCTCAGGAGAGGCCACGGAAGGGGCAAAGATTTGGCTGGTGGGTCCGTGGAATAGGACACACCATATAGACTGGGGCCACAGGGTATGTAGTTCACAAAAAGTTTATGACCTCTCTCTTAGCTGCCTTACTATGCATGACCTCATATGGTCAAGATGAGTGAATGTGGGGCAACTGTCATTACCTGTGCAGGGACTCTGATGTTTCTACCACTGTTCCTATTCTTATCAACACTGCTTGACATGAGGAGTCCACTGTAAACTGGCCTGAAATGACCCTCCCCATCTCCCTCCATCTTGGACTAGATGGTAAAGATCTGGATGAAGTCTGGGTCTTCTGGTCTCAGCTCCTTTGGGGAGCTCTGTGTGGTAAAAAATATGAAAGTTTTTTAACAGTCGGTTAGGATAACTGAAAGACGCCAGTTTTTTTTTAAGGACCACCCTTTTGGGGAGGAGACCAATGGCATGAGCTACTCACGCCAGTCCGCCTGCTGCGCATGTCAGACTGCCTGCTACGCACTCGACTTCCGGGGTGCGAGCTTAAAAGGCAAGGAGAGAACGGAAGTGGGCTTTTTCCTGCTCTGCTGGTCTCCTGACTCTGCTGCTCAGACGGTCTCTCTCTCTCTCTCTCTCTCTCTCCAAAGGTGGCCTTCGGTTTTGGTGAGTTTTTATAAGGAATATAGACTAAGCTTAGACTTAAGACGATTTGTATTGTGTTTCTACTTTCCTATCCTTCTAATCAACATCACCTTGTGACTACCATAACAATAAAAGGTCTATCTAGAAAACCAAAAGCTTCTTCCATTTACTAGTCTGGGAGATAAATTAAGGGAAAGGTTAAGTAGGGGAGATTTATGATCTAATATCCAATTTTAAATCTCACATCTGTCTCAAGTCTCTTCTAGGTTAAGGCTGTCCAGTGATTGGTGATTAGTAACTCTAAAGGGCATTCAAGAAGTGAAAAGTCCCTTAAAAGGCCCTTAGGATCTTATCTCCAAGAGGTGGGATGTGATACTATCAATCCATTTGGGATCCATGGTAGTAAAACTGGAAGATCCCTGCCATAAAGTCTAGTTTTCCCCTAAAAAAGCAATGAAGTCACCCCTGAGATGTAACTGGTTCAGGGAACTTGGGCTCAAACTGTTAATAGAATTTCCTGGTTGCTTAAAGGATAAAAGCCCAACACACAAGCAGGAGGTATTCCTCAGGCTTGACAGAATTCCACTGCACAACAAATGCAGGGGAAAGGGGAGCTGTAACCAAGTGAACCGACCCTACGGCTTTGTTAAATGTTCTTCCCATGTTATTGTTGAGCAAACTTCCTTCTGTTAAATGTTATACAGCTTATAACAAGTGTCTCATTTCATTCCATTTCCAAGTCCAAACCACCAGACTGGCACAAGCAGACCTAGTCTAGAACAAAGTGCCACATTCTCTATGAAACTTCCCTTGGTCCCCGCAGTTGTTAGTGGTCACTCCTTAAGCTACACAAATTTGTAGAGTAGAATTTCACTTTCTTGAGGGAGGGATTATGAGATCACAGATATAAAGATGAAAGGAACCTGAGAGGTCAACTTCTTAAATTCCCTGATATTATAGATGAGGAAACTGAGACTTTTCCAAGGTTACACAGAGAATAAGCAGCCAAGATAGGATTTGAACTCAGGTCCTTTGATTCCAATGTCAACAATCTGTCCATTATACCACAGACATGAAGTGTTATTTTTATCTTTCTATCTGGCACAATCTCTTGTGCATTGCAGACATTTAATAAATGCTTCTTGAATTGAATGACTAAGAAAAAAGGTCGCTTAACTGTCAAGTCAATATGACAAACAAATTATGTTAAAATAACTAATAGAGGTCTTTTTTTTTTTGGAGGGGGGGGGGCAATGAGGGTTAAGTGACTTGCCCAGGGTCACATAGCTACTGTCAAGTGTCTGAGGCTGGATTTGAACTCAGGTCCTCCTAAATCCAGGGCCAGTACTCCATCTGCTCTACCACCTAGCTGCCCTGTATTTTTCTCTTCCTGCTTATTCACTGGCTGGAAAAGATGAGTTTTCTTGCTTTCAAATTCCTAAGTAAATTCTCAATTTAGAATGAATTAATCCAAAGGAAAAAAAATTTTTTTCTGTATACTTCTAGAAATAGCCACTTCTGTTAAAAAGTAGATCATCACTTTTCATCAACTTCTGATGAATACAAACATGAAGGGAACTTGCATTACTTGGTTATCATGATTTTAAAAACGATTTCACCTTTTTCTCAATTTGTTATGTTTCAGCCAAACTGAACAATTATCTGATTCCCAAATATATCCTGCACTTTCTTGACATCCTCATGCTTGAAATGCCCCCCCCCCCCGCCCCCGCCAAATTCTTACTTGTCTTTTGTTTTTTGGCAGGGCAATGGGGGTTAAGTGACTTGCCCAGGGTCACACAGCTAGTAAGTGTCAAGTGTCTGAGGCTGGATTTGAACTCAGGTACTCCTGAATCCAGGGCCAACGCTTTAACCACTGCGCCATCTAGCTGCCCCCTCTTACTTGTCTTTTAAAGCTCAATTTAAATGCCCCCTCCCCTACAGCAAGCCTTTCTCCCAAAGGTACTGATTTTTCCTCTTCAGATATCCTTCGATACGTTTTCTTGTACCTTCTAATTCAGTTATGTGAATTATAGTTATCCTTGGTCTTATCTTGACTTTCTATTAAACTCTAAGTTCCATGAGGGCAAGGATATATCTAACTTTTGCATATCTACCTCAGTGCCTATACCAGTAGATGCCTTAATAAGTGTTTGCTAAATCTAAAAGAATACATGTCATGGAGCAGAGTTTGTTTTTTAAGTGAAGTAAGCAGAGCCAGGAAAACAATATATACAATAATACAACAATGTAATCGGAAAGAACAACCACAAAACAATCAAAGAGGAAAATTAGCAAGAAACTGCTTGGCCCTACAGAAGAAATATGAGAAGACACCTTCTCTTACTCCTTCCCAGAGGCTGGAATTCACAGGTATGGAACACTGCGTATAAAACATCAGATTTTGTTTTCAATGTGTTAATCAGTTTTACTGATTTTGTTTCTCTTCTTCCTCTTTTTCTATTTTAAAAAATTCTTTGATATCAGGAATGGCTTTCTGGGGAGGAGGAAGGAGAGGAAAAGAGAATAAAATCTATTTTAATATCCTAAGGTAATGCCATTAATGAAATTTAAGCTGAGTTAAAGATGGGTAAGATTCCAAGGTACACCCAGCTCCATAATTACCACCAACATGATACCCCCTTACCTCTAGTTGCTTTAGGTGTCCCCATCTCTCCCAACCACATAATCAGAGAACCAGATCCAATGCTTTATTTAGCACAGTGGTACTAATAGAGTGCACCACAGAAATCTGGAAGTTATGTTGGTGCAAAGAACATTTATAATTTTAACATAAATTTTTTAAATGTACACACCAACCTCAAAAGATGTGAGGCCACAAACTCACAACTCAACAAAAACAGATACTCTTATTGAAGGGAAACTACATATTGCCTGAGTCTCCCAACTTTCCCATCACATTGCCAACTTAAATCTTTAATATGCTGTTATTTCTCATGGCAAAAAATATTGTGCTACGAATAAAGGAAAACCACCGCTTTTAGCATTTAACAGAAGCTAAAAGACAATGGCAAACAAGCGTGCATGGAAGAGCATATAATTCCAGTCCATATCCTTTAATCTGGTCAAAACTTATGGTAACCCCTAGCAACCAGAAATTTCAGAAAATTATTAAACTAGCAACTTCAAAATCCTAAGTTTTCAATTAGCCCTAAAATAAAGTTTAGCTAAAAGTAGTATCAATCCAAAATCTAGAAACTGAAATTTCCTGCCCTTAATTATAGAAAACTTTTTAATGCTGATTTTTTTCCAGTTAACTTCAATAGACTACTTACCTCAGTAAGGCCTTTAATCTTCAAGTATCCACAAAGGTAAGAGTTCTCCATATCCACATGCTAGAAAGAATACATACAATCCTGTTAGAGAGGTATGAAGCCAATGATAACTCTTAAGTAGTTAGGGACATCCTTTAAAGCTATGGAGTATTCTGGAAGTTATATTCTATCAAGCAAGACTCTACCATATAGCCACGGATGAGATCATTGTTCAAAAGCTTATCCAGGAGTCCAAAGTTTAAAACATTAATTCAGCACTTAGTAACAATGCTCCTGGCACAAGATACACAACGAATGCTCACTGATGAATTATGATGCTTTCCTATGCATTCTTCTTCTAATCAGGCAAATTTCTTCATGGCACTCTGTAAACTTCCTTTAACGAAAAAAATCTAGACTAAAATACATTTCTTGAACAAGAAAGACATACTCAAATATCATCTGGGTATTCTCAACAAAACCCTCCCATTACCTCCTCATGCACTTACAATCAACTCTAAGTCAAACCTCTATTTCCATTTGTATATTCTCAACAAAACCCTCCCATTACCTCCTTATGCATATACATCAACTTTCACTAAGTCAAACCTCTATTTCTATCAGTATGCTTGGTGCCAGACTTTACTCTCGACTTATTCTTTACTCTATCTCATGTCTACCTTTCACCAATTCTATGAGTACTGTTTCATCTCAATCACTAAATCCTTTTCTGTCCTGCCATCATTCCCTCTGGCTCAATATTGATAATGCCATATAGAAAACTAATATAAAGCACATTAACATTTTGGATTGCCAAAAGAATGAGCTATGATTCTGTTTTCTAGATATCTGAAAATTATCCTTTAAAGATAAAGAAAATTTGTTTAATCATTTTGGGATGGGAATCTTTCCTTAAAAAGTACTTTATATCGGCTTCCTTCTATAACAGTGAGCATAATTTAACATTTTCTTTACTCAAGGTCATCATTATAAATGTCACTTATATACAGAAATATAGTGAAACTTGGAGAGGTTACTGAAGCAAATTGGGTGATTTGCCCTTAAAAAAAGAAATGTTCCTAAGGCTGTTATGGCTTATTTAGTCAAAGCTCATTGCACTCTAGTTTGAGAATCTCATGTCTCTTCTCTTTCGAAAGAGGTATCTTAAGCAGACAGCTGCTATCGACCCTTCCTTATTGTTTATAATCTACTGTTGTAGGAGAAATCAGCTATTCATGTCTGTTAGCAATGGAGAGTACAGCCTCTAAGTAAGTGACTGCCTCAGTTTCTCCTACAAGAATTTGTAGCTCTGTTCTACAAGGGTTAAGGTTGCTTTCAGAAGTATGACCTAAAATATCAAAACATATAAATAGATTCAATGATGTGCTGTAGACTTGTTGCAACTTATGACTTCATAAAGCCATAGAATAGACTTTACTTCCCTCCACAATTTACAGAGGAGGAACATGATGAGAGGTTTGCCCAAGACCTTTGCCTATGACTCTCCTGTAACTTTTTTTTAAAAGGATGGACATGACAGAGACAGGTCCAAGACTTCCATCTACCAGCATGTAATGGGTTGGCCAAAAACACCACTTCCAAGACCTTTAGCTTGGTACAGAGCATAACGCTATATTCTGCCTTCTGGTTTCCCTAAGAACACTGCAACTCTGCTGATACTATACTCTTTTTTTTTTTTTTAACAATATATGCCTGTGTGCTGTTAAGGTGGCAGACTTTAGCAAGCACTTTTCAATAATCATCAGGCATTAGCTTCTCTAGCCAGTTATACATACATAGGAACTAAAGAAAAGCTTCTTAAAAGATGATCTAAAACAACCTCCTGTTTGTAACTCTTTCAGTTTTAGTTATCTCCTTGTTTCAATTTCTCTATACTAAATTACTGGTCTCATGATTAGATAATTTATTCATATGTTCCTATTCCTTCTATTATTTTGTACTAGACAACATCTTTTATTAAACATGAAACTGGCAGAACACAATGTAGTAAAACAGGGCTAATTGCAGTTAAAGTATTATTTTTATGTCTTAAAAGCAAGGTGTTGGAAGCACCAAAAAAATAAAATCATAGGAAATACTTTGAAGGAAAATAATTTTTATCGTAACATATTTAAATCATAACATGCCATTAATAACTTTTATTATAACAACTTAAAGATTAGTTATCAATACTTACTGAAGCATTTCTACCAGAATGGTTAGAAGTCTATATTTCAGAGTTTTAAAATACCACATCCATTTTCAAAATGGATACATGGGCTTTTTAAGAACTGCAAAACTGCCCACAACACCAAGATTCAAATGTTAAGAGGTATTTGGAACATTTTTGTTACAGCTGGGAAGACAGGGGGATTATCTTGTGAATGAAATACAAATACTTATAAATTATATACTCAGGAATAGAAAAACTGGGGTTTAACTCCTACCTCAGCTTCTTATCATCTATGTCAAAGCTTCTTAAACTGTGGGTTTTGAACCCACTCCATGGGGTCCCACAGCTGAATGTGGGGGTAGCAAAAAATCTGGCAACAGTAAAGGGTTGGGGCAGCTAGGTGGCGCAGTGGATAGAGCACCGGCCCTGGATTCAGGAGTACCTGAGTTCAAATCCGGCCTCAGACACTTAACACTTACTAGCTGTGTGACCCTGGGCAAGTCACTTAACCCCAACTGCCTCACCAAAAAAAAGCAACAACAACAACAAAAAAAACCACAGTAAAGGGTTATACATACCTATTTTATATACCTATATAGCGGAGGTCAAAAATTTCCTGGGTGAAAAGGGGTCACAAGTGGAACAAGTTTAAGAAGCCCTGCTCTATGTAAACCCTCAGCCAAGTCAAAAATCTCCCTGGCCTCACTGTCCTCATGTCTAAAAGGAGAGGTTGGGTGGTCTCTGACTGAGGTCTTTCAGTTTTAGATCTATGATCCTATGTATCAAAACAAGTCTTCTATGGAGCCAAAGCATTTGAGCATAGTTTTATGTGACTTACTAATGTACTGCATGTGAAAACTGTATTTTAAATGCTTTCATGTACTGCTGACTTTAGGAATCTGGCACTGTTTCGTGAAACTGACCTGCTCTAACAGGCTGCAATAAAGAACTTTTACTATAACCATATATATTTGTGGCTATCACAATTATAAAGTGCTTTCACATATTTCTTGGAGTCATATATATTATTTCACTAGATCATCAGAACTATGACATCTAGCATATGTACTACTACTCCCATTTTATGGATGAAGAAAGAGGTTATGTGCCTTTTTTCAAGGTCACAGTTGGTTAGTGGCGGAGTTGAGTCAGGTCTGATTCTAAGACCAACAACACTCCAGGACACAACTGCCTAAATTATAAATGACATAGACAATTCTAAGCTCCAATCTTGTGTTAACCCCCAACACATATGGGGGTTTAACAACTTGGGTGACACAGATACTTGATGAGCTGAGTTGTGGTTGTTGGTTTTGTTTTCTGTTTTTGTATCTGTGACCTGGCTAATATTTTTCAATAACAAACACAAAAGAGCTAGAATGTCCCACATTCAACCCTATACTTCATCTATTCTATTCAAACTGACCATTATGATGCCTGGAATTAATAAGGTTAACTTAGTGTATATATCCTAATGAGAAGAATTTAAGTGGGATCTGGATAAGATAAAACAACACAGCAAAAAGGAGCCACACAGCACATTCATAACCAAAAGCTGCTCTTTTTAGATTCCTTTCAGTGTCCTAAGGCTTCCTTTGCAGTTGGTTTCTTAGATAGCAGGAAGTACACTGGAAGCAATTTTTTAAAAAGGGACCCAATAAAATGCATGACAATTATAGAATTCTTCTCAAGACAGAATCTCAAAAATGAGTAAGGTAGAAGGAAATAGGCCATAGGGAGGGAAGTCCCCAGGTTTCTCAACTGAGAAACAAGTCCTGGCTGATAAAACAACAAGAGCCCTAGCTGCTATGATGAGCGACCACCGCACTAATCCACCTTTGAGTTAAGATGTCTTACAGCCAACATCCATGGGTTTCTGCTTTCAGCTGTCTTAAACTTCCATTCCTCACCCTGATCTAAAACGTCAAATTTAGCAGACTCATTCTTGTAGCCTCACCTGCTTCAAAACAGGTTATCTTCAAATGTAAAAAAGTGAATTACTGAACTGATTACGGTAAAAAACCATAACAAACCAAACTGACTTTTATACTTCACTAACCTGCAAACTGTTTCTGTGAAAAGAGCTCTCAAACTGAAAATTGTCGACAAGGAACTCCAACATTTTCATTTTTACAACCAATGGCCAACCTCTAGAGCTCTAAGAAGATTTTGGTGATGCATTTGCAACTTACTGTCTAGAAAGGCCACAAAATTCACATAAGGGGAATGGAGACAAAGTCTCCATATACGGTTTCCAAAATTCAGGAAGAGGACTGTTAACCACCATACTTTCTCCTAATATAACCAATATGATACAGTATAACAGTTAAATTTTCAGACCTAAAAAAGGCCATCTACTTTACCTAGGGGAAAAAAATGAAGGAAAGGTCCCCCTGGTATACAGACTGTAACAGATGGAAAAAAGGTTTGCTTCTTGTTCAGGGCCAGGGGTTCTTAAACTGGGATCTGTGAACTTGTTTCAAAAATCTATTCTCACAACATAATTCAATATTATTGGTTTTCTTCATAATCCCATGTATTTTATATTTCATGTATTTAAAAACACCACTCTGAGAAAGAGTTCATAGGTTTCAACAGATTGACAAAGGGGATCCATGACACAAAAAAGGTTAACCCCTGCCCTAGAGTTAGGAAAAGGGAGATGGGCTCTCCACTTGTCTTTTGAATAAAGGCCTATCTGATCTGAGGCAAGATGAAAGAACCTCTCAGATCAAAGAGAAATAAAGAAAGAGTAAAGGTGCACTCTACATTGTCCATCCCTTTCACACAACCAATAACAAATTTCACATTACCACCTTGGGCAAATCCTTCCTCTAAGTGGTACAGATGCTAGGAAAGATGTTCAAAGCCAGCTCAAGGAGCGGAGGTGATGTAAGAAGGAAGGAGGACCTCTTTATTGAGGTTCACAGAGAGAATTAGTGCTGTTGGAAGGGAGTAGAAGCTTATTTGGAGGGACTAACCAGACCTCCCCTTCTGGAAAAGTGGGAGTGGTTGTCCCTCCGGTGTATGAAGAGGAAGCTGAGCTCAGGTATGGAAGAAAAGTGGGGCAGTTGTGAGGTTTCATTGGTTTTGTCAGCCCGGTAGCAGGTTCCCCAGATGTCCAGTCCAAGGGCAGAAGCTGGATGAGGAGGAAATGAGCAAGTCCTGCAGGGAGTAAGAAGAGTGTGCAAGATCAAAGCCTTTCTAATGAATGGGTGTAAGACAGGATATTAAGGTGTCCTAAGCAGGCAGAGAAAAGTCGGGGTGGGGCAATATCGGGAGTGTCCTGGAAGTGTGAAGTCCTATAGATTGAAAAAGAAAGAGTGGTCAGTATTAGAGTGCGAAGTCTGTTGTGTGTAAGTAGACTCGGGTTGAAGAGCGGACAGCAGGTGGATGTTTTCAGGTTAAAGGCACGGGAGATGAGGAATGGTAGAGACCAGACTACAGGAGCATGAAGTCGGATGACAGTAGGGAAAAGTTGAAAAGGGGAGTGCAGGTGAACGTTCTGGGAGGTTGGGGCCCTGGGGATGGGAAAGGACAGATATCTTTATGGGAAGAAGAAACGGAGAGAGAGAAAACTAAGAATATGTGATGGGAAGGAAGACGCGGGTGTAGTGAAGGAGTCCCCCCTCCAGTGGTTGGTGGGTGGGTGTCAGTGTAGGCCCTAACAATGGGGCGTGGGATGGGGTGCAAAGGGGAAAAAGAGTTCCAGGAGGCCGGGGCATGGAAGGGGTGAGGCGGGAAGGAGACTAGGACTTGGGGCGGGGGCACAAAGTGAAGAAGCCCAAGTCTTGGTGCGGAATAGAAGAAGCCGGGGGAGGGGTGGGATGAGGCAGCTGGAGGGTGGGGGAAGGCCGGAGTCCCCGGGGAGGGGGCCGCAAGAGGACGCTGCCCCTGGCAGGGGAGGCCGGCAGCTGGGGCACGGGCGTGCGGGCCGGAGCGAGCACGAGAGGAGGAGGAGAAGGAGGAGAAGGAGGAGAAGGAGGCCCGGGCCCTCGCCGGGGCCGGAGGAGGCCGCTCGCCCGCTCGGGCCCGGTACCTGCAGCACCACCTCCACGTCGTACGAGTTCCCCTTGCTCTTCTGGTGGCCGCGGAACTTGGAGCCGCTGTAGAGGAGGCTGGTGGCCACGCCGGGCTGCTGGGTGTTGATGGGGGGCGGCGGGATGAGGGACGCGGCGGAGGCGGCCGAGGCTCCGGCCGGCGGGGGACATTCGGTGCGGACCGGCATCTCGGGGTCCCCCGGAGCCAGGGCGGTGGGGTGGGGGAGGGGGGAGGGGAAGGGAGAGGAGGGGGGAAGGGAAAGCCGGGGAGGGGGGAGAAGCCGCCGCGGCCGCCGCGCGGGAGCCGAAGGAGGGCGGGCTGACCGAGGGGGCCGGGCGCGCGCAGGCGCGCGGGACGAGGAAGGGGAGGGGAGGGAAAAGAGGGACGCCCACCCCGCTATTGGCCGACGAGCTACTCTAGCCGCCGACGGGTGCCGGAGGACTAGAGAACAGGGCTTCCCCTCCCTGGTTGCCCCCCCTCCCCGCCCCTACCTACAGTACACTCACTCGCGCACGCGCACACATAACCCCCCACATACTTACACACATACACACATACAGTAATTCGGGCCAATTGGCTCCGACCCGGCGAGGGGGCGGGAACAGTTTTAGTCGCCGCTTCTCCCTATTGGTCGGCGTGTCACACGTGTTAAGAGGTCAAAGGCCCGCTGGGATGTGTAGTCTTTGCCTAGAGGCGGAACTTGTTCATGACGCTGATTGGCTAGGAGGGCGCGAAGGTCAGGTGATGGGCCGGTAGTGGCTAGGGGTCAGATGGCGGCGTCCAGAGGAAATTGAATTTACCAAGCAGTGGGAGAAGCGTGCAGGAGAATCCAGTGCAAACGTCCCAACAGGGAGAGGTTGTGGGCTCTCTTTTTCACCCCTTGGGTCCCCTCCTCGATTGATCCCTGTCGCCGCCCAAAGGTGCCATGTGGCGAAGCTGCTTTCGGCTCGGGGCTGGTGGCGGGAGCTTCCCACGCCGTCCTTGCCTTCTCCCTGCCGCCTCCTTAGGACCGGGGGACCAGGCCGGGCCGGCCCCGGGGCTCTCGCTCCTCCGCCGGGCTTACGCCCCCCCCCGCAGGTGAGCGCAGGCCGGGCCTGGGCCGCAGGTAGCTTGGGTGGGCAGGAGAGGGGAACGCGCCACGGTGGGGTGGATGAATGTACCTTCCTCCAGGCTGGGACCCTGAGGTTCCGGCAAGGCTCAGTGCTTCGGCCCACGACTCTGCTCCATTTGCCACGATTTTGTAGCGGGTAACCCTAAAGATAGCACCATATCCCAGGTCCATAGTGTAGACCAGTGGTCACCCCTCTCAGGAAAAACCTTTCGAAGCACTTACCCCTAATGTATGGGGGCATGTCTGTATCCCCATATACGTGTATATGTATCCATAATCTGGGTAGAGATCTTATATATCTCTCTATACATAGATCTCTAGATCTACACCCATCTGTTTATATACTTATGGATGTAGATTTAAATATACAGATCTCTATAGCTACATATGTAAGTGTAGGTGTATATATACATATGTAGATCTAGATATATGACTATGTTTATATAGATAGCTATAAAGGTCGATGTAGATATATAGATATGTGTATAGAGAGATATATACACATATGTAGATGTCCAGATATTTTTTGGCCTTCGTTCTTGAAGAGGACCGTGACATCAGGAGGTGATGTCACGACAGTGAATTGAATTTAAGTGAGGGGAGGCTGTAAAGGTCACCAGCCTCACTCTCTCCTCCAGAGCCATCTGGGTCCAGTGGCAAGATGTAAGGATGACTAGAGATGGCCCTGAATGTTTGAGGCAGTCCCACTTAAATGACTTGCTCAGGGTCACACAGCTACTAAGTATCAAGTGTCTGAGGCCTATTTGAACTCAGGTCCTCCTGACTCTGGGGCCAGTGTTCTAACCATTGGGACATCTAGCTACCCAAGATGTATGTATATAGAGAGGTATATAATATATACACATATATGCATGTATAATTTAACAGATTAGAACTTAAAACCACTTTTGGGACAACTGCATACATGTGTTTTCTGTATTATAAATCTATACTTATGTATAATCATATATATGATAAATTATATGTATTACATGGTCCCAAGTTCAGTTAAGTTCAATATTGGGGTTTTTTGTTGTTGTTGTTGTTGTTGTTTTGGTTTGTTTTTTCTCAATATTGGGTTTTAATGGTAGACTTAGCTTGAAAAATTTTTTTACAAAGAACCAAATGAAAAAAGTGCATTTATTTACTAAATCATGATACTCACTTTTCAATCCTATCCATGATATGTTACCATATTTTTTTTGGTTGAAATTTGGCTAGTAAATTTCTGTTGCAAGTTAAAATCTGAAGGTGTCTCCTTTTAATATTTTTGACAAACGAGTTAGAAACCTGCCGAAACTTTTCATTTAGAAGATTTTTAAACAGGTTAGAAAACTGTTTCAAGGTTTGTTTGGTTTTTTAACTTTGAAGATAGGAGAATTTATAGATGACAACACATCATTTTTGCCAACAAAATCCCACAATGGAAATAATTTCCAAGCATCCATTTTCAAATGCTCTCTTCATACATTAGTAAAAAGCATTCTCATGATTAAAACCTCATTAAAATTCCTCATTAAAACATCATCTTTATATTGAAAGGACAGATTTAAGTTAATTTCTTCTCAAATAACTGCTGGGGAGGGGGGACCCAGCTAGATGGCGCAGTGGATAGATCACCAGCCCTGGACTCAGGAGGACCTGAGTTCAAATCCGACCTCAGGCACTTGACACTTACTAGCTGTGTGACCCTGGGCAAGTCACTTAACCCTCATTGCCCCACAAAAAAACCCAAAATAACTGCTAGGTACAGTACCATTACTGGCAGCCACTTTCATAGCAGAAGATGTTACTTTTTTGGTAGAAGAAAAATGTATAACACTTCTGTGAGTTTGATACTTGGTTATCACTGGCTATCACTATATAACCAGTGGACCCCTGTGTGGTACAGTAGGTTTTCTGGTCACTTCCCAATCACATTCAAAAAGACAAACTACTGCTTTCCCAATGACAGCAAGCTGGAGTGAGTTAGTAATAGTGATCGTTAAACTTTTTTAAAATTCCCTGTAAAAATTAAGGGTATGAATTAAATATTCAGTTAATTTGATCAATGTGACTAACCAAACAGATACATTTTAATATTTTTAATATTTCTCCTTCCTCCTGAAATGAAATCCTGGATAAGAGAGGGTAGAACCATCCAAGAGGCACCAAACCACTATGAGGTGATCTGGGGGACAGGGCATGTGTATGCTGGGAACTGGGGTTGTGGGAGATGCATTTGCACACCTACTGGGATTGGTTTTAGTGGTACAGAAAGGGAGAGGTTTGGGAGCTGAAGGCAAAGTGGGAGAATATTGGGCAATAATGGTTGAAGGGGGTGGTGAGGTGTTTTGAGAGGTGCCGGATGATTGGACATCTAGGCAAGGGATAGATATGACTCATATTCTGATTGGTTGGTCTTAACCTCCCCCCCACCCCCATTGTCCCATACATTTTCTAGGATTTACACATTCTACTTTGGAGACCACTGGTGTAGATGAAAGCAGAGATCCTCATGAGTTCCTGTAGGTGAAATCTGACAGCTGCTTGCCACCTGTTCTCTAGGCAGCAATTCTGTATCTATACACTGTCTTTTCTAACTTGAAATCTATGATTGATGCCTCCTTTCTCCTTCTCTGTACTGCAGGGTGGGGGTGGAACAGGGAGAGAAAGGGACTTGGCCTAGCCAGTTAGTCGCCACCACTCAATACTCTTTAACCTAATATAGTCTTTTTTTTTTTTTTAGTGAGGCAATTGGAGTTAAGTGACTTGCCCAGGGTCACACAGCTAGTAAGTGTTAAGTGTCTGAGGTCGGATTTGAACTCAGGTCCTCCTGACTCCAGGGCTGGTGCTCTATCCACTGCGCTACCTAGCTGCCCCCCTAATATAGTCTTTATGGAAAAGCTTTCTGACCTGTCATCACTACATAGAAAATAAGTTAGGTTGAGGCATTCAGAGTTTTCATCATATGTGGAACTTTCTAGGAAATTTACTCTGTGTAAATTCATCATGTGGCAGATCTTCCTGAATGAAGGAAGAATTTTTATTAAGCACTTATTCTGTGTAAAGCACCGTGGATATAAATAGAAAAGCAAACCATTCTCTCCTCCCAAGGAGCTCCCATTCTACTGGGAAACTCTACATGGAAGGTTTCAGCTGCAAGTCATGTGGAAAGGGTCCCAGGTCCTTAAAGTGAAGCAGCAAAGCAGGTGGTGATGACTCATCTCAAATGCCATTTCCACTGACAAAATCATGTTTCTGGTGTTGAACCATTTGACCCTGGATTGAAAGCACAATTCCAGAGAGATGGTGGTCCAGGTGGTGGCTGACCCAGTTGGTCCATGCTGCCTCTCCTGTCTCTCCCTCTGCATGCCCTGCAACTTCTGCTGGGTGGGCTTCCTTGCCCTGTGACATCATCCATCCAGTAGCTTCCTCCACAGGAGTCCTATGCAGCAGATCTGGAAGAACTCAAAACAAAAGGCAGACTAATGATTTGTGTTTGTCCCGTGTCTTTCCTCCAAAGAGTATCTGGTGTTGGAAGGACATGGTTAAAGGTGATCTTTTTGGTAAATGACAAAGCAGATCCTAAATCAGCACCTATTACATGCTGGACCCCGAGGCTGCAAATAGAAGAAGGAGTCTCTGCTATGGAGGAGTTTTCATTTCGTGCATCTAGCAGTGTACACAATTGTAGTACAAGGTAAAATGAAGAGGTAGCAAGCACTACCCTGCCGAACCTTTTGGTATCTGGCTCCAACCTATCCTTGGCTGATCGATAGGGTATTACTGGCATTATTCCCCCTCACTCACTCTACTCTCTGGCCAAATTGACCTGCTTGCATTTCCCTGACCATAGTACTCATCTTTGCTCAGTCTATCCCCCATGCCTGGAACATTCTCCTCCCTTATTTCTTCCTCTTGGATTTTCTGGCTTTCTTCAAGGCTCAGCTTAAGGGCTACCTCCTTCAAGAGGCCTTTCCTGGTGCCTTTGGAGTTGTTAGGCCCCTCCCATTTCCCCCTCCCCCACCATCAGTCACTATTCATTTGATACGAGGTGTCCCAAAAGTCTTAGTGCACTTCAAAGCTACTAAAGATTAAAACTCACTGTGTACATGTCCCTCCAGTGGAATGCAAGTTTGAGGACAGGGACTAAGAGTCTTTATTTTCATATTTCTGTCACTGATGCCTAGCCCAGATCCTGGCACTTAAATTGTTTGTTGATCAATTGAACAGTGACTTGGAGAGTCAGAGGTGACTTCATAGAGGAGTTGCTACCCAAGCTTAGCTTTGAAAAAAAGCCAGTGATTGTGAGACGCCAAGAAAAGGAGGAAGAAACGCATTGCAGACATAGGAGAAGGCTTTCTGCCTTCAGAAGCAGAAGATGGATCCTCAAGTTTGAGGATCAGCACTCTGCTATAGTGGGAAGGGTGTTGAATTTGCATTCAGAGGCCCTGAGTATGCCACTTTAACACTTACATATTTCCCTCTATGGGCCCCAGTTTTCTTATCTGTAAAATAAATTAGATAGATAACTTCTAGCTATAATCCAGTAGTCCACTTAGGCTAGACTAAAATCTTCATGACAGAGAACAGTCTGAAATAAAGCTGAAAAGTTGTATGTAGGAGCCAGATTGAAGAGCTTAATTGACAGGCTCAAGAATTTACATTTTATCCTATAGGCACTAAGGACTCATTGAGGGCTTTTGAGCAAAGGCAGTAAAGTGCTTAGATCTGTGCTTTTTAGGGAAATTATTTTGTCAGCAGTTTGGAAAGGTGAAAGACTGGAAGCAACAAGATGAGATAGGAGGGGAGAGCTAACTAACATTCACCTATAAAGAGCTGTTCAGCCACTATTGAACATACAGTTATCCAACAGTATTTCAGAAGTGCCCTCAGGAATAACTTAGTGTGCTTTGAGCTTATTCTGAATAGTTATCAGTTATTTTAAACTACATCTAGTAATTCTAAATTGCATTCACTAACACTAGCAAGTCAAAAAACATCCCAGTATCTACTGGGTGCCACTGTTTGTGAGGTCCTTTTGGGGAATATGAGGAAAAATAGTTCCTGGCGCCTGCCTTAGGAGTATGCAGCCCATTTGGAGAAAACATGGCATAAACACATAAAGGTCAAATGCAAGAAATACCAGGGGGCATTAATTGCTAAATGAATGGTATAGACAATTAGTGTTATGACATGTTTGGAGAAGAGAAATTGTTCTCTACACTGAGAAAGCTTTATAGAGGCTTTGCTAGATCAGTAAGAGAAATCGAGTAGCAGCATAAAAAAAAAAAAGACAGGACAGTCCAAGGTGTAGATATTCAGAGAGGAAGCACTGACCGCTGTTCTGTGGTAGAGATCAGTCTTCCAGGGGAGTAGTAGGAGATGGTTAAAAAGGTAGCTTGGGGCCATGATGATGAGGGCCTGAATACTAAGTCAGGGGAGAGTTTTTGCAGTTGTGGACTGTTGTTTTTAAAGGAGGACAGTATAAAGCAGTGGTGTCAAACTCAAATAGAAATGGGGGCTGCAGGTCACATAGCAACTTAATATTATTATTATTTTTTTTTTTTTTTGCAGAGCAGTGGGGGTTAAGTGACTTGCCCAGGGTCACACAGCTAGTAAGTGTCAAGGGTAGGCCGCATTTGAACTCAGGTCCTTCTGAATTCCAGGTCCGGTGCTCTATCCACTGTGCCACCTAGCTGCCCCCACAACTTATTTTTTAAATATGTTATCTATGTTTTATTGTATTTTTATATATTTTGTGAATTATTTTCTAGTTACTTTTTAACCAGAGAGAAACAAGGAAAGGGAACATTACAGTGATCCCAACAGAGGCAAGGGCCTCACTGGTGTGCTAGCAGTGGGAATGGAAAAGAAATTGTAAGAGAGATTGTGAAGGAAAAATAAACAGGACTAGATAGAGTAAAATTTGGTGTGCACTCCAGTGTTTGAGTCTAAAAAACATTTAGTTAAACAATGAAAGTTATGCTGCAATTACATCTTGGCTTTCTTTACCTCAAACCCACTCTGTCTATGGACCATTGAACTTGGATGCAAAGTCACACCAGATGGAGCTGTTTTAAAAGATAAAGGGATATAGTTGACTATATTGTAGAAGTATTATGGGAGCTGTAGTTCTTAGTGGATAGAGTCTGGAAAAATTAACTTTCCAATAAGGAAACTGAGATAGAAGGGTTGGGGGGGTGGGGGAAGAATGTTGTAAGAATTCTAATGGAGGGAAGAAAGTGCATACTTATAAACTAATTATAGTAGATAGCTGTTTCACAAGAGAAACGGTGTGACCCGATTTGGTAACTAGTTTCCTCTATATTCGAAGATGTTTCCATGGTTACTGCAGTTTGTCTGTGCTCTTAGAATCACTGCGTCAGAAAAGATCTAATGTTTCATGTGCCTCAATGTCTCCCCAACAAGATTGTAGATTCTCTGATGGGAAGGAATTGTACTTCGTTTATCCCTCATGATTAAGAAATGTGCTGTTCCAAATGCATGAATTTCCCAGATATCTAAGCTTATCTCTTGAAGTATCAAAACTTTATTTTAACTATTTTAAATGGAAATCTTTCTAACATGTATTATTTGGGACCCTGTCTTTTTTGAATAGATCATACCTTTTCCTGATGATTCCACTTCATCATTATGAATATTATTAACATGATTATTATATATTATGTATGTATGCTATTAACACATCCTTGCTTCTTTTCACAGTGTTTCAGTTAAAATTTCTCTGCTATTCATGTACTGTGTGTGTGTGTGTGTGTTTACCTTTGCCTTAGTGGACAAAGGCAGATGTTTTGTTAGCAGCTTTTAACTCTTGTATCCTAGAAAGAAGTAAATCAGGCTTATTAGAATTATGTGCTAATTAAGAGTAAGCAGGCCTAAACTGATGAATTCTGAGTGCAGACTGAAGCATTTTTTCTTTTTTTAATTTAGAATTTTTTTCCCCCAAGTTACCTATAAAAACAAATTTCAACATCGATTTTTTTTTTTTTTTAGTGAGGCAATTGGGGTTAAGTGACTTGCCCAGGGTCACACAGCTAGTAAGTGTTAAGTGTCTGAGGCCGGATTTGAACTCAGGTACTCCTGACTCCAGGGCCGGTGCTCTATCCACTGCGCCATCTAGCTGCCCCAACATTGATTTTTAAAAAACTTTATGTTCCACATTCTCTTCCTCTCTCCCTCCCTACCCCACCTTAAGAACTCAAGCAATTCAATATAAGTTATACATGTGTAGTCATGAAGCATATTTTTTCAATTTCTTTTTTTGTTCGGGCTCTTTAGAACATGGCTAATATGGAAATATGTTTTATATGAGTACTTCATGTATAATGGGTATCATGTTGCTTGTTGTGTTGATGGGTGGGTGCAGGGCCAAAGAAAAGGAGATAATTTGGAACTAAAAATTAAAAACTGAATGCTAAATAAACAAATACCAAAGAAAGAATAAATAGGCTTAGCTCTCATGAGAGTCCATGGTCCTATCTTCTGAGTAAAATGTATAGTTTTTGTGTTCTGGCTTTTGGACTTCAGGAAATCTGATCTCCAAAGAAGTGGGGGATTAACTGTACTGCCTGCATATCCCCCCACAGTGTATGCCTAGCACAATTTTAGGTATTTAATAGGCCACTATTATTTCTGATCTATATTATAGATCATTTGAGGTCACCTTGTTTAGAGCTTGTGTCAGGGTAAGTAATTCCTGAACCATTCTATTTTTAAATGACTCTTAGAAGGAAGATTCTGTAACCTTTTGTAATATGTTCCTGAAGAAATCACCTTGACAGTTGAAATATTCTTCTTTATGTCCCCAAATACTGTTAATACAGCTATAATCTTTTCCTTTTATTTTTTTTCTGAAGGATCGAAATTAGTTTTCATTCGTGGTAACCCTTCATTCACTTAGCTTCACCAAGTTTAGCCCTTAGCCTCCTGTAGCAGGCTAAATAATTCCTTTTACCTTTTATTTTTCTTTTAAATCATAAAAATATTTTATTATTTTCCAGTTACATATAAAGATAGTTTTCAACATTTGTTTTCATAAGATTTTTAGTTCCATGTTCCAACCATTCTGCAGAGCAATTTGGAACTATGCCCAAAGGGCTATGGGACTGTTCATACCCTTTGACCCAGTGGTACCACTGCTAGGTCTGTATCCCAAAGAGACCATAGAAAAGGGGAAAGGACCCACATGTACAAAAATATTTATAGCAGCTCACTTTGTGGTGGCAAAGAATTGGAAATCTAGGGAATGTCCATCAATAGGAGAATGGATAAACAAGTTGTGGTATATGAATGTAATGGAAAACTATTGTAAGAAAAGATGAGCAGGAGGAGTTCAGAGAAACCTGGAAGGACTTACATGAACTGATGCTGACTGAGAGAGCAGAACCAGGAGAACACTGTACACAGTAACAGCAACATTGTGTGATGAACAATGAGGATAGACTTGGCTCTTCTCAGCAGTGCAATGATCTAAAACAGTTTTAAAGAACTCATGATAGAAAATGTTCTCAACATCCAGAAAAAAAGAACTGTGAATTATGAATTCAGATTGAACCATACTGTTTCACTTTTGGACTTTTTTCCCATCTTCTTTTTTGAGGTTTTTTCCTTGTGCTCTGATTCTTCTTTCACAAGATGACTAATGTAGAAATATGTTTAAGGTGATTGTACATATATATATACAACCTATATCAAACTGCTTTCTGTCTTGGGGAGGAGGGAGGGAAGGGAGGGTGGGAGAAAAAAAATTGGAAATAAAAATCCTGTGAAAACAAATGTTGAAAACTATCCTTATATGTAACTGGAAAATAATAAAATACTTAAAAAAAAAGATTTTAGTTCCTAATTTTTCTCTTTCTCTCCCCTAGACAGAAAGCAGTCTGATATATGTTGTTTGACCCAATAATTTTTTAGTATGAGATTATTTAGTTTCCAATTAATTTTCTTTCTTTCTTTTTTTTTTTTTTTTTTTTTTGCGGGGCAATGAGGGTTAAGTGACTTGCCCAGGGTCACATAGCTAGTAAGTGTTAAGTGTCTGAGGCAGGCTTTGAACTCAGGTCCTCCTGAATCCAAGGCCAGTGCTTTATCCACTGCACCACCTAGCTGCCCCCAATTAATTTTCAGTCTGTCTTTCCAAGGCTCTTTATTACATGTAATTTTTATTGCATAATGATCTGAGAAGGATGCATTTACTATTTCTGCCTTTCTACATTTGACTGTGGGGTTTTTGTGCCCTAATACAGGGTCAGTTTGTGTGTATGTGCCATGTACCTCTGAGAAAAAGGTGTATTCCTTTCTATCCCCATTCAGTTTTCTCCAGACATCTATCTAACTTCCCTAAAATTCTATTTACTTCTTTAACTTCCTTCATCTTTATTTTGTGGTTAAATTTATCTAGTTCTGAGAGGGGAAGGTTCATATCTCCCACTAGTATAGTTTTGCTGTCTATTTCCTCTTGTAACTTATTTAACTTCTTTAAGAATTTGGTGCATATATGTTTAGTATTGATATTACTTCATTATCTATGGTACCTTTTAGCAAGATGTAGTTTCCTTCCTTATCTCTTTTAATTGTATCTAATTTTGTTTTTTCTTTGAGATAAAAATTGCTACCCCTACTTTTTTTTACTTCAGCTGAAGCATAATATATTCTGCTCCAACCTTTTACCTTTTACCTTTACTCTGTGTATCTCTCTGCTTCAAATGTGTTTCTTATAAACAACATATTCTGGATTCTGGTTTTTAATCCACTCTGCTATTCACTTCTGTTTTATGGAAGAGTTCATCCCATTCATATTCAAAGGTATGATTACTAACTGTGTATTTCCCTCCATCCTTTGTACTCTTTTTTTCTTCTTTCACTTTTTTCCTCCTCACCAGTGTTTTGCTTTTGACCCCTGCTTCCCCAATCTGCCCTCCCTTTTATCAGCCCTCTCCTTTTTCTTTTTCCTTTCCTCCCCTGCTTCTGCCTTCCCTTTTATCACTACCACCTTTTTGCCCTTACTCTTTTCCCTCCTTAAAGAGTAAGCTAAGTTTCTTTATCCAAATGGGTGTATATGTTATTCCCTCTTTAAGCTAAATCTGAGGAGAGTAAGGTTGAAACAATGCTCACCCCTTCCTTCTTTCCCTCTATTGTAATAGCATTTTTGTGCCTTTTCATATTATATTATTCTAAGCCTCCCAATCCTTTAATGTTGAAGCTGCCAGGTCCTGTGTAATCCTGACTCCATGATATTTAAGTTGTTTCTTTCTGGCTGCTTATAGTATTTTCTCCTTCACCTGATAATTCTAGAATTTGGCTACAATATTCCTTGGCATTTTCCTTTTGGGGTCTCTTTCAGGAGGTGATCAGTGGATTTTTTCAATGGTGATTTTATCCTCTGAATCTACAATATCAGGGCAGTTCTCCTTGATAATTTCCTGGAATATGGTATCTAGATTCTTTTTTTGATCGTTGCTTTCAGGTAGTCCAATATTCTTAGATTATCTCTGTTGGATCTATTTTCCAGGTCAGTTGTCTTTTCAGTGAAGTATTTCACATTTTATTCTATTTTTTCAATCTTTTGATTCTGCTTGATATATTCATGGTATCTTATGGAGTCATTAGTTTCCATCTATCCAATTCTAATTTTAAGGCATTATTTTCCTCAGTAAACTTTTGTACTTCCTTTTCCATTTGACCATTCTCTTCTCCCCCCCCCCCCTCCAATTTGGCCAATTGTATTTTTTAAGGAATTGTTTTCTTCAATCAGTTTTGTGCTTCCTTTTCCAAGCTGTTGACTCTTTTTTCATAATTTTCTTCTGTAACTCATTTCTCTCATTTCTTTTCCCATTTTTTCTTCTACCTCTCTCATTTGATTCTTTTTTTTTTTTTTTTTTTTTGGTGAGGCAATGAGGGTTAAGTGACTTGCCCAGGGTCACACAGTTAGTGTCAAATGTCTGAGGCCGGACCTCAACTCAGATCCTCCTGAATCCAGGGCCAGTGCTCTATCCACTGTGCCACCCAGCTGCCCCTTCATTTGATTTTTAAAAGCCTTTTTGAGCTCTTCCAAGAAGGCTTTTTGGTCTTAAGACCCCCTCCACAGTATGCTGAGCTGAGCTGTGCTGCCCTCCCCTTTCACCCAAATGAGACAGACTTTCTTTGAAGTCTTCTAAATTATCTCAAGTTGGAAGATTGTGTCTCTGTCTTTTTGTAGGTTCTGTAGTTCCAGAATCCGTTTAGAGGCTTGATTTAATGTTTCTGAGGGAAATTCAGGAGAGTTCAGGCAACTTCCTGGCTTCTTTTTGCCATCTTGGCTCTGCCTCCCTTCATTTAATTTTTAAAAGCCTTTTTGAGCTCTTCCAAGAAGGCTTTTTGGTCTTAAGACCAATTCATCTTCTCCCTTGAGGCTTCACATGTAAGCATTTTGACTATATTGTCCTCATCTGAGTTTGTGTTTTGGCCTTCCCTGTCACCATAAAAGTTGTCAGTGGTAAGGGTCCTTTTCTGTCTCTTACTCATATTGTAGCCCATTTTTAAACTTATAAAGTTGAGGTCTGCTCCTGGGGCACAGGGGCCACTGTTGCAAGCTTCTTGTGCTGGGGGAATAGGGGCCTGGTCACTGGCTTTCTGCTCTGAGGCCCCTGTGGCTTTTGGATTCCTCACCACCCTGGGCTTGCTCCCTGTGCTGGGGTGGCTTGGCCAAGTCACGCCTGTCCTGTGGGTGGTTGTCTAGTTGGCAGTTTACCCTCTCAGCCTGGACTGGCGTGTCTCACAAATGGCCTGCAGTGCCACCAGCCTGCTGAGCCAGGACCAAGGGGCTTCAGTTGCTGTGCTGTGGCCAAGAGCCTCCTGCTGACTTGCCCAGACCCCTTCTGTGCTGCACTGTACTGAGCTGCCCTCTTCTTTTGCACAAGTGAGACAGACCTTTCCTGAAGTCTTCTAAATTATCTCAAGTTGGATGATTGTGTGTCTCTGTCTGTTTGTAGGTTCTGCAGTTCCATACTCTGTTTAAAGGATTGATTTAATGTTGTTTTTGAGGGAAACTTGGGAGAGTTCAGGCAACTTCCTGGTTTCTCTCTGCCATCTTGGCTCTGCCCCTCCTTTTATCTTAAAAAAAGAAAAAAGTTTTGCTAATGCCTTTTGCTTTGACCTCATAGTCATTTGGAACATACACTTCCCCCCCCATTCCTGCTCCACCACCTATTGAGCCTTCCCTTGTAATAAAAAAAGAGAAAAAAGACAGTTAAGCAGTAAGGTGCACATCAGCCATGTCAGATAGCAAACAAAACATTTCACATCCATAGACACCCTGCCCCACTCAAGTGAAAGGAGGAAAGTGCAGTGCTTTGGCTCTTCTCTGGAGCCAGGATTAGTCATCATAATAGTAGTGTTCAATTTCATTTTTTGGTGGTTTCTTTTTTTTGTTTTTCATTTGCAGTGTCAGTCATTGCCTATATTGTTTTCCTGGTTCTCCTTATTTCATTCTACAAATCTTCCATTTCTCTGAATTCCTTAAATTTTTCATTTCTTAGTATTACAGAATATTTCATTACATTCATGTGCCATAGTTTGTTTAGCCAGTCCCTATATTCTTCTCCCCCCACTTTATTTCCAGTTTAACTTCAGATTTCTTTAAATTTGTGTTTCCTTTATTAGTGATTTGCAACAAGCTTTCATATGACAGCTAGTGGTTCTCAAAAGAATTACAAACTCTTCTTGTTCTTTGATTATTTCTCTATTAGAGACTGGCCCTACCTTTTACTAAAATTTTAGCTTTTCTCATAGGACTAGTTTCTGCCACTCCCTGTCTATTGGTTCTATCCCATGACTACAAACATATATAGGTCTCCTGAATTCAAAACAAAACAAAAGGGGCAGCTAGGTGGCGCAGTGGATAGAGCACTGGCCCTGAAGTCAGGAGTACCTGAGTTCAAAGCCGACCTCAGATACTTAACACTTACTAGCTGTGTGACCCTGGGCAAGTCACTTAACCCCAATTGCCTCACTAAGGAAAAAAAAAAAAACAAACCCAAGCTGTACTTCATCAAAACAAAACAAAAAAGCCATCCTTCCCTTAAGACTTTTAGCTGATCCCACTTCTGTCCCAGTACGCAGTGTGGTCCAATAGAAAGGAGTCAGAGGACTCTGCTGTTTATTGCCTGTTACCCTGTGGGCCTAAGCTTCTCATCTGTAGAATGAGACAGCTGTCCTGCTAGAGTTCCTATTTGGATCCTTCCAGCTCTCTGTCTGTGATCCTCATCCTTCCCAGCATTTTAGGTGCTATGCTTCTCAATCCTTTCCAGTTTTTCCTCTTCTTTATGCAAAGATAAGAATTAGAACTGTACAGCAGAGAAGGCTTGACCAGTACCAAGCAGAGTAGATGGATATCTTCATATACATAAGTCAGTTTGTGCCATTAGGGCATCTTGTTCATTATTAATTCCCCAAGGTCACATTTATTTTTCAAATACAAGCTTTGCATTCCTGTTTTATGTTTCGACTATGGTCCACTGACAGCCCCTTTCCCCCCAAGTATTTGTTGCTATACTTCTGGATGGTATTAGCATAGTTCGGGGGTTGACACAAAATGCATTCCTCTTTAGCCGCTTTTCTTGTTTCAGATGGACCACTTTGGTTTTTGTTTTGTCTACTTTAGTTAGGTCACTTTCAAATTTATTCCCATCTCTTCTTGTCTTTCAAAGTGTTTAGCCATCAGATCCAATTTAGTCATCGATAAGCTTATACAGTAATTAGTGATGTCATTTTGGTCCTCTTTGAGCACCAAGGACAACAACAGACAGGGCCTCTTATTCCAGGTTCCAGTTTAACTCTTTTGTGATTGGACACATGGGGAATCCATAGGGTTCTGTCACACCTGTTGGGCTTCCTGAGTCAAATGCATAAGCAAATCAGACAATATCTACTTGGGAATAAGTTGAAGGCAGATGAGTGCAAAAGAGCGTGCCTTTTGGCCGCTGGCCCAGAGGGGATTCTTTTTAAGTGCAGGCCTGTGGTTTCATTAGTATGTGGGCTTCTTAGTGTGGAAACTCCCTCCACCAGTGTCCATTACCACACAGCTTATGTCAGAGGTAAGACTAACTCTGGTGACTAGGCTGGCTTCCTATCCATTGTACCTTGTGTTTTCTTATAGGTGTTCATAGTTATTGACAAAAAAGAAAAATCACATGGCCCTTATACCAGTAAAACTTTGATTTCTACCTAGTAAAAGAAATCTTAGATTCCTCATAGCACTTTGCCTTCCTCTCTCTTTTGCACTCATCTCATTTCCTTTGTATTGTAATTATGTCTTTTCTTATCATAAAAGCATTTTATTATTTTTCAGTTACTATTGTAATTATTTCTACATATACCTTTAGCCCTCATATAGTAAACTTCTTTGAAAGCAAAGTTTGTCATTGATAACTCCGTTACTTGTAGTAACACAGTACACAGCAGACACTTGATAAATGCTTGTTGAATACTGAAAGTTTGTGTGTGTTCTCTCGGATCAATGCAGTGACCACTTTTTAATTCAGAGACAATGAAACCTGCCTTCTTCCTACTAGTACTGAGAGGTGGTAGATTCTAGCAGAGGAGTCCAGCAGAGGAGTCCAGCAGAGGAGTCCAGCAAAGGCGAGCAGGGCAGGGGAAGCAGATTAAAATGGAATTGGGATATATTTAATGAAGTAAAAATACAGTAGGACATAGATAATGTTAATGTGTGGTTCTCTAAGTCAGTATGCAGTAGATAGATGTGTATTCTTAATGGTAATTTTGCCACAGTTTTCATTATCAGTTTTAATGTATTCCACATCAATGTTTAATAACTTGTTCTTTTATTGTTCTTTAAAGTTACAAAGCACTGTTCCCCAACACTTCTGAGGTAGAAAGTACAAGGATTGTGATCCCTGCTTTATAGATGATGCAGGGATCCTTGTAAATAGTTTAGTGATCCTGTTTTCTTTTGAGTTTGATATCACTGGGTTCTAGGACAGAGAATGAGTCATATTATCAGACACAGCTGGTATTATAAAATGAGTAAACAATAACCATTGGAAAGTCACAGCAATGAAAAAATTTCATCAATTTTTAAAAAATGAATAAATTATATTTGAGTTCTTAAGAAAAGTTTGTGTCAAAGGAAATGAGTTCAAATCCAAGCTTTGATCACCATCAGCTGTGTGATCCCAGGCAAGTCGTTTTTACTCTATGGGGCTCATTTCCCTCCTCTTTATTGATTTATTGATTGATTTGGGGGGAGTGGGGGAAGCAATCAGGATTAAGTGACTTGCCCAGGGTCACACAGCTAGTGAGTGTCCGAGGCTGATTTAAACTCGGGTCCTCCTGACTCCAGGGCCAGTGCTCTATCCACTGTGCCATCAAGCTGCCCCTTTTCCATCATCTATAAAGCAGGGGTCACAATCCTTGTATTTTCTACCTCAGAGGTGTTGGAACAGTGCTTTGTAACTTTAAAGAACGATATAAAAACAAGCTATTAAATATTGATGTGAAATACATTAAAATGGATATGTGAAAACTGGCAAAATTATAATCAAGAGCACACATGTATCTAACACTTTACAAAGCACTGGTGTCTCTGAAGTAGATAACTCAGGTATTATTGTCCCTTTATATGGATGAAGATACAGAAGCTAAGAGAGGTTAAGTGACTTGTCCAGTGTCACACAGCTAGGAAATAGCAAAGTTGGGTCCTGAGTCCACATTTCAAGATGCCAAATACAGTGCTCTTCCCTCTGCCTGTAATAAGGCCATGATGCCATAAATTCTCTTCTCTCCTTTGGTTCTTTGAATTGTTTCATAGTTCATCTTGATTAATTTTTAACATAAGCTTGATTACTAACGAAAGAAGCTTAAATACAAACTATTTACTTATTCTTCTTTATTTTTACATACTATATTATTATTTCAAGTGGTAAATATCAAAGACCCCAAATGCTCTTAAAACTAAACAAATAACTTCTTTTGCTACGTATTACATTTTCTAGAGGTTGTGTGATGGTTGGCTGGTAGATCTCAAGATTCCACCTACTTGTTTTTCCTTATTAGTTAAGAGAGTCTGTGCAAATTATTATGAGCTGCTTTTTTTCCCTTAATCTTTTTCCAGGGTAATGTGGTATGAGTATTTCCATGCTAGGATTTTTCTTCAAATTATTTTCAAAAGGAAGCACAGGACACAGATTTTTCCCTCTTGAAGGAGAATTTTGTAGTTCCTGTTAAGTACACAAGAAAGCTAAAATAATTGGGTTAATGAATTGGATAGTGAGAAACAGAAAATGCTTTGGGGATCATTACTTACTGTCCAGTGCGTGGATTTACAAAAGGAATGAAAAATATATATCCTTGTCACATTCAGGTGCTATCTTTGTATTTGGATAAAAGGTGGAATGGTGGGTGGTAAAAGAATGGAAATTATGCTTTCTCTTAGATAAATCATTAAGCCCAGTCTAACCTAAAAGTTACATGTAATCATGTATGATCAGAGCCAGGGCCAGACCATAAGCCTGATTGGCACCTTACAAAACCAGCATGTGTTGCTTGTTTCCTGATCACTAAATGTACGGTAAATCTTTACTGTAATAGACTAATTGAATGTATTTTTTTTTACTTATAATATTTCATTTTTCCAATTACATGTAAAAATAGTTTTCTACATTCCCTTTTGTAAGATTTTGAGTTCCAGGCAGCTAGGTGGTGTAGTGGATAGAGCACCGGCCCTGGAGTCAGGAGGATCTGAGTTCAAATCCAGCCTCAGACACTTAACACTAGCTGTGTGACCCTAGGCAAGTCAGTTAACCCCAAATGCCTCACCAAAAAAAAAAAGAGAGAGAGAGAGAAAGATTTTGAGTTCCAAATTTTTCTCCCTCTTTTCCTTCCCTCTCCTTTCCCCCAAGACAGCAGGCAACCTGATATAGGTTATATATGTACAATCATGTTAAACATATTTCCACTGAATGTAAATTTTTTAAAAAATCAAACCTATTACTTCGTCAGCATTAATCATAGTATTGGTTGCCATCTTTGTTGCTCCATAAGCTATCTTGATGATATTTTAAACTATCTCTTTGAAAATTCTCTTTTAATAGAAAGGAAGAAGTTTTATCAGAATGTCACCATTACCCAAGGTGAAGGTGAGTATCTTATGAGCTCTTTCTGCCCTTTTTAATGTGTGATTTGAAATGCTTTTGTTTGTAACTAGCCCAATTGACAGGTTTTCCTTCTTATCATTATGGTTTTTCAGTCAACAGAATCCACTGTTGTCTTTAAGCCTTGTGTCTGTTCAAGTATATCAGAATAGCCATTGGCTTTTACTTTTAATTTCTGAGAGTTTTAAAATTTGATCTTTCAAGGCGGATATGAGATAAACCTGGACCACAGAAAACTGAAAACTCCCAATGCCAAGCTCTTTTCTGTTCCCAGCGAAGCACTGGCTGTTGCTGTGGCTACTGAGTGGGATTCCCAGCAAGACACTATCAAGTTCTACACGATGCATTTGGTGAGAAGTTAAAAGCAAAGGAGAGAGAAAGAAAAGATAGCAACAGTCACGTTTGCTTATCTTCTGATAGATTATTCACTTTGTCACTTATCCTTGACCACTTTTTAAACCTCAGTCAATTTTTCCCTGGTCATTCCAATGCATTCCTGGCCACCCCTCACACTAGTCCAGTTGATATAAGTTCAGAGAATGCAAACTACTTTTAATATATTAAGCAAAATGTAATCAGATAAATAGGAAGAAAAACACATCTGGATCATCTATGCTACTACTGTCCATTAGCTTGGATAGCAATAAATACTTATTAAGTCCAGCATTGTGGGTGATAAAAGAAAAGTATTAAACTTACATTAGTTGCCCTCAAGGAGCTTAAAATAGCATTGGGGTTTTTGTTGGTGGTGGTGTTATTAATGCCCTTATTTCCTGGTAGCCTAGAATATGATATCAGTGTTCTTTGTAAGAGTTTAGTGAATTAAACATTTTTCATAAATGAGGAAAACAGGTGTAGAAAGCTGAGTTATAAAATTAGCCTTTGAGTTTGGTGATATGGGCTAAGTACCATTGTTGCCTCCTGTTTTATCACATGATCCTGAACTTTAAAATGGGAATTTCAGAAATCAACTTGAATTATTATGACTATTCGCTTTATTCATAAATATATTTTGGAGATTTTTTAGGTATAGCATACTTTTTCCCCCCATTTTGGCAGGGCAGTGAGGGTTAAGTGACTTGCCCAGGGTCACACAGCTAGTTAGTGTCAAGTGCCTGAGGCTGAATTTGAACTCAGGTCCTCCTGAATCCAGGGCTGGTGCTTTATCCACTGTGCCACCTAGCTTCCCCCTATAGCATACCTTCTGCTTCTAGCAGTTCTCTTTTTCTGCTTCTGTTGCCCATGTATGGACTTGTAATCATAATGGGAGCTGAATAACTCACTGCACTTTAGGGATGAATGTGAGTAGGAGAAAATACAAATGATTTGGGATGGGAGGTGTTTGTTTTGTTTTTAATCAATCAGGTATTTTTAAAAAATCATGATTCTAGACTGTTCCACTGGCTTAGTATACTTCTGTCATGGTATTAATAGTCAGTCACATCAGGGGGACTCATTTTGGAATATCAGTCTCTTGCCAGTATGGAGTGACATCAGTCTCTTACATTTAGCCTCTCTTCTTGGACAGTAATGACTTTGTGAAAGGAGAAGTACTTTTGCCCTGGGGCCACTGAACTATAATAGCTGCTCTCTCTGCCTTTTGATTCAGACCACACTGTGTAACACATCTTTAGACAACCCATCTCAACGAAACAAAGATCAGCTTATCCAAGCTTCTATGAAGTTTCTGGACACAGACACGATCTGGTAACAGACACTTGGACTAAATTCACATTGTAATGATGGTGAGCTTTAGGTTGTCCTACAGCACTTGTCTAAGGAGTTTTAAGGAGTTCTTTCTTATTTTTTGGTGGAGGTTTTTTTCTTCTTCTTTTAGTTGGAGTCAACTAAGCAATGACACAAGGATATGTTAAATTTATAGACCAACAAATCCAAGCAGATGCATTTGTATTTTTATTTAGCACTTTCTCCCTCAGTTTGCTTTGTTCTGTACCAAAGAGTCTGCCTTGTATCCCCCCAGTAGAGCAAAAACCCCTCAAGGGCAAAGCTGTTTCCGTGTTTTCCTAGTAGTCCCCCTCCTAGCATATGTAAGACTTCAGACAGCTCCCTAGCCCAGCACCCAAAGCTCAGAGTCCGAATCTCACTTTTACCACTTAGCAGTTCTGTGATGTTGGGGCAATCTCTCTCAGCTTTAGGTTTCTCATCTCTAAAATTGGGTAGGATGATACTTGTGCCATCCCCTTTCCAGGTTATGGTGAGAAAAGGACTTTGTAAGTAATAAAAAGTTGTATAAATACAAGATTATCGTTCCTTTTAATTTAACATCACCTTTAAACATTATGTTCCCAAAGCGAAACTTTCATAGTCACTAAGATGGGTAGATTGAGTGGATTAAGGAATTAATTGGCAACAAAACTGCAGTTATTAGAATGAGGCTGGCTTATGGTAGTAATGAGAGGTTTTTACTGTCCACATACCTAGTAAGCACTCTGAATCCTCTCTTTCTATTTAACTGCCCTTCGTTAGCAGCACCTGGGGTGAGAGATGTTAAGGACTGAGTCGTGGAGAAAGTCACCTTCCAATATATGATTGAAATAATTTTGGGGGAAAGCTTTTTTCAGGTTGTCATTTGTGTTTTTATTATATTAGCTTACTAATAATGAATGGAAACATTTAACTTTTTGTTAACAAGGATGGTTTGGTTTTTTTTTGTTTGTTTTTGTGGTTTGTTGGTTTTTTGGGTTTTTTTTTGCAATGAATTAGCTACAGGGTGGAGGAGCCAGAGACATTAGTGGAACTTCAAAAGAATGAGTGGGATCCCGTTATAGACTGGGCAGAAAAAAGGTGAGAGACAAAATCCCATGAGTTTGCATCTTTATTCACCTGCCCTATGTTTCTCCTTGTGTTGCTGACTTGTCATTTATATTAATTATATGTATTATATTTATTATATTGGTTTAGGCTATCCATGAGCAATCGATATTTTTCCAGTTGTTTAGATCTGACGTTGTTTATGTGAAAAAATGTTTTGTAATCGTGTTCATATAGTTCCTGGGTTTGCCCTGGCAGGTAGACCCCCAAGTCCCATGTTGCTGTCTTCAGAACTTAGATGGGAATGAGTCAGTGTTTACAATGTTAGCTATGGAAATACTGGTAGAGTAGGGTTATTAAAGTTTTGATAAGCTTTATATCTATCACTGTAAATTAATTGTGGTTTTAGATGGTTACAAATAATTATATTACTTCCTTGTCCAGACAATGTTTTTCATCCAGGGGAAATATTTGGCAATATTCTTTAGTGTATTTGGCTTTGGGAAAAGGAAAATTAGTTAAAGAGGCTACTACTGGTCCTCTAGAAAGCTCTGGTTAACTGTAACTGAATCCATTCTTAGAAGACTCAAGAGTAGCCTAGGACCATTTGGCTAAGCATTATGTCACCCTTTTACCAACACATACATGCTAAAGTTTAATTTTTGCTATTGCAGATATGATGTGAAGATTGGATCTTCTACAAACATCATGGGGCCTGATATCCCGGCCAAGACTAAAGATACTTTCATCAGTCATTTAGCATCGTATAACATGTGGGCCTTGCAAGGTAATAAAGATGTTTTTTTCTGAGTATAAGAAGGGAAGATACTAGTGTGAGATTTTAAGGTTTTACCTTGTGCCCCTCTTTTCACTATGACATTTTATAGTACCTATAACAATACAATTCATAAGATCAGGGGATTTAGGGCTGGGAGAAACATTGGAGGTTCTCTAGTCCAAACCCCTCATTTTATAGAAGGAAAAAACAGGGGCCCAGAGAGGTGATATGATTAGTCACAGGGGTAAACAGCAAAGCTAGGATTCCAGCCCAGGGCCTCTGATTCAAGGTGCTCTTGCCGCTATATCATAGAGGCTCTGTGAGAAAGGAATGGAAACCCCAGAAGGTCAAGTCACTTGGCCAAGGTAAAAACACATCAGTGGGGTGGTTATAAAACCCTGGGCCCCATACATCTAGTCCTGGATTTAACTTATCCTTAATTATAAAATGTTGAATAAAAATGTAGTAGGGCTTGAAGGGGAAGAGAGAAAGAGAAAGAGAGTTGTACAGATAGTTTTAGAGCCATTCCTTTCTTGGGGAAGGGATGGAATTGAGCACTGTTTTACTAGAGAAGAATCCTGGAGTAGGCTAACTGCTTTAAAAAGAAACCTCAGAGTGTTGATCTACTGTGATGGACTATATTCTTCTCACCAATGCAATGGTACAGAAGAGTTCCAGGGAACTCATGAAGGAAGAGGATCTCCAAATCCAAGAAAAAAAAAAAAGAACTGCGGAGTATAGATGCTGAATGAACCATACTATTTCTTTTGGTTTTGGTGCTGTTGTTTTTTTCTATTTTGAGGTTTTTCATCAGTGCTCTGATTTTTTCTCTTATAACATGACTAATGCAGAAATAGGATTAATGTTATTATGTGTGTGTGTGTGTATATATGCATATATATATAAAACCTATATCAGATTACCTGCTGTCTAGGGGAGGGGGAAGGGAGGGGAGGGAGGGAGAAAAATCTGAAATTGTAAAGCTTGTATAAACAAAAGATGAGAACTATCTTTACATGTAACGGAAAAAAATTCTTTATTAATTTAAAAAAAAAAAGAAACCTCGGAGGCAGTTAGGTGGTGCCATGGATAAAGCACCAGCCCTGGACTCAGGAGGACCTGAGTTCAAATCCAAGCTCAGACATTGGACACTTACTAGCTGTGTGACCCTGGGCAAGTCACTTAACCCTCATTGCCTCACCCCCCCCCAAAAAAAACAAACAAACAAACAAAAAGAAACCTCAGGGGGTAGCTATGTGGTGCAGTAGATAGAGCACCAGCCCTGGACTCAGGAGGACCTGAGTTCAAATCCAGGCTCAGACATTTGACACTTATGAGCTGTGCGACCCTGGGCAAGTCACTTTTACCCCAACTGCCTCACCAAAAGAAAAAAAAAGAAACCTCAGATCATGGTAGAATAAATAGTACATGTGAAGGTAAATAGGCCAGCTTTGACAAATCTGTCAGTAGTGTGGGCTCATTTAACTGGATTTATGTTTTTCATGTTTAATGTACATGCAGCTCATATAGATGATATTATTTGAAAATGGAAGGAAGAGTTGGAAGATTCTAGTCTTCTGCTGGCAGTAGAAAGCAGAAGGTTGGGATCCCTTCTTGCTTGGTTCTACAGGATAATCTAGTAATACATGTGCCTGTGACCTGCTGGACCCATAAGGTCCATACCAAAAGCATTTTCACTTTTCCCAAGCCCTGCCTTCTTCCAGAAGGTCTAGATCCCTGAGTACCTACACAGCTTCACAACCGAACTCAGTAAATGCTTTTGATGATAATATAGTTACTTGATCTAAAATCAATTTCTTTCTCCTAATCTGAAGTCATATTAATCTTCTTTTCTGCAACATTCTCTTCCATTTTGTCTGATGGACAGAATCTTCTGTTCTCCTTCCCACACTTATTTATGGTATCCTGAACTGGGGTGCAGAAAGCAAGAGTAGGAGTATTATCACTGCGATGGCTTAAATATATTTTTTTCCATTTTATTCACCAGGTATAGAATTTGTGGTCACCCAGTTGAAGTCCATGGTTTTGTCCTTGGGATTGATTGACAGGTACCTTACAGTAGAAAAGGCCAGTCCTACTATCTCGCCTGGAAGAAGAGTACCAGGTATGCAGATTTGTGGGCCTGTTGGATTAAGTATAGATAATCCTCTATTCAGATCTGAAACCACCATAGGGCCTCAGATCCCATGGTGGAAATGTATGATTGGCATCCAGAACCTATGTCAGATTGAGCACCTAGATCCATCTTGGAGCAGACCTGAAACTCATCCTTTTTTCATATACTCTATTCTAAAGAATGGCCTGGGGCCAGCCTTACTGAACTTGTAGGAATTAGATCTTTGAAGGAAGAGGAAAAGTCCACTTCTGATGTCTATGTTGAACGTTCCTTAGCTCTAATACCACTTTCATGGGTGAACTTGCCTAATTAAACTTGGTGCGTCTCTTTGAAATCCTGTGGATTCTATTGATTCTATTTCTAATACTTCTGAGCATTTTCTTTCATGCTTTTCCTTTAGTATGCAAGTTGGCTTTCATTGGAGACCAGGCATTCTCAGATTGTCTTTCTAAGTTCTATCTTTAAAATCAATTACTTTTTGGCCTGTAGGTATTTCAAATGTTTTTTCCAATTTTTCTGCCCTTTCACTTTTCTCAAATATTGTTATATCACTACATTTTTGCATTCTGTCTCTTCCATGCCCTTTTAGAATGTCTGCCACTTTATTAATAGTCTCTACCATCTGTTCTAAAGCATCAGTTCTCTTTTCAAAATCTTTAAAAGCTCTAATTTCATTGCTCATCTCTTCTTTTAATTCTCTTCTTAGGCTTCCGGGTCAATCTTAGAGCTTCTCATGATTGTTCTAATATCACTTCTGAAGATCCCCTTGTAGTTACTTGCAGCATTATTGCCTTCTGGAAAGTTCTTGAATTCTTTTATCACATGGTACTTCATTACTGCTTTAGAAGATCTTTTTTGGTTTGCTCACTTGTCCAATCACTATTGGTTTTTCCGTGGGAGTTATTATTCTTTTACTTTACTTGGTATAGATTTCATTGTTTTTGAGATGATGAAGGGTCAGGTTGGGTGTAAACATGATCCATCACTCAGCCATTTTAACAAGCAGCTTGCTGTTGCAGGAGATCGAGGGCCAGGCCTGGTGTTGGGCAGAACTGGAATCAGTTCAAAGCTTGCCTCAGACCTTTACTAGTGGTGTGACTCTGGGCAAGTCATTAAGTCTCTGCCTGCCTCGGTTTCTTCATGTGTAAAATGAGGATCATAATAGCACCTCCCTCCAGGGTGGTTAGGAGAATCAGATGAGATAATCATTATAAAATGCTTAGCACAGTACCTGGCACATAGTGTAAATGTTAGCTATTATTATTAACTCCCCATAAATAAATTTGACCAACTCATATAACTTTTCTGTGCCAAGTCTTGCCAGTTCTACCTCCATAATATCTTTAGTATCCATCCCCTTCTCTGTTCACATAGCCAGTAGCCTAGCTCAGGCCCAACATCTCTTGCTAGTCTCTACACAGGTCTCCCTGCCACAGGCCATTCTCTCTAGTCTGCCAGAATGGTATCACTGAAGCACGAATCAAACCTTCTTACCTCAAGGTCAACTACAGACTCCTCTGTTAAGCATTTAAAGGCCTTCCTAACCTTGTTTTCAAGCCTCCTTTCCAGTCTGGTTCTACATGACTTCCCTTCATTTTCTCTGTGGTCCAGCCAAACTAAACTGTCTTTCTCACTGTCCCTCAGCCATGACATTCCCTCCCTCTCTCCCCAGGCCTTTTCATAACCAGGCCTTCTGCCTAAGATGTGCTTCCTCTTCACCTCTGAACTAGAGAAGGAGATGGCAAACCACTCACTCCAGTATCTTTGCCAAGGAAACCCCAAATGGGGTCACAGAGTTGGCCACGACTAAAAGCACTCAACAATAAAACTATATTGTGTTTTGGGGGGTTTTTTTGTTGTTAAACATTTTCCAGTTATGGCTTCTGGCCATAGGACCCTTTGGAGTTTTGAGGGTAGCTGGTTCGTCATCTCTGCTCCAGGCACCTAAGACTGTAAATTGCAGGGAAGGTGCTCACCTGCACTGGCAGCAGGAGCTCCTCCATCTGGGAGTTCCCTGCATCTGTGACATCACTGATAGAGCCAGTCCTTATCCCTGAGTGTGGATTTGAGGTGGACATTGGAAACTTTTCCTTATCTGTCATTGTTTAACTGAATTGACTTCTTATGTCAACCTCACCTAAGTGTTAAGAGGAATAGCAAACACTGATTATAAAGTACTCTGTATACTTAAATTTGAGAAATGTAAATGATACTGGAACAATCTCATGAATTCAGAGTTTGTATGGTAACTAATACAGGACAGGCTGAAGTTTAGTTTTATGCTCTTGATGAAGATAGTTTACCTAGGAGAGGTGCAAATTCAACTTCTGGGTAATGACACTTAAGCTATTAGGATTAACCAAAGATAGAATGGTATATAGTTGATAGAAAGCCAGGATCAGAGTCCAAAAGACTTGGGTACAAGTCCCACTTCTGTCATTGGCTTTTTGACCCTGGGCAAGGCCCTTGCTCTTAGAGTGCTCCAGGCCAGAGGTGTCAGACTCACAGGGAACAAGGTTAAAATGTCACTGGGAAATGTATGACAAAATAAATGAAAATGCAATACAACAATAGATAATGCTCATGTGTGCTTTTCTGAGTCAATACGTGTCGTCGTCCCCCCCCCCAGGAATCCTGTTTCTCATAAGATTTTGTTGTTGTTGTTGTTGTTGTTTTTGTTTTTCTGTGAGGCAATTGGGGTTAAGTGACTTGCCAGGGTCACACAGCTAGTAAGTGTCAAGTGTCTGAGGCTGGATTTGAACTCAGGTACTCCTGAATCCAGGGCCAGTGCTCTATCCAATGCACCACCTCGTGACCCTAGGAAATCCTGTTTCTACTTGCGTTTGATACCACTCCTCCAGGCAGCTCTGTGACTGTAAATTACAGATAGCTGCTGATCTGTAGTGGTCGAAAGACTTTCTCACTGGGAGTTTCCAACACCAGAGACACCACAGGGTCTGGACCAAAAAAGAGAGTGAATGAGACTTGCTTGTAAGAACTTTGAGGCCCTGCTCTTTTCCCTCAGTTCTAGTCTTGCAAGACATCTTCACGCAGATATCCTACAAACAACTCCAATCAACATAAACTCATAATCTGTCCCAAACCCTGCTCATTTCCGAGTTTCTGGTGATGGTAATGGTACACCAACTTTCCAGTTAACCAGAGTTGAATATCCAAGTTTTCTTTGACTTACTTCTCCATCATCCCCCATAAGTAGGCCTGTTGCCAGCTTCTGTCTGTTTTACCCCCATCTGTCTCTTGGGTCTGTCTTCTCCTCTCAACTCCTACTGCCATTACACAGGTCCAGGCTCTCATCACCCTCACCTTTCCTCTGGACTATTGCAACAGTTTCCAAACTAATTTGCCTGCCATAAGTTTTTCCTTTCTCCAATTCATGCTTCACACAACTGCCAATTAATTTATTAACATACAGTTTTGACCATGTCAACCCCCCTGTTCAAAAATTTTTTGCAGCTCTTGTCAGGATCAAAACAGAATCCGTAGCCTGTTTCCAAATTGTCTTTTTTGGCCTGGTTTCACACTCTATGCTATACTCCATCAGCACATTGCACTGTTACTTCTTCCCCATACTCATCATGCCCTCTCCTGGCCTCGGTTCATTGAATGAACTGCCCTTATGCTCTTCATCTCTAAGGCACACAGAAATGTGTTCCTCTGGAGCTACATTTTTTGGTTCTGATGGACCATTTTTTCTAATTTAGTTGGGTCATTTTCAGTGCTCCCTAGTACCTGTATGCCCTGTGGGCAAGTCACCCAAGCTCTCCTCATCTGTAAATGGAGAAGATTGAACTGTAGGACCTCAGGTCTCTTCCAGCTTTCAATCTGTAATCCTATAATCCTTTCAGTTCTTCTGATTAGTGAGATTTTGTCATTTGAGTGCCATTGTCCTTAGACACTGCCATTCCCGCAGAATCAAGAAGCTCTTGGCAAAAACCCTCGGGATATAGATTTTTCTGAATAGGCAAAGTCATATTTCCCAGACTGCTGCTGACTTACCTTCTGCAGAAATGGGAAGAGGGGTGTGCTTTAGATCAAAAATCCATCATAATAACCCACTTGTGAGGAAGAAGAGAACCCAGAGGCACGGTATAGTACTGCTCTCCTTTTACCCATTGCCTGGCTCTGTGGCTGATTAACCCCAGTGAGACAGCTAGATGGTTTAGCAGATAGAGCGCTGGGCCTGGAATTAGGAAGACCTCAGTTCAAAGCTTCAGACAGTCACTAGCTGTGTGACCTGAACAAGTCACTTAACCTCACTTTGCCTTCATCTATAGGAGAAGGAAATGGCAAACTCCATTATCTTTACCAAGAAAATCTTAAACTGGTCACCAAGAGTTGGATATGACTAAACAACTGAACAACAAACAACAAGCCCCATGGGTGTATCGCACAGTTGGGGCAGTCATTGTTGCTAGCCACCACCATATATTCCAGACATTCTTCTGTCTACCACTTCATCCAGGCAGCAGCCTTGTGAATGAAAGTAGATCTCAGAGAAGTTGGTCCCTACATATTCATATTTCCTAATGAAATTTTGAGCAAATGTTGCTCATGGAAAAATCTTTAAAGATCTAGAAGCCTTGTGTTTTCCCAAGATTACTTGATGCTAACAAACTGTCTACATTGTTCTCTTAGATCAGAAATGGGGCAATGTGGAATGGGCCCATGACTATGAACTACAGGAATTGCGGGTCGACTGAGTGGGACACTTTTTGTTCCCTTTGTTCAGAAAGTTCCACAGTAAAACACAAACTCCTGCAGGATTGAAGTTCTCTTACTGAATTCTGTGGTCAAAAAGGAATGATGAGAGCATCCTAGGTGAACTGAAGATGGTACAAGCTACAGGCCACTGGACTTCTCCCCCAATTCCTTCTGTCCTCATTAATTAAGAGGGATCTGGGGCAGCTAGATGGCACAGTGGATAGAGCACCGGCCCTGGAGTCAGGAGTACCTGAGTTCAAATCGGCCTCAGACACTTAACACTTACTAGCTGTGTGACCCTGGGCAAGTCACTTAACCCAATTGCCTTACTAAAAAAAAAAAAAAAAAGAGGGATCCAGGAGAACACCTAGCAAGGGGGGCAAAGGAGCTGCAGCTGTGGTTGGTACACAGGACTCTAGTTTTATTTTAATATTAAAGATTTCATCAAGATCAAAACAAGTATCAAACCTTGTAATTATTTATAGTTCCAGAATTCTTCATTTTATTCATTGTGACTGCGTTTCCCTGAGGTTAAACATCTTACCATTTGTGAGTGTCTAGACCTGAAATCAGAGACTCAGTACTTGTCACCAGTCAGGAAACTCATTTGTATTCTTGATCTTTCAACCTATTTTCTCTCAACTATGTTTGACTTTTATCAAAGGATCTCTTGAAAGTCAGTTAATCTTGTTCTTTTTTTCCCATTTCTTAAAGTCATAGAAAGTAGTCTGTTCTTTAAAATGGAAGATGAAATATTTAATGTAATTAAAATTCTAGAACGCAACCTAATTTGAAAGACACATCTAAAGAAACTTCAGGAGTTCTCCCTAGTTTTTTCTATTCAAGGCCCCCTCTTCCCATTCTGTTCAATGTGACAGTCTGCCATTTCTTAGCATCCCTGTTATATAATACAGCAGAAGGAGCAAATAGTTCTCCAAATCTGCATGCAGTGAAGGCTTTTCAAGCAATCTGTCTTATTAGCACACTTAAAAATAAACTATAAGAACATATGATAACTGTATTTAAAATAAATAAAAGAGGGGCAGCTAGGTGGCACAGTGGATAGAGCACCAGCCCTGGATTCAGGAGGACCTGAGTTCAACCTGGCCTCAGAAACTTAACACTTACTAGCTGTGTGACCCTGGGCAAGTCACTTAACCTCCAATTGCCTCACTAACTAACTAAATAAATAAATAAAAAAGAAAGCCATCGATAGTCTTGGAGTTTTGAGAGCTTTCTTTCCTGTATTCTACAGCAGTCAGCAATAGAAATCACATTTCCATTATGCTGGTTTTTTTAAAGTCACTTTCCGACAGGTTGTAAATATGTACCTGGGTACAATCCATTCTTACTTTACGTAAATTCACATTACATAAATTCAGCTTTACTTAAAGACTTCTGAAAGAATCAACATTCCAAAAACACCCCAAAAACCTTCTGAGTGAAAGAGAAGAACAGATGGTAGGCCATGCAGGACTTGAAACATCTTGTACCAAGAGAGTAGACCTTTGTCTTGCTCTGCCATCCTCCCTACGTCTGGCCCCCCATGTATTTGTTTTCTGTATGTGTGCTCTTGGGGACTGCATGTCTGGCCCGACTCCCATGTATCACCCATCCATCCTCCTGTCTGTGTCAGCCCCTCGACTGTTCTTCCTCAGGCATCTAGTCAGGTTGTCATGTGGCTGGTGCCATCCCCTAATGTTCCTCCTCCTGCTCTCACTTCTCCATTCCTGACTCCTACTTTTCCTTAAACTGTGTGCCGGCTCTCCCTCCATGAGTGTGGGGTCGGTTCCTTTCCCGACTTCCTCTGTCCCTCCTTTTCCCATGTCTGTGGACAGATTCACATTACGTAAAAATTCCTTTCCACAGAGGTCTGCAGAATGGTCCATTTACAAAAGCAAAAACTATCTGTACTAAGAAATGGCTAGTTCCTATTCTAATGGCTTGTGAGTCTCCTTTTCATCTAGAAAGAGGAGAAAAATCCCTCTAACATTAAGCTTGTAACTTGTGTGGCCAACAGACGGCTCTGGTATGAATGGAGCCATTGATCCCTCCATGGTCTCAATGAATTTACCGACAGAATGATCAATACTTTGGCTTGATCTTTATCTTTATTTTTCACAAAATTAAATACATTTTAATTTAATAAATAAGCCTTTATATTTTTCATTATTTGAAACTTCTCATGGGGAAGAAAATAACACATTGAAAAACTTGGGTAACTGTCCTTTCTTTATAAAAGTTGTCACCCCACTTGTCAGGCACGTGAGCAGAGTTCGGGGCCTGATCAATATTCTTTTCTAAAAGAAAAGTGGGGGGCAGCTAGGTGGCACAGTGGATAAAACAACTGGCCCTGGATTCAGGGAGGACCTGATTTCAAATCTGGCCTTCAAGCACTTGACACTTAGTAGCTATGTGACCCTGGGTTAAGTCACTTAACCCTCATTGCCCCACAAAAATAAACAAATAAATAAAAATTTAAAGAAAAGGGGACCCTCTTTAGTGTGAAGACTTACCTAATCCATAAGGTCACCAAAATCCAAGTTGTCCAGTTCATTCTGCAAATGGTCAATATATTGATTGATTTCCTTCACTCGCTTTCGGTTCCTATCGAGTTCATCATTATGAACCTGAGGATTTAAACCAAAGAATGATTTCTTTTAAAAATTCCTTTTTAAAAGCCTCTCTGTGTGTGTCCAGTTTAGGAAGAAAGAAGTGATTGATAAAAATTTTATATGGTTAATATTTTTTCTTCTATATTTTGATGAAAAAGCATACAGCATGAGTGACCCTTTTTCTTAACAATGTTCAATTCTGTAGAATTTAGAATGGGTAGAAACACTGTATCACTAGTAAGCTAAAATCAGTGCCTTTTTGTTTTTATTTATGGGGGCAAAGGGTGGGATTGGGAGATAGTCAATCCATGTGACTTTCTAGGTAAACTTCCAATTCCTCTCTGGTCTGTAGTTGAGAGGTAACAGGTTATCTGCCACAGCCGGGTTACTATTTACTTACCTTATCTACTAAGGCTGAACACCAGTTGGTGACATTAGTTATTAAATCATCTTCTCTATTGTCTATCTTCAGAAGGTGGATGTCATGTGATGCTCCAACTGCATTAACAACTGTATCTTTGTCAGAAAAAAGCTAGTGAATAAAATTGATCAAATATGGGATACATTTTGATTTGAAGCATAAATACATGGTGAAAATCAGAGCTTAATAATGAAGTCAATGTAAGAGAAGAAATTCATTCAGTATTGATAGATCCAACCCAGTTTGATAGCTGCCAATTAGAAAAGGCTGCCTATATCTTTACAGAGAAGACCTGAGTTCAAATCTTGTCTCAGACACTACCTGCTCCCTGCATGATTTTGGATAGAACTCAGTGTTATCCTCCATAAAATGAGGCAGTTAAATAGCTATTCTCTGAGGTCCCCTTCTGGATCTAGGTCATATGGTGGGAAATAGGTATTAGTTGGTAATAGACCTTTTGTTTTTGTTTTTGTTTTGCAGGACAGTGGGGGTTAAGTGACTTGCCCAGGGTCACACAGCTAGTAAGTGTCAGTGTCTGAGGTTGGATTTGAACTCAGGTCCTCCTGAATCCAGGGCCGGTGCTTTATCCACTGCGCCACCTAGCTGCCCCAGTAATAGACCTTTTTTTCTTCAATAACAGAACACTCATAAACTGACTGACCCAAACCCAAAATAGTACATTAAATACAGAGGTGCTTTGTAAAGACCTCACTTGCTTGTTGCCTTCTTGTATCCATCAGGCACCTTTTACCCATCAGACACCTTCCAATGATAGTCATTTTAAATTCTTGTCAGACTGGTGTTTCATGATGCTCAGCCACACACCAGCAGAATTTATCAGAAAGACAGGCTCCCTCCCCGCCATTACACACTTAACAGAACCCTAATCTAATGCTTAGGCCTGTACCTAGGAAGAAGTTGGTTCCAGGTCCTTGCTCTCAAGCACCCAATTCCTTCCTCCCCATGACTGACCACCCTGCAGGCAGAAACAAGGCAGCTCTAAATGCTCACTGTCTTCCAACCATCTAGATCCAGACCTGATAACAATATAGAAATGTGGAAAAAACCCAGTTCTCCCACAAACCCTAGATGAACTACAATAAGGCAGAAGTCTCTCCATCTAATCTGAAACTGCAAAATAAAAAATAGCTAGATGAAGAGAAAGTACATTACTATACTCTTGGTGGAACTGTGGTTTGGTCTGTCATTTCAAAAAGTAATTTGGAATTAAGTCCCCAAAGCCACTAAACTTGGCATACCCCTTGACTCAGTGATAAGACCACAGTGATAATACCCATGCCCCAAAGAGACAAAAAAAGAAAGAAAAAACACATCTATAGAGCTATTCTGTTGCAACAAAAAAACTGGAAACAAAAGGGGGTGCCCATCAAATGGGGAATGACAAGACAAATTATGGCATATGAATGAAATGGGGAATTATTACACCATAACAAGTTGCAAAAGGGGCAGGTTCAGAGAAACTTGGAAGAGATTTGTATGAACTGAAGCTGGGTGAAACAAGCAGAAGCAGAACAATTTCTACAATAACACTTTAAAGAAAAAACAACTTTGGATCACGGAGCAACTATGGTAGGATAAGAAGAAAGAATACAGACTACAGTCTCCTACAACTCTTCCAGCAAAGGTCAAAGAGGAACATCAGACTGAGTGGTGATCAGGAAATCCAAGGAGGGACCATAGTGTATCACTTTTTTTCCAGCCCAAATCAGCACAGGAAAACAGCTAGAGGCCTATGGATGTTGGGAATGGCTCCACCCAAGAAGGCCTACACAAAACTTTCTAGCACATGGATGGAAGCTGAGACCTGGGGCTATTTATGTAAAGGGGTCAGGGAGCATGTAACAGGGATGAGGCAGCAGCTGTATCACTGTGACCATAGAGTGAGGTTTCAGAGCCTTCCATTGAAGGTTAAACAAATTATGATATGTAGTGGCCTATTAATGACCTCTCAGAAATTATGAAAAAGATGGTCTCAGAGAATTTGGTATGATATGTATGAACTAATGGAAAATGAATTGAGTCGAACCAAGCAAACAATTTTGATGACCAACATTGTAAAGAAAGACAACTTTGAAAGACTTAAGAACTCTGATCATGTTATAATGCTTCACCATGATTACAGAAGTCCAATGATGAAGCATGCTACCTCTCTCCTTTTCAGGGGAGAGTTACAGAATTAGACATACATAATTAGACAGGACCAAAGTATGGATTTGTCTTCTTGACTATGCTTATTTGTTATAAGGGAAAGGGGTTTTTAACGTAGATGGGGAACAGGAGGAAATGTGGGCTAGGATGCAAAAGAAAGAGAAGAAAGTAGGTCATTGAAGCATTTTTTAAATGCTTGAAGAGAACAAAAGGAAATTGAGAGGTAGTCAAAGAAAAGCAGGACAGCTTTGAACTAACATTGAATTTATTATATGCTTTAAAAGGAAGCTGTTCAGAATAAAAATAAAAACTAAAAATTCAGATGCAGGCTCTCGACTTAGGAACAACTGACTTATTAACATTAGATACACATGGCCATGGGGAGTTCACAGAAACAATTGTCCTTTGTTCCTCAATGAAGAACACTTGGGAAAGGAACCAAGCATAACTCAACTGCTATTGCTAAAGGGGAGTTGTCTCTGATTAGCCTAATTAGAACTTGAAATGTATTTTCAGATATTATGTACTAAGCATGGTAAATGTAGTTGAAATAGTGTTAGTAATCTTATACTTCAGACAGTTAAATAGGCCTTGGGGTGGGGCAGGAACAATGCCTTAGAACCTGCCATCCATAGCATTCTTTTGGGAAAAATAAGATCCAAATAGAAACTCAAAGCAGCAAGGAATGTTAGAGATTATCCAGTTCAATGTCCCACAAACCATATTCCGCAGAGCTTTGGTATGCCATGCATGAGGTTTCCATGTGAAAATGATGTTAACATTTTCCATTGAATACTAGATATAAAACCTATATTATGCAGGGACTGAGCCTATGATTTCATTGGTTTAGGACAGGAAATCCCTGTAAAGAAACTCTGCCAGTGCAGGTTGGTCTTAGAGAGTTGCCTAAGATACTGAGAGGGTGAGTTACATGGCCAAGGTCAGTGTGTGTAAGAGGCAGGATTGAAACCAGGTATCCCTAATTCATGGCAGGCTCTTAGTATGCCACACCATCTCTCTTCATATGAGTATGTGGATGCATAATCAAAATACTACTATGTAAAATACATATTCTTATAGAAACATTAATATATGTGTATACATAACATATAATCTATGGCAATTTGGGTCTCTAAGACAGACCTAATTTCCTCTATTTTATTCCAAAATTTCCCTGATCCTTTTTAATCCTAAGAATATTTTATGGCCCCAAACCGGCCTTTATGGGTTCCATGAATATTTTTTACATCCCAAAGCATTCTACAGACAAATGAATTTGGGAAATGCTTATCCATTCCAGCTGAATAGTTTACAGAGAAGAAAACAGACTCAAGAAATGTAAGTGACTTGCCCAAGGTCACAACACATGTTAATAGTAGAACCAAGACTAGAAACAAAGTCTTCTCATGCCTAGTCCAGTGCTTCTAAATATATTTTCCTTTTATTCTTTTAAGTAATTTACAACCCAGTTTTTATAAATACAACTTGCTTTGTTCTGTTATCAGTGTCAAAAGACCATGTTCCACACAGATGGTAAAATGGGACTTTTCATATTATCTATAATACCGTAACCTCTTTATGAAACTGGAAGCCTCACCGCTCGGACAATCATCTGGCAGGTCCTCATCAAATTCACTCTTGACAATTTTCTCCAGGGTGTTTATGGAGATCTCCAGAAGTTTCTCATGGTGATGGTTTTCTAGATCACGGCACTGGGCCATTGTAAGAGTATAAGTTAAGCAAATAAGACCAGGTTATCATAATACAAATGGTTTGATATAACTATACCTGACAACGATGAGAGAAGCAATAGTTTCCTTCAGAGGGATGTTTTTGTCCCTAAAAAGGAGATTTACTCACTTCAACCAGGCTTGGTCCTCCGTTAAAATGCTTTGAACTTGAAATACTGTTCTTTAAAGGAAAATCATAGAAGCACATGGTTCAGCATTTAATAAAAGAGGCACTTCGTGCATCACTGGGGATATAAATACAAAACAATCTATTTTCTCAAGGAGTTTGGAGAAGGGAGCTAACATACACAAATAAGTATAATACAAGGTGATTTGGGTTGGGATTGAGTAGTAACAACTGGAATATGAGAGAATGCTTCATGGAGGAGGAAGTCCCAGAGCTGAGTATGGGAAGACAACAAGGATACTGAGAGATGGGGATGAGAAGAGAATCCATTTCAGGCATGGAGGAACAGCTCACATGAATGCATAAAGAGATGAACGCTGAATTCAGGGAATCACTAGTATGTCAGTTTGCCCCAAATACATGAGTTCCTGAAGAAGAGTAACATGAAATAACGCTGGAAAGGTAGGTTGGAGGCAGACTGTGAAGAGGTTTAACTGTCAGGCTGGGGAGTGTGGGTTTTGTGAGGCATTTGGGGGCCACATGGTCAGGGGGGTGCACGTCACGAACAGTCGTGTTACATAGGAAGATATTTTTGGAGTAGTTTTGGTGAATGGGATTGGGGAGGTGAGAGGCCGGAAGCAGGGAGACCAATCAGGGGATTAATACAATAGTTTGGGTAAGAAGTTATGGGGGACTGGAAAAGGGTGACAGCCCTTTAAATAGAGACTAGTGGACATATGTGGGAGAGTTCACGGGGTTGGGGAGGCACAAGCAGGAGGGAAAAAGAAGAGTCAGTGATTACCCAGAGGATAGGAGCCTATATGAATAGAAAAGATGGTGGCATCCTTAATTTGGAGGAAGGGTAGGTTTAAGTCAATTACATTTTATTTATTTATTTATTCAGATCAATACATTTTCTTTTAGACATATGCATTTGAGATGCTGACGGTACATCCCAGAGAGATCCAGCAGGCAGTTAGTTGACAACGCAGGAACAGAGTTCAGGAGGAAGATCAGGACTGGAGAGATAGATGTGGGCATCATTTGTGTGGAGGTGATCATTGTATAGAGAGTAACAGATAAGATCCTCAAGGGAAAGACTCCCAGCTGGGTTCCACACTGCCAGTCTTGCCTCTCTCCAATCTATCATTCACAGGCCTGCCAAAATAATCTAGCACTAAAGCACAGATCTGATCTCACCTCACTGCTCAAGAAGTTTCACCGGGAACTGAAAACATCCTATTTATCCTATCTCTAGGATAAAATATACATTCTTCAGTGTGGCCCAGAAAGCCATTCATAGGTGAAATACTTAAGAACACTGACTGACGCAGTGACCAACCACAGCTCCAGGATAACTATGATGAAGCATGTTCCCCACCTCTGAACTGAAAGGGGATGAACTCAGTGTTGAAAAAAAAATACGCGTCATTGGCTATGGCCACTGTGTGCTGGACTATGCTTTGTTATGTCAGGATTTTTCTTCCTCTAGGTTTTTAATTGGAAGAAGGGATGGGTGTAGGAGGGAAAAGGGATGTTAGCAACAGTGATGCTGGAAAGAAAGAGCATTGGGACGTTTTTTCAAAACAGAAGGAGGTTCAGAAGAAAGCACAGAGCACCAGAACAGTTTTAAAAGTCACATAAGGAATTCATTATATGGTTGGTTTTTTTTTTTGGTAGGGCAATGGGGGTTAAGTGACTTGCTCAGGGTCACACAGCTAGTAAGTGTCAAGTGTCTGAGGCTGGATTTGAACTCAGGTCCTCCTGAATCCAAGGCCAGTGCTTTGTCCACTACGCCACCTAGCTGCCCCTTCATTATATGTTTTTTTGGTATGAAATAGAGATTCTTGGTTTCATATACAATCCATTCTTTGTGTTTTGCCATCTATTTGGAAATGCCTTTATTTGTAACTCTTCCTCCCCTGGAAGGGAAGGTACCTGAGAACTTAGAGAACTCCGTGCACAAAGGAGGAAAGGTCTTAGAGTAGCAAATTTGAAATAGAGAGGCAGAGTGGTGGCAGCAACATTGTGGCACACGAGGATGGTGGGGGATGTAGAGCTACTCCAGTGAGCCTTGAATAATTAAAAAACTGGGGGTGGAGAAGCAATTAGACCTTCTTCCCCCACCCCCTCTTCAAACTCAATGAACAGGGATGTGGCCAGAAAGGCCAACTGAGGTTAACTCCATTCCTCCTTGAGGAATTTTCTAAATGATTTCTAAGTTTCTTTAAACTATTTCTGACTCCTGATTTTCTTTCCTATAAAACTATTTTGTGATTTGTATGTCTTTAGCTGCAAATATAGGGGGCTACAAGGGAACAGGCCATGAGACTGGTACAGAGAGAAAGATAAAGGAAGCCCATCACCTCTGTCTAAAAGTGTTAGAATCTTTCCTAACTGGGGTTCCAAGCAAAGTTGAGAAACTCAATTATTGCTTTAGTCATAATTTTTTTATAAACTGCCTAAAAGGCAGAGAACTAAAGTGGATCTGCCTCTCTCCCCACAACCAGCTCTCCAAGAGAAAAAAAAAATATATATATATATATATACATGACATTACTTTTAAATATAATCTGCAAATTGACATTTTCTCCATAACTTTCTTAAATCTGGACAATCAACAAGACAATAAATCAAGTCCTAATTATAGTGTTTCCCAATTCTGAGGTGTAAATGTTCATACTAAAACTTAACAAGTGACTTCAGTACAAGCTGGGTCCAGTATACCCGTAAATTTAGGGCAGTGACTCAAGAATAGGAAACCACTTGGTGGGGAGAGAAAAGCACAGTTTTGGGAAGAGTAGCCAAATTAAAAATTCCAAAGGTAGGGACTACATCCTATCTAAACAGAAAACTGTATCAGACATCATCCCCCTAGTGGCTACATTATATTCCAATGCCTACCACTGTGCCTTGCACATAACAGGTATTCAATGAATGTCTGTTGACTGATGAATGGAGAAAAAGGATCCAGAAATGAGCCCTTGAGGGACAGCTGGGATCTTGTAGGTCCAAAGTCCTATCCCATATTCATATCTTTTCCATGGTATCTCTCAGGCTCTGAAGTGCAAATAATGTTTTTGGGGGGGGGGGCAATGAGAGTTAAGGGACTTGCCCAAGGTCACACAGCTAGTGTCAAGTGTCTGAGGCTGGATTTGAACTCAGGTCCTCTTGACTCCATGGCCAGTGCTTATCCACTGCACCACCTAGCTGCGCCCAAATAATGTATTTTTAATTATAAACACAAACCACCCTATCTTCAAGTTTAAATTATAAGCCTGAATGTTAATGCCCTTTCTATTGGAGGTCTCTAGTTCTTGTACAAAAAACTAGTCTGAAGGAAAGGTTTTTCTTCTTTTTCTCATTACCATCTTTTAAATGTAACCACTGACTGCAACATAGAAATAACATTCAATATCAACAAAATAACATGGTACCCTGAGGCCCAATAAACTTATATCAAAGGCCTTCTGCAATAATATTGCCTCAGAATGTGTTGACCGCTAGCATTTAACATTCTAGTTCTTCAGTCAAACAAACCATTTCTCATACAAAGGAATTACTATCTCTGTTCTCTGTAAAATGCTTAAGTATAAACATTTGTCTTCCTAAATAAGCAAGACAAAGAAAATATTTCTCTAGGAAAAGTCTTTCCGGACCAGTCTCAGAAGGTAGGAATTTACTTGTATTAATGAAGGGATAGTCACTCTTGGAACAGATACAAAATGGTCCTTTTTTTTTTCAGCAGCATGAAGTATACCAATTATAAGCCATCTGAAGTAAAACATAACCATTTACATTTAGACTTCAGAGACTTACACTCTAGTTTAGAATTTTTCATCTTTACCCTAATAAGCTGATGTCTAAATTTTCCCAAATACTCATCAAATTTAAGAGTTATTCCAGTGTCGCAGCTCTACTATCATAAGTGTCCATCCCCATGCAGGTCTTGCTTATGTTCTAAAAGTTCACCATGTGGAGTCCATCTGGCACTTTAAATGGAATGGCTAATTTTGACAAATCTTTGGCCCATGAGGTAGTTGTGTGGTTTTTGGAAATAGGTCCAAAGTCTTTTGGAGCTACAGTGGTGCACAGATTAGGTAGGACGAGCAATCATTTTGAATATAGTTTCATTTGGAAGCAGAGATGGCCATGCCTGTGTGTGCTTATTGATGCTAGGCTGACTCTGAACTTTTGACCTTACTCGGTGAAACATATTGAGCTGGTCTTCCCAGTTTCCTGTTGGCTGAATGATGGATTTTGTGCTATACAATGTGTGTCATTGCTCTTTTGTGATTTTAATCATGTGTTTTTAAGGGTAGACATTATTTCAAGGAAATGTGCAAAAGTTGTAGCTCTTAGAGAGTATGCTCACACCTACAGCTGCATCACAGAAGTTACTGGTGTGAAAGTCTCCAACTTTCCATATTACTGGCCAGGGACACAGCATCCTTCCAGTTTCACAGGTTTGCAACCTCAGCATCATCCTCGATGCTTCTCTTTAACTCATCCTATATTAACCACTCAATTGCCAACTCTTTCTCTACAACATCTCTTTCATATGTTCTCCACTCACCTATCTCAGGCCTTCATCACCTTAACTAGAGCATTGCAATAGTCTTCTGATTGGTCTCCCTGCCTCATTCTTCTCCCTATTGAAATCTATCTCACAAACAGCTGCCAAAGTGATTTTCTTAAAATATGTTTTTGTGGTAGATATTATCACCATTATGGAATATACTGACATACTCAGGAACAGAATTATTATAGAGGTATAGAAATCCCCAAATAGAGATAGGATATTACAATACAACTTTGCATCATGCTACACATATATCTCAAAAGAGTAAGAAATTTAGGGGCAGGGGGTGGCTAGGTGGCGCAGTGGATAAAGCACCGGCCCTGGATTCAGGAGTACCTGAGTTCAAATCCAGCCTCAGACATTTGACACTTACTAGCTGTGTGACCCTGGGCAAGTCACTTAATCCCCATTGCCCTGCAAAAAACAAAAAACAAAAACCAAAACAAAACAAAACAAGAATTTAGGGGCAGCTAGGTGGCACAGTGGATAAAGCACCAGCCCTGGATTCAGGAAGGACCTGAGTTCAAATCCGGCCTCAGACACTTGACACTTACTAGCTGTGTGACCCTAGGCAAGTCACTTAACCCTGCAAGTCACTTAACCCTCATTGCCCCCACAAAAAAAAAAAGAAAAAAAGAAAAGAAAAAGAAATTTAGCAAAGAGATAGAGAGAAGAATGTTTCAATAGTCTGAGAACTCAAACTGATTTAAACCTCATTGAAAACCTCTGGCCTACAATCAAAGCTAGACTTAGAATAATTGACTATTTACTAAAGTTATGCTTATTCTCCAATGTCATACAAATGTGGGTTCATGATGAAGAATTAAAGAAGGTGTCAGAACCTTGTGAACTTAATGTAAGAAAAAACAACTGAATGCAGCAAAAGGAGAAGATATTGCATTTAAGATGTAAAAAAGTTGTCAGGCTTACTTTTATATCAGTGAAAATTAATATTATACTTATTTATTCTGCTGTTCCATTTAATTTGTGCACCACTGTAAGTCTGGTGAATATGGTATTGGTAATATTTTTTAAAAACAATAATGAGGTATACCTATAAAAAGTAATTAAATTAGTTCTTGTGTGGAATGCCACTTGCTCTATAGACAGTTCCCAGAGAAAAATTTAAATATGTTCTGAATAGGGGTCATTTTTAGATACAACTAGTTTCCCACTATAACTCCTTTGAAGAATTCTATAAATCATTTGAAAATATAACTTCCAATAATGTTAAAAAACTTCATACCCCATAAAACCAGTAGTATCCCCCCAATACCAAAACTACAACTCTTAAGCTAACTTAATGATCATACCTGTAAGAGTAATCTTAGAGATTCCAGCAACATATTATCATTTCATCTATAAGCAATGGAAGAGACACTATTGAAAGGATATAGCCTTGTACATTTTCCACAAATACTCCCACTATGTCTATAATGTTCCTTTCAAAGTTATTTATAGATTCCTGTAAAGGACAAAGAGCAATATAACTTGAATCGTTAGATACCAACTCAACCCCTGAAGCAAGGTGAAAGAAACACAACTAATAACATGTTTGATATCTTGATTGAGCCTTTAGAAATTCACCTAAAATATTTTTCTTTATTACAAAAATAGCTATTTCTGGAGTGTTGCATATGCTTTCTATGTTGCAGGAAATAATCATCTGCTATTCAAGTGACAGGGAAATCCATATAGTATTTAAGGTACAATTTTAAATATGGAGACTCGATTTAATAGTAGCTCACCTGAGCTGTGTTCAGTCATGTCTCGACCTCTTCAGGATGCCATTTGGGATTTTCTTGGCAAAGATTATTGGAGTGGTTTGCTATTTCCTTCTCCAGCTCATTTTACAGATGAAGAAACTGAGCAATAGGTTAAATGACTCGCTCAGGGTCACACAGCTAGTAAGCATCTGAGGCTGGATCTGAATTCAGGAAGAGGAATCTTCGTGACTCCAGACAGCCACTGTACCACCAAACTGCTCAATCCATCAATTTACTTCAATCTATGACACCCATGTTTACTTTGTGAAATCACAAGTCTCTAGTGTCTCTAATAGATTTTATTTTATTTTTATTTATTTATTTGTTTGTTTTTTGCGTGGCATGGGGTTACACAAGCTGGTAAGTGTTTAAGTGTCAGAGGCTGGATTTGAACTCAGGTCCTCCTGAATCCAGGGCCGGTGCTTTATCCACTGCGCCACCTAGCTGGCTCTCTAATAGATTTTAAATATTGTAATTTCTCGTTTTAACCACTTGCTTTTAATTGTAAGCTTCTTATATTGTTCTTTTTAGATTTTGGAACTTTAGCTGGAATTATAAAGTAGCTTTGTTTAGATCCCTAAAGATAAGTTCTACTTTTTATTCTTACTCAAGATGAAGTGGCCCGAGCATTTTTTCAGGCCTTTAATATTAAAATAACTCTCTTTCCACCACAACTAAAAAACTATATGAGGTAATCATGAACTTCTCTCTGCATATATGAAAAAGTTCAAAAGCAATTAAACATTTTTATTTTCAAAAACAAAAACAAAAACAAAAATAAACCTGTTCCAGGGGGCAGCTAGGTAGGAAGTAGATAAAACACCAGCCTGGATTCAGGAGGACCTGAATTCAAATGTGGCCTCAGACACTTGACACTAGCTGTGTGATCATGGGCAAGTCACTTAACCCCAAGTGCCTTGCAAAAACCAACAACCAAACCAAAACTAAAACCCTGTTCCGAAATCAGAATTATTAAGAATATTTTCGAAAGATAGGATTAACTGGATAAAACACTTTAGAATTCAAAACCCCTCACTGAGAATACTCTGATTTTCTTTTCATATAATAGCAGGTCAATGAGAAACATTTAGCATTTTATGTTTCTTTCAATAACGTGCCCAGATTCTTACAAGACCACTGGGACTTGTAAGTACCACTATTTGACGTTAATTTTATTTATTCTGAAATTGAACACTAAATGGGCATTTCTATAAACTTAGTAGAAAAGATGATCTGTCTATGAAACTGCAACTCTCTATCATGAACAGCTTGTTCTTTTAACATATATAATCAATTTAACATCATTTTCGAAGCTGTCCTGATGTCTGTGATTCTTTCTGGCCTTCTCAGCTTCCATGTCAGTCCTATGACCTCTAATACAGGAATGCCCAGAGTATTTGGCAAAGGCTCAAAAAGTGTTGCAGCTGTCACTGACCTTGGTGACACAATTACTAAGTTTCCCCACCTCCATCCTCCCACTCTACTTTTTTTTTGCTGGGCAATGAGGGTTAAGTGACTTTCCAGGGTCACACAGCTAGTAAGTGTCAAGTGTCTGAGGTCGGATTTGAACTCAGGTACTCGTGACTCCAGGGCTGGTGCTTTTATCCACATGCACCACCTAGCTGCCCCCCTCCCACTACTTTTTGTGGGGGAGAAATTGGTGTGCTCCTTTGGACTATTGATAACAAATGCTGCCTTCTCCTCCATGAGATCAACTTTTTTACCTCCCCAATTAAAGGTAATATTGCATAATCAAAGTTTGCCTTACCTGCCAACTGTTCACACCAACTGCATTTCTAAAGTCATTAGTACATCAAAACAAAACCGACTGATTTCTTCAGCACATTCAGTCATTTTAGTATCCACATGTTGTATGTCACTTGCATTTCGAATGGACTGTAAAAGCTAAAACAAAGATATGAATTAAACCTTCCAGTCCATTTTAATTTTTTTTTATTATTTTATTATTATTTTTTGTTTGTTTGTTTTTTGTGGGCAATGGGGGTTAAGTGACTTGCCCAGGGTCACACAGCTAGTAAGTGTCAAGTGTCTGAGGCCGGATTTTGAACTCAGGTACTCCTGAATCCAGGGCCGATGCTTTATCAATGGGGCCCCCTAGCCGCCCCCTAGTCCATTTTAATTTAACATTAATTAATAAGTATTATGAGCCCCAAATACTGTGCCAGAGGCATAAGAAATAGAAGGGCTGAACTCCTGGCTTTGAATTTATGACCTCAAGTGAAAGGCAAGATTTACACAGAGAGAATAATGGAAAAGAAATAAGCGACAGTTGTTCAACAGTGCTCAAAATCTATGAGTCTAGGAACCCTATTGTCCTACATATTAAGAGGAATTCAGAACCCAAGGCAGATTGCTGTGAGTCATAGTGATTTAGAACAATTGTACAACTATTATGTGATGTGGGCTGTGTTTAAAACTGGTTCCTAGCCATTGGTAGCCAGCCTTCTATAACATAAGCATATCTTACATTGGAATTCCATAGTTATAAAAGAGAGAATTGATTTAGTATTTCATTGTGTGAAATCCGCTGGAGTGGAAAGTGAACTAATTTCTTTCTTTCTTTCTTTCTTTTTTTTTTTAGTGAGGCAATTGGGGTTAAGTGACTTGCCCAGGGTCACACAGCTAGTAAGTGTTAAGTGTCTGAGGCCGGATTTGAACTCAGGTACTCCTGACTCCAGGGCCAGTGCTCTATCCGCTGTGCCACCTAGCTGCCCCAAGTGAACTAATTTCAGTTAACAAATGTCCATTAAGTGCCTATGATGTGCAATACACATCGTTCATCTCCTCAAATTTGGAATTTATTTCTAGGAGTAACAAAAGTGGTCAAAACCACTTAACAAAATAGAAGCCTTAAGGTGGTAAGTGCCCTAAAAAAACCAGAGAGTGCGTGGGAATTTGAAGAAGGATAAGAGATCGCTTGGGATTGTAGTGTTGGGGGAAAGGCATTATACAGTTACTGTACGAAAAGTTCTCTATTTAGTTCATTGAGCCAAACCTACCTTGGTCATTTCTGGAAAGAAGTTCCAATCTGGGGCCACGGTACTAGATTTGCAGAAGCTACAAATCCATTATCTCCCGAGATACTTACACTTTGGGGATAGGCTTTAATTGTTAGGAAGTTCTGGGCTTTTTTGGTGGCTGGTTTTTTTTTGGCATCAAACCTAAATTTATCTCCCATCAGTTTCCATCTATCATTCTTCATTCTTCCCTGACAGGGCCAAGAACAACAGGCCTAATATCTCTTTCACAGGACAACACTTCAAATATATAAATGTGGTAGAACAAAAGTTCTTCAACGCACAGGAAATATGTTCATGTTTTGTGTATCCTTAGCATCTAGCACAGTGCTGCTTGTTGGGTTGCTGAATTCACCCTCTCACGTGCCCCATAAGTCTCTTCTCCAGAGTGTGTAAAGAAGGGTCTAGAGCACTGAGTTCAGACTTAGAAAGACCTGCCTCAGACACTTGCAGTGTTGTATAAATTAACTGTATGTAAGTTGAATCTTTGTGTTGTCTTCACCGTGACAAGCATTTTCCCCTTCATTACAGTGGTCAGCAGATTTTTTTTTTTTTGCAGGGCAATAAGGGTTAAGTGACTTACTTGCCCAGGGTCACACGGCTACTTAAGTGTCAAATGTCTGAGGCCAGATTTGAATTCAGGTCCTCCTGAATCCAGGGCTGGTGCTTTATCCACTGCATCACCTAGCTGGCCCCAGGTCGGCAGATTTTTTATTTTTTATTGTTTTTTTAGTGAGGCAATTGGGGTTAAGTGACTTGCCCAGAGTCACACAGCTAGTAAGTGTTAAGTGTCTGAGGCCGGATTTGAACTCAGGTACTCCTGACTCCAGGGCCCGGTGCTCTATCCACTGCGCCACCTAGCTGCCCCAGGTAGGCAGATTTTTAAAAAGGTCTTCTTGCTGTTGTTCCAAATTTAAGAAGCCCCATGCCACACTGCAGGGGAATCAATATCAACCCTGCAGATTGCCCAGTTTCTCAGAGTCTGCCTATTTTCTGAGGATTAATTAGACATTTTTGCAGCAATAGTTGTAAGTTTCTTGAAACTATTTTTCATTTTCAACCACATTTTTCCTTTGCCCTTCAGTGCAAGTGATCCCACCTCAAACAGCCACTGAAATGGCTCTAAACGGTCATTGAAGTGTTGAATCATCTTTAAGAGCTGAAACATTTGTATATTTTCTTGGAGAAATTCCCATTTTAAAAAATCATAGAATCAAAAACACAGCCAAAAACAGAAAAATTGAAATGTGGGTATGACACCAAATCCAGTGCTCAATTCACAGAGAACTAATTAAACTCAACTTTATTCCTATGATCAAGGTCAGATGTTCTGAGTCTGGTGTCAGGAGAAGCATACACACAGCATTGTTATCACAAAGTGAACTATCCAAATTATTTTTGATCAACTTATGATGAAAAAGATAAACTGTATATACTCTTTTTTTTCTTTTTTTTTGGTGAGGCAATTGGGGTTAAGTGACTTGCCCAGGGTCACACAGTCTAGTAAGTGTTAAGTGTCCTGAGGTCAGATTTGAACACTCAGGTCCTCCTGACTCCAGAGCTGGTGCTCTATCTGCAGCACCTAGCTGCCCCCTTGTATATATTCTTTGACCCAGCAATGCTATTACTAAGGCCTGTACCTCAAACATATCAGAGTGAAAAACCTTGTGTGTACAAAAAATATTTATAGTAGTTCTATTTTGTTTTAGGGCAAAGAACTGAAACTAAAAAAGATTGTTCATCAATTGAGGTATGGCTGAACAAATAAATGATGGTATATTTTGGCATATTATAGTATATAAGTAATGTAAGAAATGATGAAAGAGGTGCATTCAGTCAAATCTAAGATACTGTGTATGAACTGGATGCAGAATGAAGCAGGACTAAGGAGAACAATTTATATAATAGTAGCCTTGTAAGAAAAACAATTTGAAAGACTTTGATCAATGACTTTTTGATTAATCAATCAATGACCACCATGATTCCAAAGAACCAGTGATAAAACATGGTACCACATCCTACTGGAGGCAGCTAGGTGGTGCGGTGGATAGAGCAACTAGGCTTAGAATCAGGAAAACTCACCTTTATGAGTTCAAATCTGCGCCTCAGGACACTTCCTAGCTGTGTGACTTCCTAGGCAAGTCACTTAAGCCTATTTGCCCTAATTTCCTCATCTGTAAAATGAGCTGGAGAAGGACATGATAAACCACTCCAGTATCTTTGCCAAGAAAACCCCAAGTAGAGTCATGACAAGTTGGACATGACTGAAACAACTGAATAACAGCAGCACAAGTTGTTTCTGAGGATTAATTAGCATATTTGCAGCAATAGTTGTAAATTCTTGGAGCTATTTTCATTTTCAACCACATTTTTCCTTTGCCCTTCAGTGAAAATGATTCCACCCCAACAGCCACTGAAATGGCTCTAATGTCACTGAAGTATGATCATCTTTAAGAGCTGCAACCTTTGCAAAGTTTTCTTGGAGGAATGCCCCTTTAAAAAATCACAGAAGTAAAAAAATAGCAGCAAAGCAGAAAAAATGAAATGTGAGTATGACTCCAAATCCGTGCTCCTGGCACTGATGGGTGCCTCCTGACAGATAGGTGATAGACACAAGGTACAGAATTAGACAGGGCGAGTGTCTACTAGTCTAATGGGATTTGGTGCAAGCCCAGACCACCTAAATGATGTCACTCATGTGGAAGGCACTTGGAACTTTCTCCTGGGAGACAGGAAGACTTACATATGCCTGGACAGGGCAGCTAGGTGGCGCAGTGGATAGAGCACCAGCCCTGGAGTCAGGAGGACCTGAGTTCAAATTCGGCCCGTCAGACACTTGACACGTACTAGCTGTGTGACCCTGGGCAAGTCACTTAACCCCAATTGCCTCACCAAAAAGAAAAAAAACAAACATATGCTTGGACATCCTACATGAGCCTACTTCATGCTTGTCTGCATTGCAAAATTGTCTACATCTTTAAAATTACCTGACCACACAGTTTTTTTTTCCTGCATTTGGATCTAGGCATGAAAGACTTATATGAGGTAAAACCATGTGGTAAGGTGGGGATAGCCTGAGGCTCCCCGTCTTGGGCCTGTTGACCCCTAAGAATGGGCTTGGTGTTTTGGTCTAGGATTTTGGTCAGTTCCCTTTGTCCTTTTCAATGCTATGGCAGAGAGTGAAGTCCCCAACCTGGGAGTTCAAGCCATGGAATCTTAGAACTCCAGATTCCAGACTGAATGTTGTGTCCAACCCTGTCTTGAGAAGCTAGCAAGGGGACTATTGGACTTGAATTTAATGGGACTAATGCTATGTAGGAAAATGAGTTAAAGCTATGAGCCTAATCCCCAATTCTTCATAGAGGACCAAGGGGGAAGTTATATCCCTGAGGTTTTGGAGGAAAGTGTTCATATGTTTTTGCTATAATCTTTGAAGTATATATTCTCTTTTTTGTTTGTTTTGCAGGGCAGTGAGGGTTAAGTGACTTGCCCAGGGTCACACAGCTAGTAGGAGTCAAGTGTCTGAGGCCAGATTTGAACTCAGGTCCTCCTGAATCCAGGGGCTGTGTGCTTTATCCACTGTGCCATCTAACTGCCCCAAGTATATATTCTTCTGTAAGCTAAACAGATGTTAAATGGTTAAATAGAAACTGAGGTGCTGTCTAATTACCCTTAAAAGGGGAGAACACAATAAGCAGAACCTTGGACCAGTGACAGAAACAGAGACTCCCCTACATCTTAAATGTACTGGAGAACCCTGAGAAAGGCATGAAATATTATAGAAATGACTTTCAGAGAGTAGCTCAAGAGAAAAACAAGTTACACGTCAATTATGCATATGCATTACAAGGGCTTCGTTTAGGGGAAGTACACACCCACAAAAGTGTAATCCACTGGCTCAAAGGTCATCTGCAGACTTTCCTCATTAGTGGAGATCAAGTGCTCCACAGCTGTATGGAATTGACGAGAGCTTGAGAGAGGATCTTGGTCTTCTGGCTTATAGCTTTGAGAAGACATGAGGTTTCCTTTGAGAAGATGAGGTTCTCATCGGGGAGGGAAAGACTCTGAGAAGAAGGTGAAATGTAGAGTAGCTGGCACCTCAATCATATCCCTATCCCCAGCTTGCTGCAATAGGATACTTAGGGCTTGGTATGACTACTTTTATGCCAATTTCATGGTGGAATTTCTTTGGACATGCTTCACTGTAGACTGTTAAACTGAGAATTGAGATGTTTGAGGAATTTGTATATGAATTCTTCTGATGTAGGTTTACATGTTCTCTGTGTCTGCACTTGGCTCTCATATCTCTCTGTGTCTGTGTCCTACTCTGTCTGTGTCTCTGTCTTTCTGTCTCTGTCTCTCAAAATGAGGAACATATGTGGTTATGCTCTAACACAGCCAGAATTGTGGTAATAGATATTTATCATCAGAAGCTGTTTAAGTTCATCATGTGCATAGTTATATAACTTAATTCTAATTTTGTAGAAGAATAATTTTATATTAATTTTTAGCTAATTGTTCCCCCAACATGACCAAAGAACATTTATTTTTGTTTCTGTAAATTGATATGCCAATTTTGAAGATAGAACTATAAGAATGTAAATAATTAAGTATGGTCTGCTAAACGATCAGCAAATTTAAATGACTTCAGAGTTCTAAAGCTTTTGAAAATACCTGTAAAATAAAAATGTGTGCTTGTGTTTTTTTTCTCTGAACACTGCAGACAATGTCACGCCTAAATGCCCTGATACAGTACTTACATGTGTGACCTGGATAAGAATTTTGAATGCTATAGATTTGAAATGTCTAAGCTACAACTTCAAAAATGGAAAGTAAATAGTCTTAAGGGTTTTGTGTGCTCCCAATATAAATGCAAAGAATGAGTGAAAGTCCTAATGTTTGAAAATGTGTCTCCTGTAACAACCAATGAGCAAGGATAATTCTGAACCTTTAGAATACAAAAACCTTTTAAAAACATTTAGAGCCAAGCTACAGGGAAAACTGTTGAAAGCAGAAACAAGTGTTAGTACCAATGCTTTCAAGCTTTCAAAGGTTAACAGTTTTTTCAACCTTGAGAGCTTACCTTCCCTAACACACACATGCACCCACGCAGTAGTTGCTTAGCCTCTTGGTCCTGATTTTCTTCACCTATAGCTTGTAGCACCTGCTTCTCATAATTGTCCGGTAAGCAACAAAATGCAAATAACACATATGTGAAGTGTCCTTTATAGCATTATATCAATAGAATTTGTTTATATTCTTTTAAAAATCAATATTAATGTCTTTGAGCCTAATTAACTTCCTGCTAAAGTAATAATAGAGCCTAGGAGGCAGCTAGGTGACAACGGATAGGAACACTCGGCCCTGAAGTTGGGAGGACCTCAATTCAACTCTCCCCTCAGCACTTACTAGCTGTGGTGAACTTGGGCAAGTCACTTAAACCCAATTACCTTAAATGTCCAGGGTCATCTCCAGTCATCTAGATATATTCTTGCCACTAGACCCAGATGGCTCTAGAGGAGAGAAGTTGGTGACCTTACATAGCCCTGCCTCACTTAAAACCAATTCAGGCAAGGTCATGACATCACCCCTGATGTCATGGTCCCTCTTTGGGAACAAAGGACAAAAAACACTGTAGTCCATCAGCCCACCAGAGGACCCCAGAAGAGTTGCCATTATCCCAGTGGAATATGTGTTTATATAACACGTATTATACATGTAGGCCTTAGGGAACTAGACAATGGAGTTACTCCATTGAGTATAAACCTGCCCATCTTCTCTAAGATCAATGCCACTCTAACATGCCTTCCCAAAATGTAACACGGGAAAAGGACACCGAAGAGCAATCAGAATCATACCTTAATATAGTCTTTATTACTTTTATTGAGAATATTATTGATTATAGTCTTTAGTGTAATTTTTATATTAATATTAATTTTGTAATTGCCTTGTTTGAAAATGATTCCCTTTCTGGATCAAAAAACATTATAAATGTATGGCAAATATGCATAAAACCTCTACTGGTCTGCCAATGTCCTAACCTGCACCTATTTATCAACCCTGATAAAAGCAGGCAGCCAACAGAGAACTGCAAAGAATGTAGAACCATATTCAAGAGGGCTAACTTCATAGGGGATGCAGACTAGACCTGTGATTCATTGGTATAGGGTACTCATCGTCCTATGGATTTATCTGACTACCGAGAGATCAAGTAACTTGCCAAGCATCATGTAGTCTACATACATGACAGAGGTTGGACTTCAACCCAGGGCACTGAGGCCAGATCTCTGTCCACTAATCAAGCTTAACTCTCCCCCAGGATGGTATGCCTCTGTTTTCCTTGATATTCTGTCTCCTTATCAGCATTAAATCTAATCCCTTCCAGAAAACTGTTGAGGGTTGGGGTGGGTAGTCGATCTCTGACCAATGGATTTCTACTGCTTCCCTAACTGAAAGCAAGGGTCAGAGAGCTGAGTGTAATGCATTAGTGCATTAATGAAATGCAAATACATTTTAACATCAGTGAAACAGTTTTTCCTTAAGAATCAGTTAGTGTGTCTATAAATGTAGTTTTCCTTAATTAATTGGATGCACAATGCTGTTGGCTAGATGAAGACTGTCCACGACTTCAGCAGACCCTTAAAAAGAGAGTTCATGAGTTTCTGAAGTCATTCTAGGTCAGAAGTAGCTCTGTGAAGTGTGATTTTGTGCCCCTCCCCAACCTCCCAGGCACAGAGGAAGAAAGAGCTTCAAAGAGTTTGACCACTGGCAGCAGAGAAGAGAGCTAACCATGGATTCATTGGAGAACTAGCTGTGGGATTCTAGAGTTGAGCTATGGATGAAGATAGAAACCCCAGAATCAGCTAAGCAGTACCCAAGAAGAGGCATTGTGTGACTCCATGAAGACAACAGAGACATTCAATACCAGAGGTGCTGGTTCTGTGTGTTTCCTAACATTTATGCCTCACACCATTATATTCTTTTTTTTTTTTTGCAGGGCAATGGGGGTTAAGTGACTTGCCCAGGGTCACACAGTTAGTAAGTGTCAAGTGTCTGAGGCCAGATTTGAACTCAGATACTCCTGAATCCAGGGCCGGTGCTTTATCCACTGTGCCACCTAGCCTCCCCCAACCACCATTATATTCTATGTTTCTACCCACTCTTCCCACTCATGCTGTGGGAGACTGTGTCTCAGCTTCTGAAGGGAATGTTTTGCAAATAATATTCTTACCATGTCATCTTAGTAAATGCCTTTGCTCTCAGTTAATCATAGCCACCACTTGACTGTAAAGGGAGAACTCAACAATTGTTTTAGAAGGACAGATCCACAGAATATCCAACCTTGCAGTGTAAGTGCAATTTTGGGGGAGTAACCCACAAGGGATGTTATAACACAACAACCTAAAATGTAAATCATGAAGAATTCTTTCTTATATCCAATGTCTGTAGCCTGTTTTAGGTGGTAAAGTCCATCCCTCCCCCTCCCCCATCACTTTCTACACAAAACCCTATGGTGTACTCTTTTATTTTTGTGGTTGTTCATTTGTGTAATCACCAATGTTTGGTTTGAAATATGTCTTGAAAGTGTATGAGATGATTATGGATTTGAGTCAGATGAAACCTCTGAGGATGGGGTCTGGAAGTACCCAGCCCCGCCCCAGTATAGTTAGTTTAAAAGTTTATTGCTTGGGGGCAGCTAGATGGCGCAGTGGATAGAGCACCGGCCCTGGAGTCAGGAGTACCTGAGTTCAAATCCGGCCTCAGACACTTAATACTTACTAGCTGTGTGACCCTGGGCAAGTCACTTAACCCCAATTGCCTCACTAAAAAAAAAAAAAAAAGTTTATTGCTTGTCAAATTCTCACTGTCTCCTTTAAGTTTATTGCCAATTAACAGCATTTTTACTTCTGCTCAGTCTCCCCACTTGTCAGCTACATATTAATTTTGTCTGGAATCCATCATGTGTCAGAAGCCCAGTCCCTGTTGAGTGGGTTGGGGGAGTTTGCTCACCAATTCAATACTCGAGACTCAAGAAGAAAGGACAGGGCTGGGCACAGGATAGCAGCAATTAAGTTGAGACCAGATGTTAGTGACAGTCTCTTTTTCTCAGAGCAGAATCCCTTGACCCTAGCTAGGGTCCCAACAATGGATATTCTTTTATTCTTTATTCTATTTTCTTTAATTTCCCAACATAAACCGAAGATACATTTTTAACGCCTGTCATCCTTCTAAAATTTAACACAACTACAAAACAATGCTGAAATACCTGAGTGACTCCTTCTGTTATTCAAGTTGAATATCTTTAGAGATAGGGGCTGGGAGAGGGGAGTCAGTTGGAACTGTGAGATCTGAGAACATCTGTCACTCCCCCGTTCCCTCTTCCTTCAGTTTGACCTTGTTCCCCCTCCCCTTTTCCCCTTGTTCCTGGAATACATATGCATGTCTCCATACATTGATCACGAGCTAAACACGCACCCTGGGTGAGACAGGATTGAATGATAGAGTTGTGAGCTTGCCCTAGTGTGCGTGGGGACTTCCCCTCTGACCAACATTCCTATAAAAGGTCAAGGCATGTATTAGCTATTGCGACTCAGATATTGAGTTTGCCCATTCCTGCAGGAATGTAATAAATCTGTCTCTGCTTGACTTGGTGGTCTCCTCGAGTTATTGGGTAAACTGAGGGCAGTTTGCCCCAAACAAAAGGAAAGTGTTCTCTTATCTAAGAATGAGAGGCAGGGGCTGGAAATGAGAAAGACAATAAAGTAAGTTAGAAGCTCTTAGGCACAAAAGTTGGATAACCAAAATGATTGTTAAATATTATAAATTGCAAACCAATTCCAGTAGTACTGTTGACTTTAAATTTTTATTGTTTAGTTGTGTCCAATTTTTTGTGACCCTGTTTTGGGATTTCTTGAACAAAATACTGCACTGGTTTGCCATTTCCTTCTCTAGCTCATTTTACAGATGAAGAAGCTGATGCAAAGGTAAGTGGCTTGTCCAGGTCACACAGGCAGTAAGTGGCTGAGGCCAGATTTGAACTCACAAAGGTGAGTCCTTCCTGACTTCTGGCCTACCACTCTATCTACTGTGCCACCTCACTATCTACTTTAATTTTATTTTAAAATTTTTTTTATTTTGCAGGCAGTGGTGTTAAGTGACTTGCCCAGGGTCACACAGCTAGTAAGTGTCAAGTGTCTGAGGTATGGATTTGAACTCAGGTCCTCCTGACTCCAGGGCCAGTGCTCTATCCACTGCGCCATCTAGTTGCCCCTCTCTACCTTAATTTTAAACAGTGAAACTTCTGATGTGAAGGTAGAACCTTTCAGGGATTGTAGATGTGCTTCACTTAGTGCCTATGACCTCATTTTGATTCATGGCAAAGGTATTTGTGCTGATAAGTCATCAACTGGAATATGCTGAGAGGAAAACATTAGCAGGCCACCTCCTGGAGTGCTAAGTGGAACATTTCCATTTTAAGTCAGGTCTAGGTGCATGCATTAGACTGCTGGGGAGACAGGCCTATAAAGGTAATCCCAAGACCCCTGGCCCAATTTCCCAAAGTTCTACTTTTCCTTTGATTGGGAAGGGCTGTTACCTGCTGCATTCCCGGCCTGGCTCTTCTACCCATTGATAATGTGGAGGTTTTCAATGCATGAACTAGCATTTCCAACATAATCTTTGTCTTTCCTAGGGATCAAACAGCCCTAGAACATTCAGACCCAACATTATAGAACCAGTTTCCGTGTTATTACCACAATGTTCAACTTCCCCTCATATTGTAATTTCTACAAATTACTATAGAAAATACCCCAAGTAACTTGTGAATCTTAGTGCCACTATGTAACTGAGTCCATCATGATGGGGATCAAGGGAGTGGGAAAAGCTCTTTTTGTAAGAACCCAGCCCTTTCCCCATATTGGTATCTGTATGAGTGCCCAAGTGCTTCCTTGTACTATGTCACTGTGTGGTAAGCAAAGAAGATAGCAGAGGAGCTTTGGGTCATGAAGGGACTCAAAGGGCCCTTAAACGTTTCCCTAGGCACTGATTCTGTTTATTCTATCAAAGTATCCAAGGTCCAGCTCAACTCAAAACCTTCCCTAGGTAGTCAATAACCATAAATGTGTCAATATTTAAAGATGGCACAAGGGGTGGCCAACAAATACAACGTCTGGTATCTGGTGTCCTGTACCCCTGCTTATAAAGTATATACGTGATATGTTGTACTATTTAGGATTCTATTCCTACAAGTGCCAGCCTTCCTCAGTAAAAGAATTGATATTGTTAGAGAAGGTATGTATGGGGGCAGCTAGGTGGCACAGTGGATAAAGCACCGGCCCTGGATTCAGGAGAACCTGAGGTTCAAATCTGACACTTACTCGCTGTGTGGCCCTAGGCCAAGTCACTTAACCCTCATTACACTACCCCCCCCAACAAAAAAGATAAAAAAGAGAAGGTATGTCTGAACATACATGTTTATTGTAGTATATTGATATGTTGAAGTCTTAAAATCTCTGTGAAGCTCTTGCCCCAACCCTTCCCAGGTCAACATTTGTAACTTTTCTGAACAAAGGCTAGGTAAAACCTCCCTACTGAGGCTGTTCCATGGGAGTGGAAGACCTAGTTAGAGAAGAAAGAAAACTCCTTAGGATGCTTTGTTTGCCACTTACCTTTGCAATTTAATCACAGTTTCATTATTCTGCCTACATCTCTAGACTTCTGAGATGATCTGTTTCCAAAACTAAGCTCAGGCCAGTGAAGTTGTTTTCTTTATAGGCCCCTAGTTGCTGTAAATAATGGATTTCTGCATCCTAGGAAGAGGTGAAAAGGATGAACCTTTCCATTCCACTCTAACCATTTCATTCAATCAAGAACTGCCCTAGAATCTCTGGGAACTAAATAATGGAAACAGCTCTAAAAAGCATCCAAGACTGGACATTTTTGTGTAAAATAAAGGAAAGCTTTTATAAACCAGACAGATGCAAAGCTCACGTTCCCAATTCTGTTTTACCACATGTGCCACCTCAACCAGGAATCACAAACATCCTGGCCAACCTGCATATCACTCAGTACTGGAGAACTCTTGTACTTTGAAGACGCAAGAACAGGTGACTCAGTGGCCTCTTACAAATGCAATGACTGGCTCTCTTTTTCCTCAGACTCTCCATGTGCCAAACAGTCCTTCCCACGCCAGTGGAAATAGTGAATTGCTAAGCGCTTGGTATCTAAAAGCCATGGCAAGCAAGGCCATCCTTTTACATCTACCTAGGCCACTCACCAACAGCAACTTTTCCAAACCGTTCCTACCCCCTCCTCAAGCTCCAATGGCTCTCCTCCCCCACCCTTTCAGCTGACGGCTTTTCCTCATAATTCACTGAAAATCTTGAGGCCATTTACAGGTGGCTCCCTCTTCTCCATCTCCCATGACTCATCCTTCATTCACATGAAGAGGCGGTCCTTCTCTTTGCCAAGGGAAACCCCTCCTCATGCATAAGCGATCCCACTCCATCTATCTTCTCCAGCAGACCTGCCTCCTCTGACAATCTACGTTCTCACTTATTTTCAATCTCTCTCTGTCTACTATCTCATTTCCTGCTGCCCACAAACACACCTATATCTCCCCCATCCTCAAAACCCCCGTCACTGCATCCATCTATCTCTGCTAACTATGATCCTTTATCTCTTCTCCCCTTTTTAGGCGCAGCTAGGTGGTGCAATGGATAGGGTGCCAGACTTAAGAGTCAGGAAGATATGAGTTCAAATTTAGCTTCAGACACATACTATCTGTATCGAGGGCAAGTGGTGGTTTAATTTCCATTTGCCTCAGTTTCCTCATCTGTTAAATGGGGATAATAAGAGCACCCAACTCCCAGCATTGCTGTGAGGATCAAAGAAGATAATAATTGTAAAGCACATAGCACAGTGCCTGGTTCAGAGTAGGTGCTATATAAAGTTCGTTATTATTTTCTGACTAAACTCCTTGAGAAGGCTGTCTACTAACAATGTTTCTGCTCTCCTTTCTTCTCCTTTCTTAACTGTCTGCATTCTGGCTTCCAACCTCATCATTCAACTGAAGGTCTACCTCTCCATAGTTACTCATGTTCTCTCTTTTTTTTCAGGGCAATGAAGGTTAGTGACTTGGCCCAGGATCACACAGCTAGTAACTGTCAAGTTGTCTGAGGCGGACTTGAACTCAGGTTCTCCTGAATCCAGGGCTAGTGCTTTATTCACTGCGCCACCTAGCTGCCCCACTAATGTTCTCTTAATTGGCCAATCTGATGGCCTTTTCCTCAATTCTCATCCTTCATGTGCTCTCTGCAGCTTGACAATGTCGGTCACTTTTTTCTTCTCCTTTATATTATCTTCTCTCTAGGTTTCCATGACACTACTCTCTCCTGGTCCTCCTTCTACCCGTCCCTCTGTCTCCTGTCCCCCCGTTAAATATGAATGTCCCCCCAGGGCTCTGTTCTGAGCCCTTTTCTCCTTCTGTCATATTGCACTTGGTGATTCCATTATCTCCCACGGATTTAAGTGTCATCTCTATGCAGATCACTCTTAGATTTATTTTTTCAGTCCTAACCTCTCTCCTGACCTGTACTCTCAAGTTGCCAACCACCTATTTGACATTTTGAACTGGATGTTGTTACATTTTTAAAAAATAGCATTAGTGACTCTATTTTGCCCTTATCCACTATTTTGTGAAGTTAAGTTTCAACTTTTTGGAAGTCACCTGATTTTGGAGAAGTCACAAGATTACTTCTCCCTCCAGTCACCTGACTTAAGGAATATCACAAAGCTACCCCTCTCCCTCTCACCTCAGCATCTCCATCTCCAATCTCTCCACTAGTAAGAGACCAGGTGTCTCAATCCCTATAATGCTTTTTCCCTCCCGTTTTTCATTTCCACCTAATTGTATATTAACTGTGTAGAATCAATGGTCGGTGTCCTTGGCTGCTGAGAGCCTTGTTCTCAATTTGTATTTACAATCACATGTCTTGCTAAATAAATCATCTGCCTGGATGAAAGTTGGTTTCTTTATTCCACCATAACAATATCCTGAAGACATCTTAAACTCAACATGTCTATCACTGAACTCCTGTTTCCCCACCAAAGTTCTCTTCCTAACTTCCCTGTTATTGTCAAGGGTACTACCATTTCCCTGGTTACTTAGGCTCAGAACCTAGGTGCCATCCTCAATTCCTCATTTTCTCACCCCCCAATATTCAGTCAGCTCAGTGGATAGAGCACTGGCCCTGGATTCAGGAGGACCTGAGTTCAAATCCGGCCTTAGACACTTAACATTTACTAGCTGTGTGACTCTGAGCAAGTCACTTAACCCCAATTGCCTCAAAAAAAAAAAAAAAGAAAGAAAGAAAGAAAGAAAAAGAAAAGGAAAAGGAAAGGAAAAAAAAAGAATGAAGGACAAACAACATCAACAACAGTTGTTAATTATTTCTACCTCTGTAACTTCTCTTGTATATGCTCCCCTCCTCTCCTCTGATATTGCAACCACCCTGGTCATCACTTCACAACTGGACTATTTCAATAGCCTTCTGGTTGGCTTTCCTGTCTCAAGTTTCTTCCCCGCTCCAGTCTATCCTTCACTCAGCTGTCAAACTGATCTCCCTAAAGCGTAGGTCTGGCCACATTACCCCATTTAATAAACCTCAATAGTTCTCTATTCCCCCCCAGGATAATTTTTTTAAAATTAAATATCCATGTATTTAATATTAGTGTACATTTTGCAAAAGTAATTGATCAAGAAAGCCATGGCTGAGAGATTCTAACCACATCTTTCCCGTACGATTACATGTGTATTAGACATCAATGTACTCCTTTCTAGTTACAAGGGTTTGTTTAAGTAATAAACATTTTTATTTATAGTTTGGGGTTCCAATTTTTATCCGTCCTTCCCTCCCTCCTCTCTCCCTTCCCTGAGGCAGTAAACAATCAAATATGGGTTATACATGTATGATTATGTATATTAGTCATTTTGTATAAGTAAACCTGAATAAATTAAAAAATGAAAGAAAGTTTAAAATATCATGAAAATAACAATAATAAACATTTAAAAAGTGAAAAATAGACTGAAGAGTCTGTGTTCCATCAATATCAGTTCTTTCTTTGGAGGTGAATAGTATGTTTCATCAATAGTCCTTTGGGCCTGTCTTGGATCATTGTATTGTTGAGGATAGTTGTCATTTACAGTTCTTCACCAAACAATATTTCTGTCTCTGTACACAAAGTTCTCTTGCTTCTGCTCCCTTCACTGTACATCAGTTCATACAAGTCTTTCTAAGCCTTTCTGAAATCATGCTGCTTGTCATTTCTTTTAGCACAATAATATTCCATCACCATCATATACCACAGCTTGTTTAGCCATTCCCCAATGGATGGGCATTCCCAGGATAAAATTAAAAGCCTCTGGTTGGCTTTTTTTTTTTTTTTTTTTGGTGTGAGGCAATTAGGGTTAAGTGACTTGCCCAGGGTCACACAGCTAGTAAGTGTTAAGTGTCTGAGGCTGGATTTGAACTCAGGTCCTCCTGAATCCAGGGCCAGTGCTCTATCCACTGCGCCAACCTAGCTTGCCCCTCTGGTTGGCTTTTTAAACCCTCTCTATGCCGCCCCCGACCTTTCCAGTCTTATTACACTTTATTTTCCCATCCTCAGTGACCCAGTGACCTGCCTCCTTGCTGTTCCTCATACTAGACACTCCCATCTTCCAACTCCAGGCACTTTCACTTTTCACCCCCTCCCTCCCAGCTTCCCTGACTTCAAGTCTCAGCCTAAAGTACTATCTTCTGTAAGAAGCCCTTGTCCTTTCCCATTAAGTGTCAGTGCTTTCCTCTCTGTTGATTAGCTCCAATTTATCCTCTATGTGTTTTTGTTTCTATATCTCTGTTTGCACGTTGCCTCACGTATGAGGCTGTATGTTGCTTGAGACTGTCTTTTTCCTTTCTTTGTCTTCCCCAGAGCTTAGCACAGTGCTGGAATGCAGAAAGTGCTTAATCAGTGCTTACCGACTGACTCACTGACTAGTCAGCCTGACTGACTCACTGACTAGTAAGCCTGATCCAGGCTTGGCACTGACTGGCTCTTCTGCTTCTCCTTTTCTGGTCTCAGAAGAACAAGTACTAATTTCCTAGATGGACATATCGAGGCTTGGAGGTCACTTTGTGAGTTCAAGGGGTTAAGTAGCCCTAGGGCCACCGAGGAGGCATCTCTGGCCAATGCTTTAAGCACTCCCGGAAAAGGTGATACCAAACCTTGGCTTTGTCTTGCCAAAAGACATCTACTGTGATGGGGACAGCCAAGGTGAGATGTAAGCTATTTCTGCCATCCGGGGCCTGAGAAAACGAGGAGAATCGGAGTCTGTCTGGTGAGATAACCTTCAGGAACAGAGAAGATGAGGAGAAACAAGGACGGAACAAGAAGAATTCAGTCCAGGCTGTAGTTCTTCACTTGAAATCAATGTGTAGCACAAGAGGGAAGACAGTGAATGTGAAATTCCAAGAAAGGAATAGGTGAAGAGCAACAATCAATTAGCCAAGGAGGTGCAGGATATGTGAGAAATTCAATAGGTTTGGAATGAATTCAGTGGACCCACAAACACAGGAGAGTGCTACCTTGTGTGTGTTCCGACAGTTAAGAATCATCGCTTTTCAAAGTCGCCTCCAAAGTGCTTGCCATAAGAATTGGAAATTGAGGGGATGCCCATCAACTGGAGAATGGCCAAACAAGTTTGTGGTATATGAATGGAATGCAATACTATTATGCTTTAAGAAATGATGAGCAGGTGGATTTCAGAAAAACATGGAAAGATTTACATACACTGATGCTAAGTAAAGTTAACAGAACCAGGAGAACATTGTAAATAGTATCAGCAACACTGTGTGATGATCAACTATGAATGATTTAGCTCTTCTCAGCTAATGATCCAAGACAATTCCAAAAGACTCATGATGGAAAATGCTATTCACATCCGAGAAAGAACTATGGAGTCTGAATGCACATCGAAGCGTACTAATTTTTACCTATTTTTTGGTGTTTTTCCTTTTGTTCTGTTCTCTTCTTTCACAACATGAGTAATATGGAAATGTTTTACGTGATTGCACAAAAAATTGGAACTCAAAATTCTATATAAAAATGAATGTTAAAAATTATCTTTACATGTAATTGGGAAAAATAAAATACAATTTAAAAGGAAAAAAAGTGCTTACCACTCTGACCTAGGCTCAGACAGGGATCAAAGGAGCAAAGAAAGAGTGTTCAGCCTGGGCCTAGGGATAGCATAAAGATGAACTAACAAGGGACTGTCTGTAAGGATAAGAGATAGACGAGGAGTAAGCCAACTAGAAGGGGTGAATGGGGATTGAATAGAAAACTGTTTAATACCTTTAAGGCAACTGAATAATATGACTACACATCTGAGTTGTCACATTTCAAAAATCCCCCAAATCCTTCTTTCAGAACTGAAACCTCTCATCATTCCATCTCTCTATATATATCTTAACTTTTCAAAACCTAGTCTTCACACTCACTGGAGTCATCCATTCTTTCCATCCCTTAGCATTCTCCCATGTGATCTAACCACTGCTCTAAATGAACTTTCCTCCCTTCCCAGTCTTAAACCTATAGTTAAACAGTTCCCTTGCCTCCTTTCTCTTCTGTAACTTACTCCTTGTCAAACTTCAATCCTTGAAT